>NC_091939.1:6440389-6801223 GCF_041260155.1 Ptychodera flava
ACTTGAGACATTTCCAACGCCCAACAACCTCCTGAACTAAAAGAACAAAACATCTCTTAGACGAAAGAGAGGGACGCTGAACATTCTTGAAAGACAGCACAATGTGTATCTACTCGGTGTAATTACGTTTTACACATCGTTGTTCCTGACGCAAAGGATGGGGGATATGGTACATTTGTATTTGCCATTCTAAGGTTTGCGCAAGTACGCCACCTAGGTCGCACAAAGTTGCAACAATCGCCCTGCTCTGATATGTACATCTGTGGAAAAGAAAATCTCGCTAGAAACTTGAAGGACGAGGAAAGTATCCACGAAAGGACAACAGATTTCCTACATGTCAACATAACACATGGTCTAGGTGTCCCTGTTTGGCAGCGAAAGCATCATACGTAACCGAAGTCACAGAATAAAGCTAGCTTTCATGACACGACTTTGCTGATAACCTCACCATTATTTAGAAAGAAAACACTTTGTAAAAATTAAGTTGACCGGTGAAACGCTCCTGAGACGATAACAAGGGTAATAGTCTACCTCTACGTTTCGTTGTCCCATGCACACGCACGAATACTGATGATGTGTGAAAACTGAGCCTTGATTTTATACCATAGCCAAAGTAATGCGTATGCGCTATTATGAGTTGATGGCAAATAGTTAGTGTTATAACACGCCACATGCTCATTCCGTGTCGCGATTCGCCAGAATACGTCACGTGACGAGAAAATAGATACGTCTAGTCCCCACCGGATCGACAAAAGTGACGTCAGAGGGCATTTTTTGAAGAGCTATTTCCCTAGGGAAATAGTTCTGACCAAATTTGGAAAAGTGCCCGTCACGTGACCGTAGTGTCGTCTGCAGCTTTTCAACAATGGCGGATGACTAGAACATGATGTCGGTCCGGGATAGGTGACGACACATTCTCTAAAACAGATTTTCCAACATTTTCCAACATTCCAATAGCGTAGGAACTTGAACAGTTCATCGACGGAAAAGATTAAAGTGCAACTGAGGATGTCGCTAGGTATGCTTAGAATATTTTTTGAAAGAAAGTGGTACCAAGTATAACTGAAACCGCTGAGATCGCCCAGTAAACTTGTCACAATGGATTGTTGAAGTGCAAAATATCAAAACACATTAAAAACTATATAACAATACAACATGAGCATGTGGTGTGTTATAAAACACCTATAGCCTGGTCTTTATTCGGGCTATAGCGCTCGTCTATTACCCCTCGTGGCCGTGTGTTGCCACAAACACATCGCTATACCCCTCGGCCTACGGCCTCGGGGAATAGCGATGTGTTTCTGGTAACACACGGCCCCTCGGGGTAATAGACGGGCGCTATAGCCCTCATGACCAGGCAACAGGTGTTTACTATTTAGCGCTTAATAAATCCCTGTCTTTTAGCACCAGTCGTCTGAACATCCCTCAAACGTTGCCAATAATGCCAATCGGAGAAGAACATGGAATTTGCGTCGGCCATTACACATTTCAGTTGAAAGTATTATTGTCTCGATACTACACCTTTTCGTTAAGAACACTTTGCCTATCCAGAATATACTTCAATTGTCACAATTCATTTCACCGTCAAGAAATATTCATTCACCTAACGTGGCGGGACCGCTTGACCACTGTAACTTGAAGTAACTTTTGCATTTCTTAAGAAAATAACATCACCGTGCGCGTTCGGCCTGTATTGCAATCTGATTGACACTATTATGTGAAAACATCAAGACAACTCTGTGAACGCAACGTCCCTTCGACCTTTGGTGTTGCAGAGCCTGTAAGTTATCAAAAGGGAGTGATATATTGGTCTACTTACCCACTAACAGAACGGGAACTCAAGACTGACAATTACCAGCTGGTAGCGCGTCTAGGTTTGCCTCGACGGAATGATGAATGAACTGGTTGAAGCCAAATTTATAGTTATGCACGGGGATTTCAATGCCATTGATGATTATTGGTAATGCCAGTCGATGATGCCCATATACGGGCAATTTCCGGTGATGATGCCTTATATAGGCATATCACTCCACGCAACAGAAGTCGGCATATGAGACTCAAGTTGAATGAACAGAGAGTCAGTGTGTGGTCAAGCCAGATTTTGTAATTTGTCATTGTTGTTTACTTTTCCCCTTCCATTATTTCTTGACATAAAAAGCCTGAGTGTTGTTGTCACAATTGCCAGATCATTTTGCTGCCTACAAAGGGGAGTTTGTGCTCACTCCATACGGGCATCATCGCAATTAACCAAAGTGGAAAAGATTTACTCAAACTTTCCTTAAGGAATTTTTCAACCATTCTCTTACGAGGCGCCAAATGTAAAAAAATTAATTTACACAATCAGCCTTATTTTAGAGATAGAACAGCTACTGAGGATATGTATGTAGAGAGGAATTTGTATATATATATATATATATATATATATATATATATATATATACATACATATACATTGGTCATACATATGTATACATACATATACGTGTATGCATACATATATATATACGCATATAGGGTATGCATTTATACTTGTAGAATACATACATACATACATACATACATACATACATACATACATACATACATACATTACATAAATACATAGAGCCTGGACTTGGATAAATTTACATGCAGCCTCGCTTTCGACATCCAGTTGAAAACGAGGTTGAATGTACATTTTTTCAACTGTAAGCTTGTCTCGAAAACATTTACATTCAGCCTCGCTTTCGACATACAGTTGAAAACGCGGTTGAATGTACATTTTTTCAACTGTTAGCTTAGGCCAAAAAAAAAAGAAATGTTTCTGGTCAGGTCTTTCTTTAAAAAATGGTGCGGTGACGCGCATTTTATTTTTTTATTTTTTTATTTTTTTTGCCCCAAGGGAGGGAGGAGGGTCAGTTTTATAGTTTTATCAATATAGTCAAATATATAATGTTCATGCAGACACTGATCATGCCCCCCAAAGAATTTTCTCTTTCTCTTCAGCCATTTTGGTTTGTAGTCAGCAACGGCCGCAGGCCACAAACAGAAAAAAGGGTGACGCGCTGTTGTTCAAGTGACGCGCGCGCTGACCAGAAACATTTCTTTTTTTTGGCCTTATATGGAAGACCGGTCACGACATGCGACATGCGAGTTTTTTTTTTAAACTGCGACCTGGGAGTTCTTCAACTGCGACATGCGAGTTCTTCAACTGCGACGTGCGAGTTGCAAAACTAATATGGCGTTTGCATACATGTCATTTCGTTCTCCTCCTAACAATGGATTACAGAGGTAGAGACGATCTTATTTCTGCATACTTCTACAATGGATACACCCTGGGAGAAATAGCGGCCACGTTAGGACTCCGACATGTATGGAAGACCGGTCTCGACCTGCGACATACGACCTGCGTCTTCAACTGTGATCTGCGACCTAACCCTAACCCTAACCCTACCCTAACCCTAACGCTAACTAACCCTAAGTTATGCCGTTACAATTTTTCTGTCCCTTGGCCTAACCTCCAGGGTTGAGAGCGAAGTAAGGCCTTTTACGAGAGAAAACCTAACCCCTAACCCCAACCCTAACCCTAACCCCTAACCCCTAACCCTAACCCTAACCGCAGATCGCAGTTTTAAAAACTCGCATGTCGCATGTCGTGACCGGTCTTCCATAGCCTTATGTCTCGAAAACATTTACATTCAACCTCGTTTTCACTTTGCATACATACAGCTGTAAAATTTTATATACACGTAATACCAACTGCAAAACTTTATATCGTTAACGTTTTCACATAGATTGGACTCGGAAATTTATTTTCCCATAGATGGGACTCGGAAATTTATATAGATATACACCCTCGTTTTTCGAAATATGATAGTGACTTCCAAACGTTCATATAATGTCGGTCGAAAGTGAATTTACATTAAAGACGTTGTGTTTACACTGCTGCACATAGCAGGGCTTGTGTGTTTCACAAGACCAAAGAAATAGTCAATTTTTACTACGGCCCTCCTCGTGGTCCAGCCTACGATGCTCCGCGTTCCCAGCGTTGAAGGTGTTGGACGGGAGGCGGTAGGCCTCTCGCGCCGCGCTGGGAAAACACAGTATCGTAAGCAGGGCCATGGAGCTAAGAAGGTACCATGGCAGGGCTAAGAATGACCCAGGCTAGGTGCAATTATTGTAGCCCATATGCCGTGCGCTGGCTTTTCTGACCTGTTTTCTTTGCAGCGCTGGCCTGTAGCGGCCGGTGCTGCACAGCAACATGTTAGAAAAAGACCACGCACAGCCCGGCCGCCGACCGGCCGTGAGCTGCCTTTTTTGCGGCTAGACCCTGGCAAGACTAAAGCTATTAAAGACACGCATAGTGCTGGCGCTTGTGCTATTCAAGTGCATTTGAACTTTCTGGTTTATTTTGTGCTAGCGACAACAATGACCGTGGTATTGCTATCTCGAGAGATCACCACTGATCTAGGCTGTTCCGTGCTCGTAGGGAAAAAAAGGATAGGCGCTTGGAGTCGACTACACAGTGCTCGTTCATTGTAGGTCACTGCAGTCGGATGTGCAACCTACTTTCGTGGTCTTCAGAGTTAAGAGAATAAAGACAATTTGTCATTCTGTGTTTTAATGAAATTGGTGTCATGTCAGTTGTAAGATAGGAACTTTAAAGTGTCAATTCTAAAGTTTGAGTACAGTATTTTGAATGAGCTGTATGTATTTCCAACTCTCTTTATGCATAAGCAGATGTCCAGAACTGTTGTAAGGAAAATGTGATTGAAATATTATTGCATCTTGCTTTCTTATACTTAATTCTCATAGAGAATACAGAAAAGTATCAGGAACTTGCCATGCTTTTCATATGAAGGGCATGCTGAAAAATATGTTTGATATTTTAAAGAAATGCGCCAAAGGGCGCGCCGAAAATTTTAAACATACAGATATCTCAAATATATATATATATATATATATATATATATATATATATATATATATATATATATATATATATATATATATATATATATATATATATATCAAACATATAAAGTTTTGCACTAGGGCAGGGCTCTAAAAATATGTCTTATTATTATTAAGGAAACGTGCCTAAAGGGCGCGCCAAAAATGCAACTCAATGCTGAAATTTGTGGCTGTCACAATGCATTTTATGCAAGTATGAGCCCTTGTTGAACTTGAAAAACACACTGACCCCCCCCCCCCAGAATTGGGCATTTCAAAAACATAGTGACCCCATCACCAAAGTCAAAAAACAGGGCGAACTACCCCCCTCCCATTGAATCCACCGCCCCTCTGACTGAAGCAACTGACCAGTCCCTTAGCTACACTGTAAAGTTAAGTGTTAAAGGATAGAACACCAATTAAACGCCTTTTTGTAACACTTTTTGAACGCGTCTAGACGTTCAGAAATTTAACACTACGTGTTCAACCAATGTTCAATTTTTTAACACACGTGTGCAGATTTTGAACACTTCGTGTTCATCAGGCATTATATTGAACACGATGTGTTCCATATCTGAACATACGTTGCACATGAAATGTGTTCAAAAAAATTGAACGCATTTACGCGTTCAAAGGGCTGTAACACTTTTTGAACGCATGGACGCCGTTCAACGATAAGTGTGTTAAGGGTTAGAACACATGATATGCACTTGTTGAACACCTTTAATTTTGCGCGTTCATGGGGTGTTCAAGCCTGGAAATAACAAAACAGACCACTTATATTCAGTAAAATTATTTTATTTAAAAATACACAAAAATTCCTTTAGTAAAATACAATTATCTAGTGTCATTTGGGCACATAAACACCGTTGGTGTTTTCCTCTGACAAACTGTACAAAGTGGCCATATGGCCACTTTGTAAAGTTTGTCAGAGGAAAACACCAACGCTAATTAACACCTTCCTATCAAAACATAAACAAAAGAAAATCCCCATAAACACTGTAGATCGTTTTCAAACAATATGAACAAAGTAGTGATAAAACAGGTTTTACTTATTGTGGATTACGTTATATGTTCATACTTGCAAAAACATACGAAAACATCTGTTTGAAAAAGCTAAAAATTTGGCTTACTTGAATATATCACATTTTGATAATTCCTTATGTCTTAAAAATGTCTGAAATGTCTTTAATGTCTCAAAAATACAATTTTGTGTATTTCATCATAACTTGTAGATATATGATTAGGAAAATCCCCGGAAACCTTTACTCCAAATATTAAATGAATCGTACTGGCCGTTTTGAAGAAAACGCTTGGGATGTAAACATTTGAGGATGATGCCACACATTCACCTATGATATTAGGTCTACGTCCTTAACAGCAAAGCTGAAATCAGTAACATACCGTTAACAAAAGATTTCTTGATCTAAAATATAAAATAATCAAAGATTTGGTAGCAGGCTATGATCAACTAAATGTTACTGGCATAAGCCTTCAAAGACGTGAAGTCTCCTTCATCAGATGCCAGGGTGAAGATTTGAAGCAGAAAGCGACAGAAAATTCAGAGTGGAAATTTCAGAAAATTCCGAAATTTAGAGTGTACATTTTTCACTGTGAATTTTCTGTGGCTTTCTGCTTTAATTCTTCATTCCACCATTGCATCTGATAAGGGCGACTACAAGTATTTGAAAGCTTATTCTCCAGTAACATTTAGTTAATCATAGCGTTCTGGACATAGCTCAGATAAATTCAGAACAAAAATACAGAAACTTATCAATTCAGTTACTAACCCTCGAAAGTTCAAATCTACATCAGAGATGAACTGAGGTTCTCAAGCTTGTTTCCAGACAGCTATCTGTACACTCATATTCTTCAATTTCTGTACCAATAGCTTCTGTAATAACTCTTGGATTTCACGTTCATCCAACTTTTCACATCCTGAAAATAATGCAACAAAAGATAATATGGCGACATGAGACTTCAAATGAAAGACAATTTGGCCTTAGTAGGTTAAGGAAAGGGGTGACTTTTGTATACAGTGCCTCTTTTCGTCAATGTTACAAAATATTGGCTTCTTCGTGTCATCAACTGATGAAAAGTAAAAGCAAAGCCAACTCTCATATGCTAAAACAATATTCTTCCATGTTTAACTAAAAATTTACATGCGATTTGGTTACTAAAAGACATGTGTTAGCTATGATTACGCAGCGGTAATGTGGCATATCGATCGCGCTCGGGTCAAGGGTCATCGCTCCAGTGATGACCCTTGACCCGAGTGCGATCGATACCCCATGACCAAAACACTGCTGCGTATTCACAGCTAGTGTATGGTCCACCAGCCACTGAAAGAAATAAAGGTTTCTTCACGTAGTTAATCTTTTTCAAAGTACAATACAATTAATTTCGAAGGATAATAATACAGATGCTTCAAAATCAATACCTTTTAATATTTTGGAGAGAAAACTTACCCTTTCTGGTCTTGCTTTCGCACGATCACGACTTCAGCGTGCGCTTACAAGAAACATGTCGCAACTTCCGTTTTGATGCATCATGGGATAAGAAAAGGCACCAAACTTGAACACCAAGTGTTAAGAAGTAGAACGCCTCTTGCACGCCGATGTTAAAATTAAAGCGTCCATGGTGGTTTTTTTGATTTTCTTTTCAAAATTTCAAAATTTCAACCCGTAATAAACGTGTAAAATTATTTTTTATACTTCCTTTTTTAGAAAAAACATGCTTTCAGCAATTGTAGACCGGAAATATTTTCCACTTATTGTGAAATTTGTTACACCGAAATCCTTGTACGTATGCCGGACAGCGAGGCAGTAGTAAAGTTAATATAGCCATTGTAAAGTAAAAAACACAAAAGATTGTTAATTGTTTCACAGTATTGTAAAATGTCTGTGATGCTGAGTTTTTGAACACTTGAAGGAGATAGTTGTTAACACTACGTGTTCAGGTTTAGAACATCATTGTTAATAATATGAACACTAGTGTTAACAATATGAACACTAACCGTTCAAATTTAAACACCGACATGTACATTTTGAACGCGTAAAGACGCGTCTAGCGTCCGCTATTTTTACAGTGTACATGCTCGCGTGTACCTCCATGCTCCTTGTGTCAAATGCCCCGAGGAAAGTCCAAGACCAAGACAGAACTGCTGTCTTTTTACTCAAATTTATTTTCATCCATCATTGTGCATGGGTTTATGGCACCAAGATTTCAGTATTAACTTTGTTTTTATTCTCGTAACGGCGTAGACCGCGAAAGTTCATTGCACAGATGATGACGGCGGACTGCAGCGGTCTCGGTGAACGATCGTTGTATAGTTTACGAGTAGCCCTGCTTACAGGTCTGTGTGTTCCGGGCATTATACGGCCTCCACCACAGCCGTATAACGCCGAGAACACACAGACATGTACACGGGGCTAGGCTACGAGCAGCCCAGATCAGTGGTGATCTCACCTGATAGCAATACCACGATCATTGTTGTGGCTAGCTTACTAGATCAAAATGAACCGGAAAGTTAAAATGCACTTGAATAGCACAAGCGCCAGCACTATGCGTGTATTAGCTTTCGTCTTGCCAGGGTCTAGCCGCGTACAATACCGGGCAGAGTTCAATCACGCTTTCTGAGCACAAGCATCACTAGGTATTACACTTAATCCAAGACGAGTGTGTAAGTAAAAGTTTCCCATCGAGTCTGTGTATAAAACTTCCCAGCTAGCTGTGTGTAAAATTTCCCCATCGAGTCTGTGTATAAAACTTCCCAGCGTGCTGTGTGTAAAATTTCCCCATGGAGTCTGTGTATAAACCTTTAAAGGTAGCTGTATGTAAAATTTTCTTATCGAGTCTGTGTATAAAACTTCCCAGCGAGCTGTATGTAAAATTTCCCCATCGAGTCTGTGTATAAAACTTCCAGCGTGCTGTGTCTTCAGAACGGGTTTGTATGTAAAACTTTCCCACCGAGTCTGTGTATAAACTTTCCAGCTAGCTGTATGTAAAATTTCCCCATCGAGTCTGTGTATAAAACTTCCCAGCGTGCTGTGTCTTCAGAACGGGTTTGTATGTAAAACTTTCCCACCGAGTCTGTGTATAAAACTTCCCAGCTAGCTGTGTGTAAAATTTCCCCATCGAGTCTGTGTATAAACCTTTAAAGGTAACTTTATGTAAAATTTTCTTATCGAGTCTGTGATTAAAACTTTCCAGCTAGCTGTATGTAAAATTTCCCCATCGAGTCTGTGTATAAAACTTCCCAGCGTGCTGTGTCTTCAGAACGGGTTTGTATGTAAAACTTTCCCACCGAGTCTGTGTATAAAACTTCCCAGCTAGCTGTGTGTAAAATTTCCCCATCGAGTCTGTGTATAAAACTTCCCAGCGTGCTGTGTCTTCAGAACGGGTTTGTATGTAAAACTTTCCCACCGAGTCTGTGTATAAAACTTCCCAGCTAGCTGTGTGTAAAATTTCCCCATCGAGTCTGTGTATAAAACTTCCCAGCGTGCTGTGTCTTCAGAACGGGTTTGTATGTAAAACTTTCCCACCGAGTCTGTGTATAAAACTTCCCAGCTAGCTGTGTGTAAAATTTCCCCATCGAGTCTGTGTATAAAACTTCCCAGCGTGCTGTGTCTTCAGAACGGGTTTGTATGTAAAACTTTCCCACCGAGTCTGTGTATAAAACTTCCCAGCTAGCTGTGTGTAAAATTTCCCCATCGAGTCTGTGTATAAAACTTCCCAGCGTGCTGTGTCTTCAGAACGGGTTGTATGTAAAACTTTCCCACCGAGTCTGTGTATAAAACTTCCCAGCTAGCTGTGTGTAAAATTTCCCCATCGAGTCTGTGTATAAAACTTCCCAGCGTGCTGTGTCTTCAGAACGGGTTTGTATGTAAAACTTTCCCACCGAGTCTGTGTATAAAACTTCCCAGCTAGCTGTGTGTAAAATTTCCCCATCGAGTCTGTGTATAAAACTTCCCAGCGTGCTGTGTCTTCAGAACGGGTTTGTATGTAAAACTTTCCCACCGAGTCTGTGTATAAAACTTCCCAGCTAGCTGTGTGTAAAATTTCCCCATCGAGTCTGTGTATAAACCTTTAAAGGTAACTTTATGTAAAATTTTCTTATCGAGTCTGTGATTAAAACTTTCCAGCTAGCTGTATGTAAAATTTCCCCATCGAGTCTGTGTATAAAACTTCCCAGCGTGCTGTGTCTTCAGAACGGGTTTGTATGTAAAACTTTCCCACTGAGTCTGTGTATAAAACTTCCCAGCTATAGCTGTGCCCTCAATCGAGACTGTATGTAAAATTTGCTGTGTGTAGTTGTATCATCAGAACGAGGCCGATATATATAAACTTTTTGCAGCTGTGCTGAGCTGAGTAAGTTTCTGACATATAGAACCTCGTTCTGATACAGCGATACTTCATAAGAACGAGGCTGTATATATAAGATTTTGCAGCGCTGTCAGATACTGCAAACGTCAGCAGCTGCCTCGAAAACGAGGCTAAATGTAAAATCTTCGAGCTGTATCAAAGTCCGATGTATGTATGTATGTATGTATGTATGTATGTATGTATGTATGTATGTATGTATGTATGTATGTGTGTGTAGTGTGTGTGTTTATGCATGTTTGTGCAAAATTATGTGTGTACGTGTATACGTATGATGTATGTATGAACGTATATATGTATGTATTGTACATGTCTGAATGAATACACTCTATGCGTACGCGTATGATTATATATATATATATATATATATATATATATATAATATATATATATATATATATATATATATATATATATATATATATATATATATATATATATATACGAAAATGGTTTGCTTGTCAATGCAGGAAAAGTATAGTGCTCAATGCATTTCTGCAGGGCGGTAATACTGAGAATCTAGGAACTTGTAGTTGTCACTCTACAGGCGTTTCATGCGCTAAGCACATTGATGATTGCTTAGCGCATGAAACAGCCTGTAGAGTGACAACTACAAGTTCCTAGATTCTCAGTATATATATATATATATATATATATATATATATATATATATATATATATATATATATATATATATATATATATATATATATATAATCCATGGTATTTTTCTGTTTGACGTCATCGTATACGAGTTTTTCGTGGAGCCGTACAACTTCGAGCCGAAGGCGAGAAGTTGTGCGGCTCCGCGAAAAACACGAGTATACGATGACGTCAAACAGAGAAAAATTCCATGGGATTATATATTTATCACATGAACAGTCTTCTTATTTTTCTTTGATGTGGATGGATCAAAATTATTGTAACAAATTGCATGGTTTTTATCGCGATTTTGTGTTTTTCCTTACGCGGATTACTTTCATTTATTGGGTAAAGCGGCCCGTCACCCAGGAGATGTGCGAACGTTCACAGGCATACTTTCATTCATAAATCCGATTAAGCTGAACTTTTGATACATGAAATGGTATCTTCACCAATCAGACATACGGATTCGGTCACGTGCGCATGTCAATCATTGTCTCGCGCTGGATCGATGCCAAGGCAAGTCTACCATCTGCGGACATGACTTTCACCGCGCTAGCGACGGATAACCTTAGTATTTTGAGTTATTCAGAATATTTACATTTATATTTATGAAACTAATACAACGACACGATCGAAACAGTAGTTACCATGCTTAGAGATGCTGTGGATATTAAAATATCACAATTTTACGACCTTGGCGAGCCCGAAAGTTTCAGATCGATGACACACAGAATGTACGCTTGTAAGTTGTAAAGCTAATAGTGGGCACTGCCGTCACCGGTCTACGCCAGTGGCCATCTCGGTCGTCAATTTTTCGTCTTACGGACTTTGATGTTTGCTGTGACACATATATCGCCCGTAGTTACATCCCAATTTTGTACTTGACGGGAACTCTGTTCTGTTTGAGTGTTGTCCGAGTCAACTTTCGAAATACATCGGATTCTACGGCGCTGCACTGTAGGTCGACAGCTTATGTTTTCACTATTAGCCTTACGCTGCAGGTTTGATTCCGATCGAGAAACGACGGAATAATTTGTGTGATGAAGGAAATTTATCGTTGTTCGTAAAATGACTTTATGCTTGTGCCTTCTATGTCGCTTTCCCGAAGATTATACGGTACTCATTTATTAAGTTGAACTTTCGTTGAGGTGTATATTTCGGGTTTATCGCCAACCTCGATCGCCCGGTACGACGTCGCTTGGCGATCGCCAGGTACGACGACGTCCACTTTGAGCCTTACGACTGGAGCCTTGACGTTACTAAGCCATTATAACGACCGACGGTATCCTCATTCGATTCTTTGGAATAGCTAAAGCTTTAGCGACTCGAAATATCGTTGGACATGCCTTCTATATTTCCATATCTTGATTTCACCATTTTGTCAAAATGTCATGAGAGCACGGCATCGATAACCACAAATCAGTCTGTGTCGCAACGTGCATGTACGAACGTCAACGGTACCATTGCAGAAAAAAAGTTCCGGTTGATGACGTACAACAGCGGTAATATGGATTTCTTATCTGTGCTGGTGTACGTCACACAGGTGGAGATACGGCCAGTTCATGTGATAAATATATATATATATATATATATATATATATATATATATATATATATATATATATATATATATATATATATATATATATATATATATATATATATAATAATTCCTCTCTCTTATACATTTTCCACCTTTTCTATCTCTTAAAAAGCTTGATTGTGTAAATTAATTTTTCTACATTTGGCGCCTCGTATGCTCTTTCAATATCAAGAATAAAATCACCGGTCACCCTCCAAAGTTTGGTACCAGAGAAACAAATAACAAAGATTTACGGATATTTAAAATTCAAAATGGCCGCCATCCCTGTGTTAACGTTATGTAGATGAATAAGAATTTCGAATTTCGAACAAATAAGCTGGTGAAAATTGTTTACACCAAGAGCTTTAAAAGTGGCATATCAGAAAAGAAATGCAAAACTTTGAGAGTCCGAATATCTGTCCCCAAGGCGCGTTCTACCTTAACTATTACATAAAAGTGCTGTCATACTGTGTGGAATACGACCAGGTCTGAGAAAGCAGTCGGGAGACGAAGTCGTCTAATACTATATATGACTACTATATTCTATACTAATAATAGACAGTGGCTAATACAATGAAGCATAACACTTGGGTTAGAGACCCTACATAGAGTCCAGTGACGTAAAGTGTCTCTGTTGAGGGTGGAAAAGTCTCTGATTAGGGAAGGCGATGTTCCCGTAGATAAAGCACTTTTGGCGGGAAAAGTGACTATGATTCACGAGAAAGGCACATGATGGATTAGACATAGTCTTAGCAGATAGAATCTCTGGTTTGTAAAATAAACAGTGATAGGACGCGGTGCCTCAAAGCTTAGTCTAAGAAGGAATTCTATCTGAGTATCTAGAGTAAGACTAATAAGACTAACAATGTCGTAATACAATAATATATTGTGAATTATTTGTGCATGTTGCTTTCTCATACTGAATTCTCATAGAGAGAACATAAAAGTATCAGGAATTTGTCTTGCTTATCATATAAAAAGCAGATTTCATAACCGTACACTTTCACTTAGCAAACATCAAGATATCTCTGGCATATATCTCTGATTTATTAAAGTATGGCGCCCGAAGGGCACGGATAAAAATATGAAACATCCTGATATCTCTGATATATACGTCTTGTGTATTAAAGTCATGCACAGGAAGGGCGTGCTGAAAAATGTCTGATATATTAAAGTAATGTGCTCGAAGAGCATGCTGAAAAATATTGAACATACAGATATCTCTGATATACGTATGCCTGATATGGAACGTTTGGCGTGCTGAAAAATGTCTGATTATTAAAGTTACGCGCCCGAAGGGCGCGCCGAAAAATGCAACTGAATGATGAAATTTGAAGCTGACACGATGCATTTTAGGCAATGATGAGCCTGTGTCGAAATTCAAAAACACACTGACCCCCCCCCCTATTGGGCATTTCAAAAACATGGTGACACCCCTATCACCAAAGTCAACAACAGGGTGAGCCCCCATGAATCCACCACCCACCCCCCAGGCCGAAGAAACTGACCAGTCCCTAAATCTACACCAATACACTAATTGTAGAGAGCGGTGGCGGTATTTTCAATGTCTTACGGTTGACCCTTCTACATGATAACATCGGATATTCTTTTAATTATAAAACTGCTGAGACAACTATCAGAAAATGCCGGGAGAAAATGGCGGGCGCATTGACTGCAATCACCCACCGATTCGGAAATGAAAAATTAGGTGTTGGCCATGTGAATGGCGGGTACATTCGACCATGGCGAAAAGCCTACATATGCCAACTAAAGCTTACTAAATTATATATTACTTCGAAGTCCATCACTATACTTTCGTGGTCAACAAGATGGCAAGAGCAGTATTCGTATTTATTCGGAGGAGGGGCTGTTGAAGGGCGGGTAAAATGTTATGGCGGCGAGAAGGCAGTGTGAGACTTTTTTAATTTACAGGTGCTGGCAAGCGGGGATTTTCAATGTGGGCGCTGGACGAAATCATTGGCAGAAAGGGATATCCTTTACAGGTGGTAACGGGAGGGCAGTTGCGAACACTTTTTACTTTCCCCTACCAACATTCAGTTCCTCCATCGACCGTAGGCTGATATTGAGCCCAGCGCTTTTTAATGTCTGGCAAGTGAAGTAAATGGTGATATATTCTAAGATTGAACCGAAAATGAAAACCTCGAGCCAAACGAACGCATTCTATTCATTTGACGTTGCAGAATGCAATGTAGGTACTACATTCTTGTCGTTCTGCACAAGACCATGCCAAACGCAACTTTCCAAGGTGTTCCTGCATGGGCCTCCGGTTTTTCAGTCATTTTGGGAGGACCCTTCCGACTCGTCTCGAGAAGCAAAGATTGAAACTCTCACACATTCCTTGCTCAGCTAAAGATCAAATATACAATTGAGAATTCCTCGCAAGTAGCTAAACCAGAGAATTAGTCAATGGCGTACTATTATGTTACCTCCATAGGGGCCTTAACAATATATTCTCACCACATATGGGTATCAGCTCAATCAACCAAAGTGGCAAGTATATAGAAGGTTTGGTTGAATTACACGTACATGGGCGATCATATATCTCGTAGTCAGACTTTGTATGTCCTTTTTGCTGTTTCTTACGAAAGTTAAATTGATTAATAGCAGTCAATTCGTTTAAAATCACACGTTCGTATTTAATACGTAACTTGTTTGTAAATTTTAAGAACATACATCAAATTTGATCTTGTGAGCTCTTGACGGTACTGAGGAGTCAAGCAAAAAAGATCACAAACATTCGTAAATCTTCACACATAGGCTAATTGTAGAGAGCTATGGCATAGCATGCTTTGTTTCCAATGTCTGACGGTTGACCTTTCTACAACATCGGATTTATTAAATTGTAAAACTGCTGAGACAACTAGTAAGGGAATTGCGGGCGCATTCACTGCAATCACCCATCGATTCGGAAGTGACAAATTAGGTGTTGGCCATGTGAATGGCGGGTATATTCAACCATGGCGAAAAGCCTACATATGCCAACTAAAGCTAATTAGAAACTTACTACATCAAATCCGGCGATGCGCATCGGTATATATTGAGGTTAGTCTTGTCGATATATCCATGGAAAATGATGAGCAATTCATACAGTGCCTCATATCCATTAGACGTTCACTTATTAGGGGGTAGTAGACACGAGAATTGTGGGAGGGTCACTCTTAAGAAAACTGTCCCAGGGGAGGGCGACTTTTTATAAACCTATCTCGGAGGAAAAGTCACTTTTGACAGAAACTGCTTTAACGGCCAAAACCTTTCATTGTATATGTGATTTTTCCCGAATAGGAAATCACCGACGAAATACATTGATTCTTTTAATTACAAATTATTGACAAGCTTCAAAAGCAAAGAAGATGCAGTGGTATGGTACATTAAATATAGACACCTTGAACATTTAAAACTGATGAAAGACAAGAGACAAAAATATGTTAGATAGGTGGTAAAGTACATCAATTATCAAATGTCTATAAATACACAGATATTGTTAGTTTTGCGTTTTATATTCGAAAGAATTGTTCATAGTTATCTCATAGACTACCATGTATAGTGAATCAACATTTCGGTGAAATTCCAAAATCCAATTTCTTGCACTCACACCCACTTGTAACCACCCTAGTCTAATCAAGGACATTAATATTAATAATCAAGAGTACATAAATACACAGATTAACCTATTTTTGTATTGGAAAAAATTCATAGTTTCCTCATAGTGCCATGTATAGTGAATCAAGATTGTTCGTGAAATTCCAAAATCCGATTTTTTTGCACACACATCAACTTGTAACCACTTCAGCTCCTCCCCGTAATTTCTGTCCTTAACTTCCATACATCCAATTGTTATGTAAATAAGCTGATATTGTTTCAGTTATTCCTGGGGAGAATACTGCAGTGATTGAGAGGGTCAAGTTTTAGATTTCCGGACAAGAGGGAGGATCACATTTTAGACACGAGGATAGGGTTGCATTTTACGGTACAGGTGCGCACAAAATTCCCCGGCCCACCCCTGTAATTACTGAAGGCTCCCTTAGCAAAAATGTTTAAGGCAAACTATCTCGTAGACTGGCCTCCAGTACAGTCGCCAGGCTTTTCTCTGCAGCTGAGATACTAGTTGGACAAGGGGTTCACCCACGATATACGCAACAGTATACCACTTAGAGCGACGGTCTACTAATGTTTGGTTCTTCAATTTATTATATGTTTTGATATCATATGCCACAGTACAGATTTGGAGCAAGTCTAGCTCTCTCAAAGAAATTTGTCTTTAGTTTTATTCTAAAATATTGATATTTGGGGCTGAACAAATACCAAAGACCACGAATGTTAGCATAACGCATGACAGGCAAGGGTCAATCACCCTTTCTATGGATACGGACATGGGCGGAGGGGAAACTAGCTGTTTTCTCTGTCTCAGTTTGAAAACGTAAAATCTACAAGCATTCTGAAAAGAGAGAACTGGCTTCTCTACCAATCTCAATCAATCTGCGATGTTTAATGCTAAATATTGTGATAGGCATTGAAATGACAGTCTTTCACCAAACAATAACTGATAAAATGGTGACTGTCACCCAAAATCTCTATTCTAAGATGCTGCACTCGCTGAATGCATAGTATGCAGGCACGCCATTAACAACAGTTAATTGGTACCCGTATACATTACGTTAGTTTCAAAGAAGGATTATTAACCTTTTACAACTGTTTTAATGGCTTACACAGAACGGATAGCCAAGGCGACCCACGCAAAGATAGGGATAACTTTGAAGTAAATCCCGTGTAAACCTGCCTGTTTGAAAATCATGTGGCCAAAAGTCTCCGATCCATGGTGTTTTTGCTTACTGATAATTTAAAAAAAAAAAGGTTTACACGGACATTACTTCGAAGTTCATCACTAATACTCTCATGGTCAACAAGATGGCATGAGCAGTATGCGTATCTATTCGGGGGGTGCTATTAGGGGTGGGTAAAATCTAATGGCGGCGAGAAGGCAGTGTGAAACTTTTAATGGATAGGTGCTGGCAAGCGGGACTTTTAAATATTTCAATGTGGGCGCTGGACGAAATCATTGGCAGAAAGGGATATCCTTTACAGGTGGTAACGGGAGGGCAGTTGCGAACACTTTTTACTTTCCCCTACCAACATTCAGTTACTCCATCGACCGTAGGCTGATACTGTGCCCAGCGCTTTTTAATGTCTGGCAAGTGAAGTAAATGGTAATATTCCGAGATTGAACCGAAAATGAAAACCTCGAGCCAAACGAACGCATTATATTCATTTGACGTTGCAGAATGCAATGTAGGTGCTACATCTTGTCGTTCTGCACAAGACCATGCCAAACGCAACTTTCCAAGGTGTTCCTGCATGGGCCTCCGGTTTTTAAGTCATATTGGGTGGACTCTTCCGACTCGTCTCGAGAAGCGAAGATTGAAACACTCACACATTCGTTGCTCAGCTAAAGATCAAATATACAATTGAGAATTCCCTGCAAGTAGCTGAACCAGATAATTTGTCAAAGGCGTATTATTATGCATGCTATCTACACAGGGGCCTTATCAATTTAGTCTCACCACATACGGGTATCAGCTCAATCAACCGAAGTGGCAAGTATATAGAAGGTTTGGTTGAATACACGTACATGTGCGAGCATATATCTCGTAGTCAGACTTTGTATGTCCTTTTTGCTGTTTCTTACGAAAGTTAAATTGATTAATAGCAGTCAATTCGTTTAAAATCACACGTTCGTATTTAATACGGATTTATTTTTTGTAAATTTCAGGAATATTACATTAAAGTTGATCTTGTGAGCTCTTGGTGGTACTGAGGTCACGGTGTTGGGCAAACAAGGGTCACAAACATTCGTAAATCTTTCACACATACTCTAACTGTAGAGGTCGATGGCATAGCATGCTTTGTTTTCAATGCCTTGCGGTTGAACTTTCTGCAGCATCAGATCTATTAAATTGTAAAACTGCTAAGACAACTAGTAAGAGAATTAAAGGCGCATTCACTACAATCACCCATCGATTAGGAAGTGACAATTTTACATTCACACCATTACGGAAAGCCTACTTATGCTAGGGAAAGCAAATTCCAAACTTAGTCCATCGAATCTGGCTAATCTGCGCATCGCTATGGAGGTTTATATTGCTTATATATATATATATATATATATATATATATATATATATATATATATATATATATATATATATATATAATATACGTATATATATACGTATATATATATATATATATATATATATATATATAATATATATATATATATATATATATATATATATAGGTTAAATGATCCATATAGAGCCGTATATCCATCAGATGTTCACATGTTCACTGTCGCTCAGCCAACTATAGAGTCCACAAACCTGTAAAGGAACGAAAGTCCCTCTCGTCCACACTGCGGGCTTAAAAGCACTGGCAGGCCCTTGCGATGTCATGTGAAATCACACTAGTATACTGCGGAGTAAACTGTACAAAATGAAATGCAACTTCCAGATTACTTCACGATAGTCTGTTATACAAAGACCCGCGAAAATCGTATATTTGCCTGAAGGAGTAAAGAACAATCAATAATAGAAAGCCATCACATGACCCATGATCGATGTACATTTAACATTGCAGCTAGGATGGGAAAAGGCTCACGAAGCAGAGTGTAAGAAAGGTTGTGAATATTTTCTGTATTTTGCATGTGATTCCTCTGTAATATATATAGCGCAATCTTGTATGACACGCTTATGCCAACTTTAGGGATGACTAAAAGTAAGAATGACCAATGCACTTTGAGTCCGATTAAACTCCGTGCGTTTTCTTTCATGAGGGATCTACTCAGAAATTCATTAATATGTCAATGGGTTGCAAAACTGTCGTAAATATTTATCAAATTCCTGCGCAATGAAAACTAAGCTTGACCAATTTAAAACTTAAGTATGGAGGAATTCTGTGCATTCAGTCTCAGGATATGATCCAAGCACGACGGGGCCTTAGATTATATATAATCAGTAAATAAGTCATGTAGACTTGCCCTAAGTCTTTGGACTTCGTTTCAGCAGGATGTCCCGTCAATGGCAGGCTGATACGAAGATGGTGGGATGAACTCGTTGGCCCACACTTGGCCATCCAGTGACAGCTGTCGAGAGAAAAGCCAACCGACTGGTGGCCAGTGTATAAGCCACGCTAATCAATCCTTATCCATTATAAGATTTAAAAGTCAAATCAAATTCCACTACTTATTATTCACAGATATTGCATATAAGCCTGGATCAGTACTTGTGAAAATTAAATGTGTCTTCGATCACAGTGAGGGTGCTAAAATCTAAATGTCTGCATGATCATAGCAGACACAAAATTTTAACAGTCTCCTCTGTGAATGTTTTAAGTCATGAGTGGAACAAAAATTAAGTCACGACACATTAACAAAGCGATAGACTTCGACATATAATTTTTTTACCTCCATGACAGTATAGACCACGGTCAAGGGTGTCATCTTGCTTTGGCTGTTACCTACCTCCAACGTGCATGTCTGCTCCACAATCTATGAAAGTGCACAATTATAGACAACGTCTTTCATTCGCACGCAAAAAATAACTGAAGGCAAGAGACACTGTCCGTCATCAGACATGGTTTTGTTGTTGTTGTTTTTTTCATTTTGGTTCATTTTGTTAAAACACCTTAAAATGTAAAAAGACGGAAGATTATAGAAGCTTCTGGAGCCTGTTGAGTGATTGTGCCAAAGTAGCTCCTGCATTACGAGAGATGGTGTGTATGCGACCAGCTGTAACTCTTGAAATTTGGTGACCTGGAAAGGCTTTCTATTTTCTCTGCTTTCTCTAAATTCTACAAATTTAAAGGATATAGTCTTTTACTACAGAAAAATTGGACAAGTAAATTTGAATTTTATCCGTCATTTTGATTTCCCACCATTAAAAAAAAACTGGTAATATTACAAAGAAAACAAAGCATATGATTCAGCACTATGCATTATATTGGACTTCTCTTCTACTGTTGTTTCTGTAAATGTTTATTATTCATCTTGCTCAAAATTGCACATGAAATCCCAGGGGACAGTTTATTATACTTGTATAAACACTACTCAATGAGTACATTCCCACGGACTTGTTTTAGTTTGGAAGTAAAATTATAAAAATAATGCTAGAAGATACAGCTATCGGGCCTTTAAGCTCGACACATTTAAAAAGGTACATTTTAAACAAAAACATCAAATTCAGTTGTAAAGCTTGGAAAATATTCCATTGAAAAACCTTTATTGGCATAAAATGTAATTGTGAAAGTAAATTTATGATATCTTAAAGACTGAATAAAGAGTGAAATGTACGCCGCTACAAATGCAGGGTAATTTCTAGTGGTTATTCACCTTACACATGGGCGAAAACCAAGCTAGCTAACATAGCAATTATTTATCGGTCAATTTCTAGCATGTGAACGCTTATTGAAAATAAGAAATTGAAATAACAGTCTTTTTTTTCAAATAATTCCGGTTTAGAATAATATGATAAGTGCGTACTTCCGAAGTTTTTTTCCGCTGACAAATGATCAGTTATAGAACAAGTGTTTTTCATGTGCATATTCTCCTTTTGAATGCACTAACTGCCTAAAGCCGGTACGCCATTCACCTATGTCATGAGTTGCATGCCCGCATGGATCATACAGGTCGTAGCCGTATCACACCTTGATCACGCGGTCCAGAATCACAGTCTTTTTTTGGATCAACATTACCCCGCCTACTCAATCACGGGTCAGTTTCAGTGTTACCATAGGGGTTGCTTAAAATATCCGTCCCCAGGGGTGGGGCGCGGTAGAAGTGTCTTGGTCTCAGCACAGTTTTCTTCTTGCTATTGTTTATTTTATGTTAATACGTTTTACAATAAAGATTGATACTGCCATACTAGCAACCTTTGGTTTCGTGGTCTCATCCTAACATTAGTTTGGAGATTTCTTTTTCTCCTTCACTGTTTCATGTATCGTATTTGTCCTTTGACAGTCTTAAAAGATGCCGTTTCACCACTGTGTAGCGTCTATTATCTGATGCGTTTGATTGCCTAAGTTTGCGCTAAAGCATGTCATTCCACGTGGCCAAAGGAAACAAAGGTAATGGCATGTTCATACACAGTCTCTGAAACGGCTCAGGTCAAATACTGGCATAAAAGTGACGTGTGTATGGACGCTTCTTACTTGCCCTGAAACATTTCAAGTTTGAGACGATTTATCCCGCGGCAAGACCTGGGCCAGTGTAAGGGTTAACTCTATTCGCAACTCAGTGTATGAACGGACCGAGGCGCTTTAGATGCGTTCTTAACGTCCTCACGCGACAGGTTTTGGTAACATGTAATTAATAACAACCAACATTCAATATTCACTTTTGTCATGACACAGGGGGAAGAAATCAGTCCCCACGGTTGGAGAGGGATCGGTTTTTGTGCAACGGTTTACTTTATTTGATTTTATGAACTTTGACTGTGATATTTCAAATAAAGGGTTCAACTCCAAACCGTCTGACTGCTTTCTTTATTACTAAAAGTAATTTTATTCATTTTGGCTGTTGTATAATTCAGTATAATGCCTTTCTTTTTCATCTCCATTACAGCGAGTAGAACACATACCATAATTAGTTTTCAAAAATTGCTTTGCCAAAAAAGTTAAATTAGAGTTCCACATAAGAATTTTTCAGGTTAAATATTACAAAACAAACTTGAAACAAAATAAATTAATATGCGATGCTGATATTATCTTGAGATCATCCGTGACTATGATTTTGGCTAACTTCTTTCATAAAGACGTGTTTGATAAAAATTTATATGTTTCAGGAAATTTGCCGTATCTGTGTACCCCTAGAAATATGATACCGGTGGCGACTAAATCATATTAAGTTCACTTCATATTTTGACTTTATAAGCTTTATATTGCCTTCTGTGTGTCGAGCAAAAACAAATGGTAGAATGTAAGATAAACCGTAATTTGAAATGTAATCTTTTGGGGTATTAAGTAAGTCTTGGTCTTATTTCATGAAAACTGTAAAGGATATTTGTATATTACAAAAGGTCACCTTAAAGAAAAATAAATCGCTTTACTAATGATACCCCACAACCAGGTTATGTATAAGTTAGGCTCGTCATATGACTTAAACAAAGGCAAGTTTAACAAAAATGTTCGTGGGTCTCAAAATCGTGATTTTGCGGTACCCTTCAACATATGACTGTGACAGCTGTTGCGTCCCAGTATTTTTTCAGTTAAAAGTCTATTTCATATTATTGACATGGCCTTGTAGCAAATAAAACAGATTTCACACAAGGCATTGCCCAAAAGTCTATTTCGTATTTGTGACAGGTTCTTATACCAAACAAAACAGATTTCATACAAGGCATTACCTATGTTATATGTCTAGGTTAAAAATGGTAGAATTTGACGTTTAACAAACAAGATGCGATTCGCAATACTTTGACTTTACAGTTCCCTTTTCCAGTGTTTTTTTCTGTTAAAAGTCTCTTTCATATTTTCATATGTCTCCGTAGTAAATAAAACAGATTGCACATAGAGAATTGCCCTTTGTAATATGTTTAGGTAAAAATTGGTAGAATTTGAGATAAGCGGTGACAGTAATTTGCAATATAAAGTTTGGGGTCTAGGGTAAGTTTTGGTCATATTTTATAAAAGTTGTGGAAGATATTGCATATTAAAATATGTCATCTAAAAGACGAATAAAATCCCTTTCCAATGTTAGCCCACAAGCTAGGTTATGTAAAAAAATAAGCTCAGCAGATGACTTACAAGAACACAGGTTTTACGAAAATGCATGCGAGTTGGCAATACTGTAATCTTGCGGTACCCTTCAAAGTATGACCGGTAGACCTATAGCATCCCAATATTTTTCCTATCAAAAGACTATTTCACATTTTGACATGTCCTTGTAGCAAATAAACAGATGTCATACAAAGCATTGCCTTTTGTGTTATGCCAAGGTAAAAAATTGGTAGAATTTCAGATTTTTGGGGTATTGGGTAAGTTTTGGTCCCATTTCATAAAAAAATCTATCGAACATATTGCATATTACATATGTCATTTTAAAGAGGAATAAATTTGCATTCTAATGATATCCGACAAGTCAGGTTGTTAAAAAAACTTAGCAGATGACTTACAAGTACTACAAGAAAAATGCACGTGGGTAGCAAAATGGTTATTTTGCGGTACCGTTCAAAAGTCGACCATACCAGTTATTGCATCCCTATATTTTTTCTGTCAAAATTCTATTTCGTATTCTAGGGATCCCAAGGCTTCTACAAAGACAGGTTTGTTATCCTGGGGGTGCAAGTAGACCCCTCTAGCCCACGGCCTAACATATCTTGACTGCTTACATAGCGTCATCCTTTTATAGGATCTAATACCGTACATTTTATGAATAAGAGTTGTGTTTTTTTGCCTGTATTTACCCGTTTAACAAGTCAGGTGGTGAAGAAAATTTAAAAGTATTTTCAAATAACTCTTTTCACAGTTTCTTATTGAAAATATCGAACCTAAAGTTACCAAACAACTTCTGCTGTTGGCATTTACTAGGTGAGAAATATCTGTCTGGCAGCCATTTTGGAAAATGGTTGCCATAGCAACGCTTTGGTAGATTAAGACACATCTGAGCCAAGTTTGATGCTTTTATCACAAAATGCACAATGGGTTTGCCATGCTGCACCACTAAGAGAAATTTGTCTTTAGTTTTGTTCTAAAATGTTGAATTTCGGGGCTGAACAAATACCAAAGACCACGAATGTTAGCATAACGCATGACAGGCAAGGGTCAATCACCCTTTCTATGCATACGGACATGGGCGGAGGGGAAACTAGCTGTTTTCTCCGTCTCACTTTGAAATACTACAAGCATTGTGAAAAGAGAGAACTGGCTTCCCTCCAAATCTCAATCAGTCTACGATTTTTGATGCTATATATTGTAGTAGTCATTGAAATGATAGTCTTTCACCAAACAATGACTGATAAATTGGTGAATGTCACCCCCAATCTCTTTTTTTCTAAGATGCTTCTCTCGCTCAATGCATAGTATGCAGGCACGCCATTAACAACAGTTAATTGGTACCCGTATACATTACCGTATACAGTATCCTCTGTGAATGTTTTGAGTAATTAGTGGAACAAAAATTAAGTCACGACACATTACAACCATTTTCAGTAATAGAGCGCGAAGCCACTGCAGTGAAGTGCAATAAAACTGCTCACACTAATTAGTTTCAGCTGTACATGTAGCCAGCTGGCAAAGTCGACAACAGTGTATGTCCCATGCAGACAGTTTGTCTGGGGAAGTTGAAATAAAAAAGATTTGTACATGGACCAGTGCATAGTAATGTTACATTGTATCTTAATCTTGAACACAGGGTTCCAATCGTAAACTCTCATTACAACCCGAGCCTCAGACAGAGCTAGTTTTGCCTTTGTACAAGACTTTTTGTCTGTATCAAGTAGCCTTGTTCAACACCAAAGTGGCCACGGCTACAGCTGAAACTAGTGTAAGCAGTTTTATTGCAGTTCACTGCAGTGGCTTCGCGCTCTATTACTGAAAATGGTTGTAACAAATATAGACATACAGATTTTTTACCTCCATGGCAGTATAGACCACGGTCAAGGGTGTCATCTTGCTTTGGCTGTTACCTACCTCCAACGTGCATGTCTGTTCCACAATCTATGATAGTGCACAAGTATAGACAACGTCTTTCATTCACACGCAAAAAATAACTGAAGGCAAGATACACACTGTCGGTCATCAGACATGGTTTTGTTTTTATTTTCATTTTGGCTCATTTGGTAAAAAGTCCTTAAAATGTAAACAAAGATTGAACGTTATAGCAGCTTCTGGAGCCTGTTGAGTCATTGTGAAAGTAGCTCCTGCATTACGAGAGATGGTATGTCTGCGACCCTGAGCTGTAACTCTTGAAATTTGGTGACCTGAAAATGGCTTTCTATTTCCTCTGCTTTCTTTAAATTCTACAAATTTAAAGGATATAATCTTTTACTACTAAAAAATTGGACAAGTAAATTTGAATTATAACCGTTATTTGATTTCCCGCCATTTAAAAAAAAAAACATATGATTCAGCACTATACATTATATAGGACTTCTCTTCTACTGTTTTTTCTGTAAATGTTTATTATTTATCTTGCTGAAAATTGCACATGCAGTCCCAGCGGACAGTTTATCATACTTGTATAAACACCGCTCAATGAGTACATTCCCACGGACTTGTTTACGAAGTAAAACTACAAAAATAATGCTAAAAGATACAGCTATCGGGGCCTTAAGCTCGACACATTTAAAAAGGTACATTTTAAACAAAAAACATCAAATTCAGTTGTAAAACTTGGAAAATATTCCATTGAAAAACTTTTATTGGCATAAAATGTAATTGTCAAAGTAAATTTATGATATCTTAAAGACTGAATCGCTGACTATAAATGTTGGTGTGTTTGACTGAGTGAAATGTACGCCGCTACAAATGCAGGGTAATTTCTAGGGGTTATTCACCTTACACATGGGCGAAAACCACGCTAGCTAACATAGCAATTATTATTCAAATTGTCAATTTCTAGCATTTGAACGCCTATTTAAAATAAGAAATTGAAATTACAGTCTTTATTTTTCAAATAATTCCAGTTAAGAATAATATGATAAGTGCGTACTTCCCAAAGTATTTTTTTCCACTGACAAGTGATCATGATCAGTTATAGAACAAGTGTTTTACATGTGCATATTCTCCTTTTGAATGTACAAACTGCCTAATGCAGGTACGCCATTCACCTGTGTCATGAGTTGCATACCCACATCATGGATCAGAAAGGTCGTAGTCGTATCACGCCTTGATCACGCGGTCCAGAATCAGTTTTTTTAATCAACATACACCCCGCCTACTCAACACGGGTCAGTTTCAGTGTTACTATAGGGGGTTGCTTAAATATCCGTCCCCAGGGATGGGGCGCGGTAGAAGTGTCTTGGTCTCAGCACAGTTTTCTTCTTGCTATTGTTTTTTTTATGTCAATACCACATTTTACAATAAAGATTGATACTGCCATACTACCAATCTTTGATTTCGTGGTCTCATCCTAACGTTAGTTTGTAGATTTATTTTTTTCCTTCACTGTTTCATGTATCGTTTTTGTCCTTTGACAGTCTTAAACGATGCCGTTTTACCACTGTGTAGCGTCTATTATCTGATGCCTTTGATTGCCTAAGTTTGCGCTAAAGCATGTCATTTCACGTGGCCAAAGGAAGCAAAGGTAATGGCATGTTTACACACAGCCTCTGAAACGGCTCAAGTCCAATACTGGCATAAAAGTGACGTGTGTACGGACGCTCTTAACTGGCCCTGAGTGTAAGGATTAACTCTATTCGCAACTCCGTGTATAAACGGACCGAGGTGCTTTAGATGCGTTCTTAGCGCCCTCACGCGACAGGTATTGGTAACATATAACAAATAACAACCAACATTCAATTTACTTTTGTCATGGCTTCCAAACAGAGTACTGCACGAAGCGATCACTTTACTTATCTCAGTCTGGTCGGACGAAAGTATCCAGAGAATGTTGAACGGAACCTGCGAGACAGTAATGTTTACAAAATACAGTCAAAGAGTCACAGTTGACTCAGACGCGCTCGAAAACGTCTCGCCATGGCTTATTTTCAAATTATTAAGCCACTTGTTAATTTTCACATTAACCGCAAAAAACGATGTAGACACAAAACAGATTGAAACACATGCCACAGGCAAAAAACGATGTAGACACAAAACAGATTGAAACACATGCCACAGACAAGAAAAGATTGATGGTGTCTGAAGCCACTTTTCCTTTATTACAACTCGAGAGGGCGCATTAGGCCGGGTGAAACACAAAAACAAAGACTTAATTTTCTGATTGTGGACACAAACAGACTTAAACTATTAATCACCTGTGTTTACAAATCACAAACTAATCTATCAACGAGCGCAGTAGGAAGGGTGTAACACCTCCTGTTACCTCCACCTCCTTTTTTGGGTTTCCCTGACAGATAAAGGAAGTCATCCTGATTCAAAACCTTTTTTATGTGATCGCTGTTTCTCTTTTTTACAAGATGGACTTTTCTATTTGAAGAGAAAATGTGTCAAAACAACACACTCCTTCCCTGTAAACAAACACGTACATGCACACACACCCCAAAAAATCTGCAAATTTCAAAACCAGGCCAGTTTTATTTTGAGGGGGATTTCAAAATTATAGCGTACTTGAATGCCTCTTGAGTTTGTTAGCAGGGGCCTTTGAGAAAAATCAGACAATTTTTTATGATTCTCCAGCTTGCCACCAGAGGTTTCTGTGAATGCAGCCTTCATGAGGCTGTATATATTATATTTCAGTGTGCAATGCATAAAGGTGTTTGCAGAACCTGAACGCTTCTTTATGCACCTTTATGCACTTGGATAATCAATGGCACTGCCAAAAATTAATGTCTTTGTTACATTTCTAGCGCCGATGTTTGCTCGTTATTTATATCGCATACATTGACTCACGGTCACTCATAGGGATTGCTTACATGTCCGGCCCCAGGGGCAGGGGCGGGGTAGGGGTGTCTTGGTCCCAGCACATGTTTCTTCTTGCTGTGGTTTGATCTATTTTAATACGTTTGACTATGATATGTATTGCTAATAAAAAATCACACTGCCAACCTTTGGTGTCTTGCTCTCATCTTAGCACTGGTTTTGTTAAGATTTCGTTTTCTCTTTCGCTGTGTCACGTATTTGTCCTTTGACAATCTTACGCGAAGTTTAATTCACTGTGTTGTGTCTATTATCTGATGCGTTTGATTCCGCAATGCGCCAAGGCAACCAATGGTAAATTACTAATCTGTGGACGCTGTCACCAGATTATCACCGGACGAACTTTGACAAAGTCAACAACGAACGCACCAGCAAGGTACAACAGAAGAAGGTTAGTTCAGGAAGTTGTCGAGAGGATTCGAACTCACAACGTACTGCATACAGCCACATAGAAAAGGAATCGTAGTCACAAGTGCTCGGCGAAAGGAGGTTCAGAGTTTATTTCTATCGCGTTTATTGCCTTTCTTGCGTGTTTGTCTTTGGCGTTAGAAATTAGCCATTGCGAAATGAAGCTGCGAATTATCTGTACCGTATATAGGCGTGCAATAGACCCCACAGGAAGATGGTCGTACTGATTTTCATTGGCGTGATCGCATCGAACATTTTGCAGCAGCAGAAGAGGTGATCGTGACGGTAGAAACATCGTCATCAAAAGCCACGTGAATTTTATCAACAGGTTCACGAAGTCACTTGTTACTCCTTCCATTATGCAAATTACTATGATGTCATCTTGTGGATAGTCAATTTGAGAACTGAATATGTCATCTCATTAATAATTCATAGCAATGAAAAATGCTGCAAGGTGACAGTCTGTCAATTTAGGATAACTCCTTCACATCGCTGTCAGACAAAAGATCTACGACATCGTATTCACTAAATACGCTTTTATTCACGCACTTGACTAAGTCTAACAGTCCTTCCATTGAACGGGGACTGTCAATAGAGAATTATGAACACAAGCACTTTCAACTACTTCTCTATGTTATATGAAGACTCTCTTATTTCTTTCACAAAAGAGTGGTTTGATGGACTGTTCATGAACGAAAAGTCTATGACAATGGTCCATGAAAGATTAATTTACTTTATATCGGATGTTATAAAAAGGGAAAACGGCTCCACATCTGAGCTATCATATGTTGAGTTTGTGTCGTTACGTTCAGGGTCTGCACTTAGCAGTGAATGTGTGTATTGTTTGGAGGAAATCTATGGTGAAGCGAAGTCAGATCTACAGTGTAGAATATGTTTGATCCTTTGTCTCCTACGTTTCTAACCCGAGTGTGGTTTCTCATCAGTCGCAAAGCGGTTTCTTTTCGTTAATTTGTGTTTGTGATATTCTCCCTTTTTCTAATATCACGTTTTGTTGTTCTTCAAGGAAGCTAGGATGTCAATATTTTGGCTTTCCTGTGAAGCTAAGCAGTTGCTGTTGCAGGACTTTCTGTGCAGATATATTGTGTCAATAATTTTTCTTTTCAGAGTATTTAGCCTTCGGAAGATTTCAATGTCAAGAAACGCTATTTCTTGTGAGTTTTCGAAGGAAACTTTAAATGTTGGGCGCATTTTGTTGATTGCGTTGATGAAATTAGTTATATTGCCTAGTGTACCGACATATATGCAAAAATATCTTCTCTGAATCTTTGCTAGAAGTGGATTTCCGCATATACACTGCACAGTTACACAAGTTTGGCGAGCTTTTAGAATGATCGTTCGACTGGTGGAGCCTTTCATTTAGATAAGAAAATTGCACGGTTTTACCCACTGTGGCACGTTGCAGTAGGTAACTTGGCTATTGCACCGCGCGTGCGGCAAATGTCAAGGTGGCTATTGACAGGCTAAGATCAGGAGACAGATTTTGTCGATGGATTGAATCAAAGTGTTCCTAGTTTGTGTAGAACTTGTTGTAAATGATTTTATATCTCTACCATAATTCACCTTTCGTTTAGGGAGTTAGTCAACGAAGCGGGTCGGTGGTAGCCGTCCCTGAGACAGTGTCTCAGGGACGGCTACCAACGACTCATGACAGAGCGGTAGAATGCACTTCGGGGACAGCTTTTTGGACTTTCCAACTCTCAACATGTTCTGGTCTATCGTACGTTGTTTCTCATTTCAAGGCCTTCTCAAAAAGGATGATTTTTACCATCTTATTTTTCCGAAAATCTAAAACTCTTTTGTTCTCCGGAGATTTGGTTGGCGGTCATTTGGATTTCAAATATCAGTAAGTATTCGTTTCTGTAGCACCATACTTTGCACGTTTACCCCTGGCTTTTATTCTTGCTTTGGTAAGACAGTGTTTGAAAGCTTTATCAAGGAAAGTTTCAACAAAAGGTTTACGTCTTTCACTTTAGAGGCGCTCACCACTCAACACTAGCCCACCCCTGCCGAGTGACGCCAGAATGAAGCCAAGCCGTCCAGCTATGGCATCGACGATAAAGAATAGTCCCCAAAACTGCGCAGCGTGCTTTTTTCTCGACAAGATCGAATGCTCCTTAAAACGCTAGGTTACGATAAGATTATTGACCTAATTATTGGCAAAAGCTGTGAACTTAGACGCGAACAGTCAAGATAGTCAATTACATGACGGGATAAAATCTCAAAGTTATCGTTCAAAATTATGGCCTAATTTTTCAAATTGACACTTTTGAAATTATGCATTGAGTGAATAATTACGTGTTTCATGCAGTCTTGGTATTACATAAAAAAACGCGACTTTATCCCTCTATCCGGCTACTGTCCTCCTACTGGTTGACTTTATCAACTTTGTTCTCCATATGCTATGCACAAATTGGTTAATTATTAATAATTATCTGTGATATGTAAGTACATAGTATAATTACTTCAAGAGCTGCTTTGTTAATAAATTTATTATTTGATGAATCCTTTTGACGTCACGCGATTGAAGCCATTCTTTGAAAGAATAGTTTATAAACCAATGGTACGACAATACCGACATCCTTTGACAGGCACAACACTAGCCACAGGACAGATATTTTAGAATTTGTATCTTAAGATGACATCAATGAACTTATTTCTCTGAAATCAAGTTTATGTTATCTTGAAAGGCTGGATTTCGATCTTAATGAAGTCAATACTACGTCAGCGAAGGGCCTCAGATATATCTTGCAAAGCCACCCACGTGACGAGAAGAAATAGTGGTGGCCTGTCCTCTCTTAACACTCGACCATGCATTTTTTGATTTCGCTCATTTAGTTTTTGCTGAGTTTGATGAAAAACAGATAAATAATGTAAAATAACGTTTTGTTCGACTTATTGGTAGGTGTACCCGTGCTCCAATATATTTTATTCTTTTCCTTTAATAATTGAATTTCGACTGTGATGACTAAGCAAAAACTAAAGCTGCGGTAACCAAAGTACATGGGCGGATGTTTCTTATTATACTAGACTGACTCTGGCAAAATAGTCGCATCTCGGAAACCGGCCATTCCGACCATTCCAAGGATTTAAAGGTTCATATCTCATACTTATCCCATGTCCTGTACCACTCTACGAAGTGCGTTTCTCTGGAACACTGTTAGAACTATATCAACAAGGCTGGAAGGTTTACTTCTTTTTAATGTTTCTGAGTTGTTGTTACCTAGCGCGTCATATGAAAAGAAGTAACATTTTGTACATAAAAGGTGTTACTTATCACAACAGAATTAGAGAAAAAAAACGCTCTGGTCCTGATGTAAGATTCAACCAAAATTGTCCTAATATTGTTCCACTGAAAACGCTTGTAGTTTCAGTTTAGGTACTAGTAAGCTTACGCGTCTTGAAAGTGAGAGTCTGACTTAAACTTTTGCTTAATCTTTACCAAAGAAAACTTTAAACCATTCTCTTACCAAATCAAGAATAAAAATAAGGGGTCACCATGCAAAGTGTAGTACCAGGGAAACAAAAATCCCAAACATTTGCCGATATTTGAAATTCAAAATGGCCGCCATCCTTGTGTTAACTTTGTTGGGAAAGATAAAATTTTCGAAAAACTAAGACGTTGAATTTTTTCTGATTGTTACAATTGCTTTGATCAAATCAGAACAGAATTATAATATTCCAAATATCTGTCCCCGGTACGCATTCTATATTAATTAAATTCAGATGATTACTTAGTAAAGAGACAGCGATACACAAAGTGTTGCATTCTACGCATGGCTTTATTAAGCAATTCCAAATGAAACTAGAAAGTGATCTAATAACAGACTGATTCTAAACTGACGTCAAACGCTTTCAAAAGTGGGGCCAAGTGTCGACCATACGATAATTTTGAACGAAATTCTGTGTCACAAGTGAGCAAACTTAGGATAAAGTTTAACGGAATTCCAATATCACGTGACAGAAGAGTAAACAATAACACCTGCACAATGATATCATAGGTTTTTTATGTTTTAAGGGTCTATAATTGTTTCTGCCTTCGATGAATTCGTCTCTCGATAGATTTCAAACATAATGGATGATAAACCAGAAGATCATTGAATGAAGAGGAGACTTTCAAATAAAACAGAATTCGTGGGGTATCATATTGTGTCCCGCGTACTTAATGTTTTGGTTATTAAAATTGAAGCATACTGATTGGTGATTAATAGATAATATTTCAAGTTGAACTTCATGTCATTCAAATATCATGAACAGAGTTATTCAGGAGTAGCCTGAAAAAAGTTACAACATTCCCCAAAGTCTAGTACAAATATATTGAAAACTGACGCACAGTCACACTGTCAAAACTAATGTAGAAAGACAGAATGGAAGTCGATCATAGGTGGATGAAATATCATCGTTTAAGATTATTTGAAGGGTAACGATCACTAAAAGTTAAACGGTTCTGCTGTGCAGTTAATGACGTGGCATTGAGATTTTCTAATAAGTACGCAAGCTTTGACTTCTACTCATTCCTTGACGTCATCATAGCTTCCTTATTTGCCTTGCAACTGCGCATTGGCATCGTTCCATGACCGAACTAATGGCTGTGTCACCTGGAAAAAAATGTGGAGAAGCAACAATATTATCGAGCGTTCTGCGGTTGAATCATTGCATGATTTCTCTATATCCGTGGCTATTTATCGACTAGCAATGTGGTTTAATCACTGCTCCTTGCAAATCCACAACCATTGTTCCTTTACATGAAAATGATGATGATACACGTATACTTACTTAATCTCTGTGTTCGTAGTTCCAATCGATAGTGTCGCCATCGGTTGGTTTAACAGAATCAATATCTGTTGATTGACAACAAAAAAGCTCGTGTGAATATGATGCTTAAACTTTACTTCATGAGACATTACACTTCTTCCGTCCAGTAGGACGTTTTTGTTTAAATCAAAAGTGAGTAGCATTTGCTACAATACCCTATAACTAAAGATTGTACAGTGTACAAACATCCTTCAATACGATCAAGTCTTGTCCTCTACATAAAAAAAAGATCCATTGGTAGGGTTTATTCAAAGGCTTTTGGTCTCCAAAGAAGTTTTCTCAGTTCAATAATTTGTAATTCGTAGGCGTTTTGGGGAAGGTAAACATTTCGACTTTATAACTTAAAGGCCTTGATTGAGTTTGGATTAAAGCTCAACTAGAAAGTTGACAAAATTATGGAGGTGGTAAGTCTGCTAAGCATGGAACTGGTAAGACAAATTCGGACCGATTCGATATACGTCTTCTGAAGGGGACAATAACATTAACTTTTGACAACATTTTCATTGTTGTCTTTCTCGGAAACAACTAAGTTGTTATTTTTTCCCAAGAGTATGTTGAAATATATGCAATGTAGGCCTACTACCCTGACGAACACCATACATCGAGTTTAATATGAATCTTTGTTGTTTGCAAATGAATTTCTAATCTGTACTAAAATCTAGATGTCAACAATGAGATTGGATGCTACATACATTCAAACTTTGTTGACAAGTTGAACACTAAGCTTTTCGAGATTTGGTTTTTTGAGTATAATGAGGCACATATTACAAACAAAGAGAAATAATTAAAAATCAGCCAAATCTATGAGCCAAAGGGGTATGATGCATCCTGCTTGTCAAACAAAACCAAGTGAAATGGGTTTTTTTCGATTTCCTTGTAGAACCTTTTTATCTCAATTGTTGCGCATTTCAAGCTTGGACACTCAAAAATAAAGACGAATCTCTGTGTTTCAAGCATTGTTACATTCTTTTGGTCAGTCACGGTGATCGGCGCTATTTGGAAAATCCAACTGCCCATTCTGCCGATGAACCGAAAATTCGGAGCCACTTTAGCACATATCTCGAAGTAAAAACTAAATACGTTCGTGGTCTATCAGTAATAAAGGCATTACGCTGTCGCTAAATTTCATAACACTATATGAGCTTGTGGAAAAGACAGTCGTCAGGCGATTAACATACTAACTCTGATGTTCAGGCTCCAAGTTGTTAATTTTGAAGTACCATTTATCGTTTAGCTCGTTGTTATTGTGCTGCCCGTTGATTTCTGTAACCACACGATTAGGCATTTGTCCGCTGACCGAGAAACTAATTAAATGAAACAATAATAAGTCATAAACATTTGTACTTACGTTCCCGAGGGTAATTGTGACGGAAAGTTTCGTTTAGAGTGCAGTGTCTAACTCGCTGTAATTAAGGTTCCAAGACAAGAAATTGACCTTTTTAATCTAAAAATTCTCTGGTGGTAAATAAGCTAAGAACCCCTGTAAATTATACATTTTCTGAAATCCTAGATATAGGGAAACATTTTGGTAACAACAGTGTCACCGTTGTTTGCATAACTATCACGTGACAGGTAACTTGCATAACCTTTCAAAAATCGGTTTTCCCTGTTTTGTATCAATACTTCAAAATATCTGACTCAAACTTGCTGGAAATTAAGCTGTAACAACGCTCTTCCAACATGTGTCTCAGATTTTTTATCTTGCTTAGTTTTTAGAAATTAACTAGGATTAAATTCACCGCTAAGGAAGTTTTTCTGGCATAAAAATTGTTTGAGAAGGAGTAAAAAATTCTGATACAACATTTGGAAGATCCTTGAGACAGCTTGCATTCACACCAATTTCAGCCACATATCTCAAAGCACTGAAACATAACACAGGGAAAACCGATTTTGAAAGGTTATGCAAATTACCTGTCACGTGATAGTTATGGAAACAATGGTGACACTGTGGTAACCAAAATGTTACCCTATATCTAAGCTTTATATATAATTTACAGGGGTTCTGAGCTAATTAATCACTAGAGAATCGTTAGCTTAAAAAGGTCAATTTCTTGTTTTGGAACCTTAATAAAGATAGTATTTGCATACGGCAGCGGTCTCACATTCATGAACGAATTGTAGCGGGTCAAATATAATAATGAGAAACGTCTAAATGCAAAGCCTAATGCGTGAAGGTCTGGCTACAAAATAACGTTGTTTACGATTATTGACGAACTTGAACGTTCTCGCAGGAAGAACTTGGACATCTGGCGCTGTAATTTCCTTGTAGATTAGAGTAATCGTCGGCAATCGTTTTACCAAGCAATCAGTTGTCATTATAACGACACCCTTGTAACATTTTGGACAATCATTAAAATTTATAACTGTAAAGTAAGTTTCACTTTTGAAAAAAAATATCGGTGATTGTTCAACTGAAGTTTTTTATATCAGTATGAGGGTTATTCGTCCTACCTGAACGATTCGTACTTAGATTCAGCTTTGGCCATACAGTCATAGACAGTATCAGAATTGTTAGCCTGGATTGGAAACTCCTGTGGAGCCGTACCAGCAACTTTGTTCGTTACTTTTATTGTGACTTGTTTCATCGTTGCAAGTGTGGTACTGTTTTTTGCTGTCGATATCGCTGCAGTCAAGTTCAGCACCTGAGTCACAATATACACAAAATCAAAACTATTGTCAGCGACTTAGGAAGATTTTCATAACACGACAAAATCTGCATTCTTGGGAATGTAGGAATGTTTTATGGTACTTCAGGTAAACGGAAAATAAATGGTTCCAAGTATTTGTCATTAAGAACATGATCATTCTTATTCGTTGCATCTCTGGTTGGCATTGACAAGTACAGCGCTTGTCACTTGAGTTTGAGTTTGGAGTTTCATTGTTTTGCACACACGGATTTCTTGATTGTAACGTACAAGCTGTTTTACTCTGACACACAACATCAAAGTTTGTGACGTTTGCCGCACGTTCTCTTATCATACCGAACGTCTCAAAATAAAAATGCTGTAGAGCTTTCACCTCTCGCAAAGTGACAGTCACTGTATTATTTCTGGCTAGGCGTATGATTGGCTTAAACGATTGCATCCGGTCAACCCATGGAGGTAACTCACATAGTGTGCAACTTGTCAACCACATCGCAAAGTTCGACCATTTTGTATCAAGGGCGTGATTGTACGGATAAATCATTTATGTAATGGGAATATTAATATCGAAATAAATTCAAACATTGAAGCTAGTCTTTATGGAAATGGCCAGAATAACATGTGTATTGAATCCAGAAACGTAACTCAAGGCGTGCTTCTAATTTGTTGTAAGTTGTGACTCAGTTTCGATGACTTCTTATGAACTCAACGTCAACAATAAGTGCTGTACATTGTCGACCACTGCAATGCAGATACAGTTTCTCAGGGTGAGTTAAATACTAAACTGGTTTTGATAAATAACCCTGAAATGTTATGTACTGTCGATTCTGACAATCAAAATATCTCTTTGCCGTTTTTTTATGATCACAACCGATGTCTTTGTATTCCCGAACTATCAAAAGCCAGAGATCGCTGGTGGTTTCCTTTCCACGGAAGTACGTTCTTCCCCTTGTATCGTGCATTCTTTCGATGCATTACTCCAAAACAACAAATATGAGAAGGTATAGCGATAAACTCTTGGTCGTCACACGGACATGTTTTCATTTTTGTCAAAGACTTGCCCAGAGACATGCAGAGACATATGTATAGGCCGACCGAGACTGCGAAGTTTTGAGCAATCATAAGCCTGAATTGACTAAATTGGTTTTGTGCTACCGGAAAGGCAGACAAAGGGCTGTGAAAAAATACACTGATTCAGAAGGTAATTGAATTTTGTTTGAAAATCCTCATGCGAATACCATTCTCCATCAAAATGATGAAAATGCAATGTAAGTACGTATGGTATTGCAGCCATCTTGGTAAAATATATTAATGCGGACGGCAAAATATACAAAAAGAGAGATTTATTTGGCTTGCCAATTAATCCGCGACAAGTGGCGTGCACAATAATAATAATAACAAGGCAGTATTGCTGAAGGCAATGAGTACTTGGGCTGTGATAGAGTAATTTTGAGGACAATATATACTACTATTCAAATATGGTCTTGAATTTCCTCCTGTCAATTAGGCATTTGATTAACTGGTTATTAAACGAAGCAATGGCATGAAAACGGCAAAATATGTCTAGCAACTTTTGTGGAGTTTGAGGCAGGGGTTCTCTATTAATAGTGGAAATTGCTTAAACTCCTTAAATATTCAAATTACAGCAAATTTCATTTTGTTCTCGATGGTAGTTGTCTAATATTTAGATGGGCATATTTAGATTTCTACCCTATAGTTATCCCTATATATCAAAAATCGGACATCCAGCTCTATTGGCTTGCTCAGAATTAGATATGCACATAATTAATGAGGTACAATATGTGGTGTCATAAGGTGTCCCATCATACCAAATATGAAGGGTGTAGCACTTGTGGTTACTGAGTTGTGGACAAATATATATATTTGAGGTCAAAGGTCATTGAGGTCACGTGACATTTTGTCATAATAATTGTATTGCTAAGTTATTCCTATATACCAAAAATCAGACCTCTAGCTCTATTGGCTCGCTCAAAATAAGATATGCACATTATTAATGAGGTACAATATATGGTGTCATAAGGTGTCCTATCATACCAAATATGAAGGGTGTAGCACTTGTGGTTACTGAGTTGTGGACAAATATGTATATTTGAGGTCAAAGGTCATTGAAGTCACGTGACGTTTGTCAAAGTTATATTGTTAACTTATCCCTGTATATACCAAAAATCAGACCTCTAGCTCTATTGGCTCGCTCAAAATTAGATATGCGCATATTAATGGGTACAATATGTGGCGTCATAAGGTGTCCCATCATACCAAATATGAAAGGTTTAGCACTTGTGGTTACTGAGTTATGGACAATAATGTATATTTGAGGTCAAAGGTCACCAAGGTCACATGATATTTTGTCAAAATGTCTGAGATATCTGCGTGAACCGATGGACTCACTGATGGACTCACGAACGGATATGACCCAATCTATAAGCCCAATGGACTTTATCCGTGGGGACAAAAAACTGTGTGACTGCATCCTTTAGGCAATATGAATACGATGAGAAACTAAATTTTTATTTTTCTTGGCCTTATACATGGGAGTCTATGGAGAACTGCCTTATACATGGGAGTCTATGGAGGTGTAAACTAAAAAGTCCTCTAAGACGGCCAAATTCGATCGCATTGTGAAACAAATCGACGTGCATCTGAATGGGGTTGGGTACTATTCTTGTGCAAAGTTTGAAAGAAATTGACCAGGGCATGTCTGAGATATCTGCGTGAACGGACGGACGGACGGACTGACATGACCAAACCTATAAGTCCCCCAGGACTTCGTCCGTGGGCACTAAAAACAACGCAACAGTTATTACAGCTACACCGGCGGTAGGTTCATATCCAGAGCCCCGTACGGTCTGCCGCCGTCGCTTGAAAACAATCTCATAAACCTGGCCATATGGGCAACTGTGTATGGGCAGCTGGATACTTGACTTCCCGAAGAAGGCGAGCAGTCACGTTCAAGCTCAGGATTATTTGTCGATCAAATTTAAGTAAATTTACCTTACCTAGATGAAATTTTGTCTATAGACTGAAATTTCGCCGAAGTTTGATAAAATTGCATCGATTTTTCAGGTTCATATCCGACATTTTTGAGTTTTGAGTGCAGACAGAAATAAGTTTTGAGGCAATATGGCTGCGACCCCATGTTGACCCCTAGCCCTGCGTACGATGCTATGTGCTACAGCTAACACACAGCATCGTACGCAGGGCTAGCGAGAGAGTTGCCGACATCGACGGTTATTTACGAGAAGTGAATAAAAGACTGTCATTTTTGGAAGTGATCGAGTAGCTGAGGTAGGCTGGGATACGACTTGGGCCCAAGAACGCTGAATTTCGGCAGTAATTTGGCTTTTTACGTCACGTCCCAAAATGGATATGAAGTCACCGACCCTACGTACGGGTCTTTGCAGGGCTGTGGTGAGCGGGGGATTAGCTGTAGCGGAACACACAGCATCGTACGTAGGGCTAGTTGACCCCAAGTGAAAATGTGTTCGCGATCAAATCTTCCTATATTTTTTTCAGAATTTTCGACAAAATCATTGCTTCTTAAACCTTTTGTAAAATATAAAATACTAAAATAAAATGCGATGTGCCATGTCTCCAGATTTCTAAAATATCGTTCGTTGACCGTTCGACGGAAAACTCATGCATTTCGCAAAATTGTGACGCAGTTGAAATTCAATACGGACCGCCAAATAATCTTAATGAGACGAGATCATTCAAGACATCCTCCAATTATCCAACCATTCGCGTTAGAGTTCAGCTCGCTTAGAGTATCATAACATTCTTCGGCCTTCGTTTAGATCGACCCTAATCTCTCCCATTAGGAAATAAATACACAAGCTACCTTGACAAAATCTTCGTGCACCATCCAGGACCAAACGCACTACAAATCTGTCTTGACGTCATCATCTCCTTACATGGTAATCGGACATACCGTATTTTTTAGCAAAGGAGACACAGAATACGTCGGAGTATTCAGTTTCAAAACGTATTACATTGTGTAATGTTGTCAAAAAAAGGTAATGTTACTGCAGTGGTATAAATTACAAAACACAAAAGTTCAAATCAGTTTATTTTGGACTGGCTTTACCCAACATTTCATATTGTTTCTTATGCCAGATTTGACCAAGTGCTTACTGGCGACCCCTTTACATGCAAATTTTGTGTCAAATGGTGTGTTCTCCTGGAAAAACAAACGTACGATTTCTATATGAAGGAGGCGAAATTTGCCCTCAAAACTCGAAACCACCCCTTTATGGGGTGTACCTAGCTATTTTGAACGAGCTTCTCGAATCTGCAGCTCTATTTCGAAATGATGGTCTGGTTTTCTCAGCTCAAGGATAAGTGTTCTCCATCGCTGTGGGCATTACTATTCTCAACAGGGGGTACAGTTTCCAGTCGTAATGTTTTTCATTGTGTCCGGGATATAAAACCTTTCCTTTTCACACTTTTACTTTGATTAACACTAGTCCACATCTTGTCAGCGATTAAACATGTTTCAAGTTTAAATGTTAAATTCTGGTCTCGAGCCCTCTTGTTCGACCAAACTGAAATTACCCCTCCCACTTTGGCTCGTCCAGTGGGTGTAGCAAGGGTCGTGCCATCGCCTAGGAAACGGAGGGTGCATTAATTGTTGCATTTCGATGCACATTTTGATTATATTCAGAAGATTTTGTGGCAAAAACTCAGATAGAGAAGCATTAATATTCACATCTCACTTATTCAAGACTGGCTGAGAGCAGCACTTCCATTCAGTTAACATCATTACGCCATTTATTATGCCAAGAAAGATGAAGCCAAGACATTTTGCCCTCCCTGGTCTCAGCCAGAAATGGTTATACCTTACAGAGTTTTTTCCCACGGAATGAAAACAAATGTACTTGGGCTGAGGCCCAAGTACAATAATATAATATTTATTGCTCAAAAGCGCACTACACAGCGTCTCAGTGCTCTGTACATTACAATAACATTACATATAGATATGACATCAAATCAATTTCAGCAATAAAAAATTACAGATAAGTACTATAACACTGCTTAAAAAGATGAGTTTTAAGACAACGTTTAAAAGACTCACAAGACCAACCAAGACAGTGAGCATCAAAAGAAAGCTCATTCCACAGCAATATGGCAGCAATTGAAAATGCGCGATAACCATAATTAACTGTATGCCCCTAGCGTCACGCCTTGTAAGAAGTATTTTGTTAGATGAACGGAGAGCACGCTCAGGGATATTTATAGCTACCATGATTGCAAATACTGTGGAGATTCGCTACGAAGAATTTTGAAAACAAAAAGCACAATTTTGAACTTGATTCTCTCTTTCACTGGCAACTAATGAAGTTGGAATAGAACAGGTAAGATATGTTCACATTTCTCAGTGCGTGTTACGAGACGTGCGGCCGCATTCTGAACTGACTGAAGTTTTTTTTAGCTGATAGTCAGGAATCCCATGCATCAGGCTATTACAATAGTCTAGTCGTAAGGTGACAAAAGCATGTACTAATTTCTCTGTGGTCGGCGTATCTATCAAAGAACGAATTTTACCGATTTTGTACAGTGCAGATTTACACGTGTTATTTATTTGATTTGTCATAGAACCATTCAAATCGAGCACAACACCAAGATCTTTAACTGTAATGGACGAGGTAACAACGAAAGTACCGATCTTGAGACTGTCAAGTTTAGTCACATCTCTCTTAAAACGCGATGAAAAGTGAACTACCTCAGTTTTTTCATCGTTTAGGATCAGCATGTTTGACCTCATCCACTGACGCACGTTATTATCCATGCATGATTCAAGATCCAACTTAACATCGTCTGGACTATTACAAGCAACATAAATCTGAGAATCGTCAGCGTAAAGCATGTCGTCAAGGCCTTGGCAAGAAATAATATCATCAAGAGGAGTTGTGTAAAGAGTAAAAAGTAAAGGTCCTAGGACAGAACCTTGTGGGACACCAAATCGTAGAACAGCATCTTGTGATGTTGTGGAATTAATACAAACACGTTGAACACGGCCTGTTAAATAGGAACGAAACCGCTGTACGGCTGTCCCTGTTATTCCAAAACGACACTGCAATCTATTGAGAAGGATGTCATGGTCCAGAGTATCAAAAGCAGCTGATAAATCCAGCATAACCAAAATGACATCCTTTCGTGAATCTAATGCTGTCATGATATCATTATGAACCCTAAGCAATGCAGTTTCAGTTCTGTGATTTACACGATAAGCTGACTAGCATTTTACGTACAATTTATTTTGTGATAAAAATATTTTCAATTGATCCGCGACAATACGCTCTAAACATTTGACAAAAAACATAAATTTGAAACTGGCCTATAATTTTTAAGAATATTGTTATCAAGACTAGGTTTCTTTATAAAAGGCTTATAAAATGCAGTTTTAAAAACGTGCGGAACAGTACCTGATAAAAGCGAGCTGTTAAAAAGGTGAGTTAAAAACGGAGCGATTTCAATAAATACAATCTTTAAAAATTTCAGTTGGTAAAATATCTAAAATGCACGATTTAGAAGATGATTTTAAAACTAACTATAAAACACACCTTATGCTGTGATACTTGATATACCATATTCTAAAACACGTGTTTTTACATGTTCGATTTGTAATTTCGACTTTTGTTTGAATTGTAATTATGCGCAAGCCTTTAATCGGTTATCTTGAATAAAACAGTAGGGAGATGCAAGATATCCAATTTTCATATATTTGAAGAAAATGGAACTAACTTTAAATCTAAAAAGTCAAGTTGTCGTTGTGGAGTGACCAATCACGTCAAGGTGATGTGGAATCTGAAATCTTTTGTTGAAAATTCGCAGATGTATAACATCGTGCCTATTGCATTTATTCCTTCTGCACTTTACAATCATAACTTCGATACTAGAGCTGACCAAGGCCGACTTCCTTGAAGACCAACTCTAACTTCGATACTAAACTTGTCAAATCGCGGATAAATCTACGATATATGTCGGAAATTCACGACCTTACAGATCTTGCCAAGCACGACTTCCTAGGACTGTCTGCCTTGCGTTGAGTGTATTGCTTTAACAGATGGTAAACTTATTAGAAATGATAGGAGGTTTTCGTTGACTCAAGCTTCAAGATGCAAGACCATCTCATCCTGTTTTGACGAGTATTTGAGTAAGGGGGAAAACCTTGACTTTGAATATTAATGCACTTAGGTAATGTTCAATGGCAAATAGCATGGCTGTGCGCATCTAGTTAGCTTTTCAATCTGACCGATCTTCAACAGCACACAACAGAACGCTGTGAAAGGCCAAAAGCCCGACCGTTTTTAATAGGGAATGACGGTAGTCAACTTACCGTAAGGCGACGTGTCTTCGGAGCCCAGAAGTTAAAATTTTCAGCGTGTCCTGCGTGCCTTCTGTTGGCTGAGTGACCAACGGACGAGTTCCACCTAACTATATAATCCTGAATTGTCACGTGATGTTACTGTATTTCAAGGGCGCTTATAACCGATTGGTTAGCTGAACTCATTGTTCTCATTGCATTATTCCCAAACAGTTAGTCAGGTATATGAAAGCCGTAGTTTCAGACCCCCTAAGCCACTATAATTAACGGCAAACTACCAATCAAATATAATCTTCCGAGTCTCTGCACATCATCAATATTTTACCTAATGATGCCCATATATGGGCATCGATCATATTGAGCAAAGTGGGCGTGTAGAAGTGACACTTTATTTACAAAAAGTGAATATGTATTCCGGACAGTTTCCGCTTGTTTCCTTCTGACCAAATCTCTGCTGAAAGAACCATTGTAAACACGGCGACTTCATTTCTCCTTCAAATTGTATGTGACTAATCTCATTGAAATAATTTGCATACGTCTAGAAATGTAAAGAAATGATAAAATGATCAAGCGTTAGAATACAGAAGAGCATATAAACTTGAAAATAAATTGTTCTCATGGTTAACCGTTCACGTGAATTCACATTTCATTACACTATTAGAGATGAGCTATACGTTGTAGGGAAAGTGGATAATTCGAGGGACGCGGGTACGTTATCATTGTCTTCCACATTCATAAAAATAACATCGCGAAGGCAAATTTGTCGGTGATTTACAGAGCAAGATTTTAGAAGAACTGAAATATTTTAATTTGTTCGCTAAATACGGATTCTGATACGAACAAGATTTTAACAGAACGGGAAAATCAGTTTTAATGAATAAAGGTCTATACTTGCCTTGAGAGATGTATGTACAGATACTATCTCGTGTAAGTCACAATGACAACAAACTTATTCTAATCACTTTTTATCTGCCGGCGGAATGTGAAGAATGAATTGGTTGATATCAAATTTGGGAAAAAACTTGCTTCACTGACAGACATTTGATACACTTCAAGCCATACTGCAAAGCGCTCCAGTCCCGTCTACACCAGATTTCAGTCTGCCATTCAAATTAGCTGTAGATGCTAGTGATACGGCAGCTGGTGCTGTTTTATTACAAGAGGATACTCATGGGATAGATCATCCTGTTTGCTACTTTTCATGCAAATTTGACAAACCAAAGAGAAACTACTCTACAATTGAAAAAAGAGTGTTTATCTTTGATATTAGCATGACAGCATTTTGACGTTAATGTTACTTCTTCAAATCAGTCAATAGTGATTAACATTGATCACAGCCCTCTTGTTTTTCTGCAGAAATTAAAAAGCAAAAATCAGAGATTATTAAGATTGAGTTTAATGTTACAGGAGTTTAACCTCGACATTAGATATATCAAGGGCAGAGACAAATTAATTGTAGACTGTCTCTCTCGTATTTAGAATTTATTGTTGTTTACACATTTAATAACACATTTTTACAAGAAAGATTTTTCTTTGAAAAAATTTCTTTTTTGAAGAGAAGGTGTGTTATGTAGGTCATTTTACCTCGCTTATGACCTGAGTTTTATTAGTCTTGAACATCTTAAGGTCGCTGTCCTTCACGACCTTGAATTCAATTAGTCATGTTTGGAACTCTCTGGAAATTCAATTAGTCAAAAGTGGAGATATTTTTAGAGCAGTAATTAGCATATCAATAGAGGTTCTGCATTTTCTCTTGTATAACCATTTAAGTATAACTACTGGGACGGCACAGTTTTCGGTCAGACATTTGGGATCGTGTTCTGACGTGTTACTTCAAGACTTTGGAAACTACAGTAGTGTTAATTCCAAGAATTTCCAAGACCTTCACTGCCACGCTGGATTTATACTGTGGACTTTGCACTACTGTGGATTTTTCACTCACTCAAACCTGCAAGCCAAGGACTGTTTACTCACTCAATGATCTGTCTCACTGTCTGACTCAACTCTGGAGCTTTTTGCCGTCCCAGCCGAGATAAATACCCTGTAAACTTCTACAGTTTGTACTTTGTCCCCTGACTTAGTGATTAGTTTTATTTTTTGTAATCAATTTTATTATAAAGGAAATTGCCGAGTTCACAGTTTTTTTCTCACGTAACAAGTGTGGTAATGAAAAATTACAGCATAAAATTTCTTGTACACAATTGCCCTCTTAATCACCATAAAAAAAGTAAAGTACGTTCATATCAGTTTTCATATATGCACAGATATTTCCGGTTTTGTATTGGATTAAAATTGTTCAAAGTTTGCGCAATAGACATCCATGTCTTCGTCTGCTTTTAATGCTTGCGATCACGTTTATGAAAGCCTTAGGCTGCGTTCACAAATAACGGTGGGTGGGGGCTGGAGCGAAATCTCATTTTTTTAGCTCGCCCTCAATCCTTTCAAACATTACAGAAATAACGGACGACGCGTTGACCATTAACGTTTATTTATGGGCAAGGGCGAGAGGAAAGCCAAAAATTAAAGCCCCAGTATTTGTAACTTTCAACATTTTTTTTCATATTTTTGATTAAAATGACATCCTGAGTATGTGAAAGCAGACCATAATTAATACTGAATCACATGGTTTGCATGCCCAGCCCGCCTCACGATTAACAGTAAAAGGAGTGAAAAATGACTTCTTGTCCGGACCAGAAGTCAGCTTTGTTGACACACGAAACGAAACGTAATCACACCACCGCGCATGCTCAACCACATCTACGCAATTGTTTTACTGTGGCGTCCGTAGAAACCATACGCTCTTCGAAAAGGTCTGATCCATCGAAACTGGAGACTCAGCTGAAAACGCGCGAAAGTTGGGTGAAATACCGGAAAGATATAAATATGTAAGTGTTTATAGATTGTTCCGACTATAATGAGCCGTGCAAACAGACGTCTTGAACAGCTAAACTAACGACGGAGGCAGTCGATTGTAAGCGTCATGCAAGGCACTGCATGTTGTGACCGATGGTACGGAGAGTTTGCTGAATGAATTGAGAGAGAAAAACATATATGAATAAAAATTCAACACTTCACCATTGTAATCATTGAACTAGTCGTTTCTTCCATTATTGAGTAATTTCGTTGAAAATAAATTACCGGACTGATTCTGCTCCGTCTACTCAAACGAAGTTTTGTGTACGGCCAGGCTACGCTGCAGGCAACACAGTCTATCAACTTCGCATATCGTTGCCGTACGGCGTAATTGAAAACGCTCAGAAAGGAAAAATTATATCTTGAATGCAGTACAAAAGTCTTACTTATTAAATTTAAAAGTATTTCCAAATAATATCGAACGTAACGGGTATCTAATCCTCACAAGGACTACAGTAGTACAATTATATCGGCTAGCTGCGATGCGATGGCGCTACCAGGCATTGTAAGCAGAAGTTCGAACACAAGAGAGATCACGGCATCACTGCAAAGTCGTCCCCTGCGCACCCGGCCCGACAGCAAACTAACCTCTTGGTTTGATTCTGTTGTTTATATATTTTTGTATAAAATTCATGATACATATATCTGACTTTCACAACTGTACAATTTGCTCAGGACTGTGAGTTTGGCTGTAGTCTAGAGACGATCGGAGGGAGCTAAGGCAGGCCCCAAATTTGCATGGACAATGCCCGGGACAATTATAGACGCAGCTCGATAAGAAAGTCATTCACATAAACCTAAATGAAGTGATCAATACAAAACTTTTAAACATCACTGGTTCTGAAAATTTATGATCAACGGTTCTGACCTACGGATTTTACACTGCGACGTTGTTTTTTGTGTGTTTGGCCGGCTACTAGTCCTGTAAGGCTGTACTACATGGAGGTAGTAGACTGTACAAGTGCAGCGGGGCCGGGCCGAGATTGGTGTGGGGCCTGCAGCAAGGTAAAATTGACAGCGTCCATTGCAGAATGCCCGCGTGTTATCCTTTCTCGTTTGGGAGGGAATTTACCGCTGTATTCAGAATGCCTTTTTACCAGTATAAAAGCTCAGTAACTGATGCATCAAGAGCCAAGAGTCTGTAAATTTCTTAGCAGTAGCTCCATTGTATTTTTTTCTAAATTTTCGCTGAGATACAGCAGTGCGTGTACTGGTCCCGATCGTTCTGACTCAGGCGTTCACAGCTGTTTAGGGAGACGTCATTATTTACCACGTGGGGGTCGGAGGAATTACATTAGAAACTCCGAAATTTTGAGTCACACCCCAGCCAACCATGATGACTTTGAGTAACTCCTCTCTAACAGAAAGTTTGGCTTACCTGAGCCCATGTAACAATATGTAGATATAAAAGCTTACCTAATAAGCAGTCTCCGACCATATAGTATTGTTAAATTTGGATAGGTAGCATGTCATTATGGTATGGTTAAATGTCCAAATGGTTGTTGAACTCAAGTCAAATAAAATATACATTTCTATGACAATATAAAGGATGAATTCACAACAGTTCAGTTTTGTCCTAGATCCTGTGTACTTATAGTGATATCTGTCGACAACATTTCTGCATGACCCAGCCTCTCCTTCCAACCCTGGTAACGTCTGCAGAAAACTACTGTGTGACATCATCATCACCACTGTTGATCCTCATCTTTTCTGTCGCTGGTGCCATTGCGTACATGAACAACGATATCATTCTCATCGTCACTATGTTCTCTTTCATAATAACTATTGCTAGTAGTAGCAGCTACTTGTAGTTTTTTGCCATGCTTCATCTATTATATATTTATTTGTACTGTTAGAGTATTTATTTCCTTTTCATTTAATATGTATCAGAGTAAAATATATATATAATCAACCACTCATTATGTCATTGAGGACAGAGTAAGACAAAGAAAAAACATTTTGAGCACCCCCTTATAACTTTCAATTTTTGAATGACCCCCACGTCGTAAATACTGACGGTTCCCTTACTTGCTGCCAAAGGCCATCGCGTTCACTGCATTTGACAGCCTGTATGCCATACATTGCCAAACTATGTTGCTTCGATTTCGCAATCACCTTTCCGCTAAAGCGACAATCAGCTGAAATTTATTACTTCAAGTTACTCAATTTTGATAGCTATTTGCGTACAGAAGTGAGCCAAGTGTATATAGTGTCGTCTTGATTTTACATCGGTACCATGAGTTCTGAGTGACCAACTGCAGGGTGCGCATCGGTGCACTGCCGACTGCAGTTTGAATAATCCGTATATAACGCACACGGTACCAGAATAGAATGTCAGCCTCCTCTGCCAAAGTTCTGTATCCTCTGAAACACAGTCGCAGTATGTATTTGAACAGAGAAGAACAAAATAAAACCATTCGCAGGTCATTCAGCCGGCGACCATGGGCGATTACCCAGGCGGTGTGGCGTGGCATGGCAAGGCCCCAGGAATGTTGCAGGCTCGATGATGTCATCAGTATCGGCGTTCTCGATCACGTGCACAGCCTACAAGTTGTCAACAAACCCGCGCGGCAATCCAACTCGATCGGGCAATATTTAGCGTTTGTATGTCACTACAGGAGCACAAATTTGGCTTATTTCTTTACTGAACAACATTTCACGATGGATGTAAGAGAATAATATGTAATTTCGAACATAAAAAAAGGTTAAAAGTTACAAATACTGGGGCTTTAACGGGCTAGGCTTGCCGCCCGGTTAATTTGGCTTTCCTCTCGCCCGCGTCCATAAATGAACATTAATGGTCAGCGCGGAGTCTGTTATTTCAATTATATTATCAACGAACCCCTAAAAACCGTCAAAATTTACGAAAATTTCCGAATTTGCGAACGACAACGGGCCCCAGAACCTGTCAGTGAGTAGTGCGCGCGCTGCAAAAATTTTGCAAATTCGGAGATTTTTTGAAAAAAGCGTCTAAACTTGGCCCACAAATGCTCCATTTTATTTTGTGGTTAATTATGATCTTTGTATAAATCACAATTTTCGTTTTAGCTGTAAAGTTACTGTGTTTACGATATTATTCATATTCACGGGCATGAAAACAAACCATTACTGTGTATTTGTGGGCAGTCACGTGGTTCAGCTCGACCAATTAAAACGCAATGGACAGGGCATGGTAATATAATATCATATAACCGGATATTTAATAGGGATGCACACAAAGAAAAAATGAACATGTATGGGGCAGTTCTGTTCCCAGATGTTCAACACTACCTGTTATTAGCAGTTTGTAGAGCCATATACTAAGGCAAGTTCTTAAATTGATTCATTTTTCAACATATCAGTGGATTTTCCTCATTTATCAGTCAAAGATGACTAGAGTTAATCCAACTCTGGCCAGGTCAATGGCACCTGCTGAAGATCACACAAAATGACGATCGTGAGAGAGTTGCTAACTGTGAATTCCTTGCTACATTAGATGCAATTTATAAAATTCACAATACTGGAAGGTTAAAATATTCCTTCAAATTAACTTTTTAAACTCTGAAATGTTTGGTGTACTGATGGTAAATATGGTAAATTAAAATAATTATATTTAGTCACACTTTTTTAATTTAAATTAGAGTCTTTACTGTACAAAGTTTGACTTTTCCTCCGTTTTTTACGATGAGATTGTGAAAATTTAGAAAATCAAGCATGGTGACCCCACCTTTTTCCTGTAGTATTTGATTATTCTCATGTGCTAGAATTCAAAAATCCCTGGTAGCTTTCAAGTCTCCTGGTCTTCCATGCGTTGCTTTGTGGCCTGATCTGGTGTACGAGTATGTTTCACTGTCATGAGACATGATCCGAACTCTTCTTCAGCTACTTTACAGTCAGAGCTAGCTGTCTCTGTCACTGCCGTATGCAGTGACAACGACACTGCCCGTAGGCAGTAGCAGGGCCGCGAGTGGACTTTGATAATTTTGACAATAATTTTGTTCAGTTTATACAACTGCATTCTTGTTCTACTCCCTACAGTGTATTGAACTGTCCAGTATCCAGTTTACCAACACAGCCTGTGATTATGTACACCGCATTTGTATAATTGACAAATGACTTTCAGTCTCGACTCTAATTCAATTATCACCCATATTCATATATGCAGGCTTTGTCGACAAACTGAATTTTGTGAGTTTTGGCATGCTGTAGGGATACAGCAAGAATCTGTATTTAATATATTGCATTGAAATATTGAAAAAATATCAACGAATATCAACTTCTGCGCCAATACAAGGCCCACTTGTTTGGTTTTTTAAGGAAATTCAAACATTTTTAGATTTTTTCGAGACAAAAGTAATGAAATGCGATAACATTCTTTTAGACTTTGTTTAATTATTACTAACATTAGAAGAATTTGATGACATTAAAATGTTATTAAATTTACATTGAATTACCCATCAAACCTTGGAATCGTAAAAAAAACGCTAACCAAAACCTTTTTCAGGTCCCTCCTACAGGCAGAGCAAAACTTTCAGTCCCCCCTCTACTACCCAGACGATTTTCAAATCCCCCCATTCCCCAAGCCCTTTTTACTTTTTTTTATGAACGCAGCCTTAGTTTCGCAGTCATCATTACTTTCAAGTGATGCTTTGATAACAATATCGAGCATTCCGTCTATGGCAAAGATAGAATCCAACGTTCCTCAACATTTGCCAGATTAATTCAAAATTAAATTATGATATTCCATATTCTAACGATTAAATGGCCGCAAACTTTACCGCACATGCTGCAAACGCTAGACGAAATATTTAAGTTATGATATACTCTGAGGAACTGTAATGCACTTCGTTCAAGATCGTCTTATGTGTCTGTCATCATTCGGCATATCAGTATATATTGGCAAAGACAGAGAATAGAGAAAATAAAGGACATTATCTTATTGTCAAAATAAAGATATATCGATGTACTAGTTTCAACTAAATATATCGTTTGCCGCGAAAGGTCACAGAAATTTCTTGATGCCTTAGGCGTTTACAAACAACCAGTTGTAATTGCGTATTTTTAGTCAGTATGTAGTTATTAGTTGACTTCGAATTCAACCGGTAGAAGAAGCTCACAGCGATGAAACTATGCATTTTATTATTGTAGGTATATCGATGATTACAAGTGGGTTTGAAATGTTGAGAGCAATGACATGTCGGAGAAATTTTGATGGCGTGCAGGAATTCTGCGTGAGAGAGTTGGACGCCTTTCCATGAAATACTGCATTCGGTCAAAGTAAGAAAGTTGTTTTGCTCTGCATCCAACTCAAATTCAGAAAGTTAGTCGGGTACGCGGGTAAAAACACCTGCTCAAATCACTATACCATTATTTGACATTTTCTCATAAAGCCTGCACATTCCTGTTACGGTCTGCTTACAGAGGATACAATTTCTCTTCACCAAGTGGTTAAATGGTTGTGGTATGACTGCTGAGAGGAAGTTTTTTTGATGCAATGTGAAAGTCATGGCTATTTTATGAGACAGAATATCCTCAACAACCAAACATTCCACAAGGCAATATTGCGTCACTTTTATGGAAAACTCCGAAAATCTACGCGCGCGTAGACGCCAAAAAATAATTTACTTACTCTGGCCTTATATTGCAAGCATGTCAAGCGAGCGCATTCACTTGGGTAGACTGAGCCACTGTTGAAGAACGTTAAACAATGATTTTAACCATTATGAAGGACTTGAGCAGGAGCCAAAGTATGATAATGTAATAATCATTTCGAAACGTAGGGGTTGCTTATCATAATCAAGTTGGTAAAAATTTAGGTGAGTTTACCATTTGCCAGCCGGAAATAGTTATAAGTCCGTCTTTTTGCGATGACCTAGACCTGTGTGACTGTTGTAAGAAATGTTAGAGTTTGAGATGGATGCGACTGGCAAATAATGTTTCGCGAATAACAGGAATTATACAGACTCTGAAACAACAGTAAGATCTGAAACAAGTGTAGATCATTATTTGAACAAAGTAGTTCTTATCATAATCAATACACATATTTATCTTCTCTGAAAAACAGTAACGAAGGGAATGAATATTTACTTAACGAATATAAGCCGAGTCGTGGGAACATCAACTTCATTACAGAAAGTGTAAATTGAGAAATTATAGAGACAAACATTAACACTATTGTTCAATGCAGCAGACGACTGACTTACATTAACAATAATTTATGGACATTTTATAGAATGCACAAACAAAAGTTGGTGTCCTAACAAGACCTAGTCTGAAGCAAGGCCATGTAAAATAGATCAAAGTAGGCCGGTCTTAAGAATGTACGCATAACTGTTTTTAATGTTTAACACTTTGCTTGCTGCTAGAAAAACAACAACATCATATTGAAACGTGTCTTATATATTATAACCTATTCAAAACGCATCTATTCCATTGCCAGGCTTCGGGGGCACGACCGGCCTCAAGGTCATCATGCCCCCAGACTAGTCTCGATAAACAAGGTCGAAGGCCTTTCCATGGTTCTTTTTTGTCTATACTCTCTCCACGCTCTTGATGCCTTTGATGTCTGAGAGAGCTAAATTGTGTGGATCCGCAGAAGGTGTCCCCATGCCGGCACCTATCCATATTAGAGATGTCACAAGGCCATACATATTCTATATAAGAGTGGCACGAAGCGGGAGGGTCGGGCATCGTGTCGTGATAGCTTAGGAGCATGTTTGGTATGAAATAAAGACTAAGAGGGATGGCCAGCAGGAATACTTGGGCATTGCTGTTATTATCGATTTGTATGACTAAAACATGCTATCATCCATTAGCCGGAGGGGTGCTGAAAGAGCTTTGAAATGACTCCATAGGCACACGCTGTCGGTGGAAGAGCTGAGCCTACTCGCTCTAGGCGGGGACTGTTAAGCTCATTTTTATTTCTAGGGAACTTGTGTCTTCGTAGAAAACAAAATAGACATCATACGTTTTGCTTTCTAAGCTGCTCAGAGTACTCGTAGTAACCAAAGGCGACGTGGGTCTCTACTGTCGTTCCTTCAGGGACAAGGACATCCCAGTATTTTATGCCTGCACAGGGCTTGCACCTCCGGCCTCAAGGCCGTACCCCCAGATCTAGACTCTTCTTGATAAACAAGTTTGAAGACCTTCCTTTGGCTCGTTTTCCTCTGCTTTCTCCACGCCCTATACGTCTGTGGATCCGCAGAGACAAACAGAGATACTATTGTGCAATGCAGCAGGCGACTAACTCGCTATAAAAAATGATTTATGGGCATTCTATAGAATTCACAAAGTTGTTGTCATAACAAGACCTACGTTACCAACTTACGAGCAAGCCATGTAAAATAGATGAAAGGAGGCTGGTCGTAAGAAATTCAATGTACGCATAACTGTTTATTAATGCTTTAACACTTCGCTTGCTGCCAGAAAAACAACAACACCCTATTGAAAACGCATCCTATACCTTATGTCATATTGGAAACGCATCTTATCCATTTGCCAGGCTTCCGAGGCACGACCGGCCTCAAGGCCATCACAGCCCCCTATCCCGATTAGTTTTGATGAACAAGGTTGAAGACCTTCCCATGGTTCTTTTTTGCCTTTGCCCTCTCCACGCCCTTGATGCCTTTGATGTCCGAGAGAGCTAAATTCTGTGGATCCGTAGGTGTCTCCATACCGGCACCTATCCATATGAGAGACTTGTCACAAGACCATGTTCTATATAAGAATGTCTTGAACCAGGATGGTCAGGCACCGTGTCGTGGTAGTTTAGCAGCAAGTTCGGTATGAAATAAAACCTAAGAATGATGGCCGGCAGGGATACTTTAGCATCGCTGTTATTATCGGTCTTTATAGTGGCTAAAACAATGCTATCATCGATTAGCTGGAGGGGTGCTGAGAGAGCTTTGAAAGGACTCCATAGGAACACGCTGCCCGTGGAAGAGCTGGGCTCGAAGAAAGCCGGGTTCAACATGTAAATTTTACATCTTTCGTTCCAGCTACTAGGGCCCTCACGCAGTATAAATAAGATATATGTGGTAAAATGTCGCTCATATGATTATGGTTTACTAGATACGTTACCCTGCGACACGACGATTATGTGTAACATCTTGCATCAACCCTAAATCAACCCTAATGTACATTCACATAGTGGAGCAAATTTTGCTCATTTGCTCAAAACTAGAAGCAAAATTATTAGCTGATTATTGATTGTTTATTTGAGAAGTGGAACTAACTAAATTAGTCCACAGTTTCAACAACAAGCAATAAAATAGTAGGGACAATGAAGTGAATTAAAGTAAACTTTCTGACTTTTCAACATGGCAGAGGTTACTGATGCATAAATGATCAGTGGTACAGCTTTTTTTGCGTAAAAAATCAAAATGTATTTTAGCCCTATGGAAGTGTGTAAACAGCTCCGCTCAGCGCCACTGGGAGAAGTACGACCCATCGGTCACACGATGTATTTATTATTGTGTGTACATCGATGACTACAAGTTGGTTTGAAATATTTACATATATGACACATCAGCGAAATTCGATGCCGTGCAGAATTTTTGCGTGAGGGAGTCGGGTGCATTCACATGTAATACTGACTCAGCAAAAGTAAGTAAGCTCTTTGATTTGCGTCAAGCTCAAATTTAGAAAGGTAGGCGGGTACACAGTTAAAACACCTGCCCAAATCAGTGACTATGCCTCATAAAACCATCTCATTCCTGTGACCATGGGTTTATAGAGGATGCAACAATACTTCACCACATCTTTCAATTGTTGTAATTTGACTGCTGTGATTTTTTGTTGCAATGTAAAAGTCATAGCGGTTTTATAATTATGAAATAGACTGTCGTCAAGAGTGGAATATTCTGCAAGAAGATAAAACGGTAATATGGAAAACTCCGAAAACCTGTAGATGTATGCGCAGACGCAAAAATAAGTTACTTAATCTGGCCTTACACTGCATGTATGTCAAGGGAACGCTCTCACTTGGCTAGGCAGGCTGTTATCGAGAAATATTACACTAAGGTTGTAATCATTATGAAGGACTAGAGCAGGAGCCAAAGTATGATAGTTAATGATGACAAATTTAACTAAAGTAGAGGCGAATTACCATTTAACGGCCGACATTAATTATAACTCAGTATTTTGAAGATGACCTGTGAGACTATTGCAAGAATTGCTAAAGTCTGAGATGAATGCGACTGGCAAATAATGTATTGCGAATAAGGGGAAGTTTTTTTTACGAGGGATTATACTCGCTCTTAAATAACAGTCAGATTTGCAACAATAAAGTGTTTTCAATCGATTTCGAACTCACAATGTACGGCACCCAGTCACCTAGCGGAGATGCCACAGACAAAACCAATCGACCAAATCCCCAAGCTAAAAATGAGTGGTTCAATAACCGAGCTTAATATAGTCGTTACATTATTTTTTCTGACTGCGACCCTTCCACACGCTGTAGAGTTTTTTGAATCACTCACGCTCGTACACTCACAATCACACATCGCACACAAACTGTGATGATCATTATTTGACCAAAGTAGTTCTTATCATGATCAATACACATGCCAATCTTCCCAGAAAAACAGTAACGAAGGGAACGAACAGTCATAGGAACAGCAAGTCAGCCCAGTCCAGTCATTGGAACAGCAAGTACACTACGGAGAATATAAACTGCGAAAATTATTGAGACAAACGTTATAATTATCGTTCAATGCACCAGACGATGACCTGCCATAAAAACATTTAATGGACATTCTATAGAATTCACAAACAAAAGATAGTGTCCTTACATGACCTGCGTGGACAACTTACTCTGGGTATAGTCTGAAGCAAGACCATATAAAAATTTAAATACAGATGTAGATCAAAGGAGGGACTTAGGAATGCATGCATAACTGCATTTAATGTTTTAACACTTGACTTGCTGCCAGAAAAACAACTGTAAATGAATTATATCCTATTCAAAACGCAATCAAAATTTGGTCACGCAACAAGACCTACGTGGGCGACGTTCCCAGTAAGGTCTGAAGCAAGACTATTAATAGGACAGGGGAGAGTTTTGTGAATGCTGAGGGAATGCTAGAATACCCCCTGTTGTGGGTATTCCAACACAAGACTTGCTGCCGGTGAACGCATGAACTAAATCTTGCGGAGATGACTAAATCAGCTTCTATCAAAAGTGACCCTCCCCCCAAGATAGGTTTATAACAATGACCCCCTCCCCTTGAAAAGTTTTCTAAAAAGTGACCCTCCTCATTCCCCCAGCCCGCCCCCTTGTAAATTCTGAAGGCTTCCTTAGCAAACCAACCAATCCAAATAGAAGTCAACATGGATCCCACGTATAATAGAGAACACAAAACTAGAAAACTGTTTTGAAGCTGCGAAACTGGCTATTGTAAATATTCCTACAGGAAACAAAAATGGGTAACATGACACGCGCTAACTATGCTAGAAATAATCTTTAAAAAACAACAATGAGTTTTACGATCAGATATGGTGCAATACGGTATCTTCAGTTTCACCGGAGATAGCCGGCATTAATTTTCACGAGACTTACGAGAATAACACAGAAACAAGCAGAAAAAAAAAATCTCTCTGGCTGAGATTCAGAGACGATGTGTTTCTGATTTTATCGGTATTCTAATGAATCCCTTTCAAAACATCAACACAATGCATCTCACTTTCAGAGTTTCATTTGAAAACTCTTCTCAAGAAATCATATATTTAGACCTAAGATGTGGACCTTTCGATTTCTGGGAAGAGGCATGAGGATTTTCGAAAAAAATGTTGCTGGCCATTTATTGGAAAACAGTATTTGTCCGCAAAGTGGCTAGGAAAAATCAATTTGCTGCAAGGCTATGCAAATTAAATTGTTTCAATGTACCCTGAGACAACAGATTGTCATGGTGTCTTCAGTTATTGTAGTCTCTAGAACTGCCACATACAGAAGTTTGTTATGGCCAAGCTTTTATAAATTGGTTGATACTTACGCTGTTCATTAATTTGCTGCATAGGATATATGGAATGAATGAGCAGAATGTGCACTAGTATTCCGTTTACTTGAAAATTCTTTACATATGCGTTATGGCGAACTTTCTTAAATCAAAAAATGCTAATTAGGGGTACTTTGCCCGTTAAAATTTTCCATTTAAAGGATCCGTTATAAATCCCTGGTTCTTGCATCAGTGGTTGTTGATATTAACTGTTTATGTGATTTTGGTTCTGTCTTCTGCTTTGAACTTTGTGCAAAGTCAGTCAATTTGCTCCGCGATAAAGCTGATAAAAGCCTGCACCTTTAACAATTTTCTATAAACGTTTCATAAACAGCAGGTTTCTTTGAATGCTTGGTATCTGAAAACAGAAGTTCGAATTTCAAGCAATCTAGAAAAGAGTATTGTAACTATTGTAGGAATTTTGTGACTCAAGCATTTATCATGCAAAATGTGATAAAAATATCTGTGTTCAATGTCATTTTCAAACAGTTTTACCTGGTGCAAAATAAATTGAAACGTCTCTCATATTACACTCTTGCACACATCAATTTCTCACAATTTTCGATGCCAAAGGGCATACCCTCTCGTATTTTCCCCCTTGGGCCTGTCCCATTTCATTTTCAAACAGTTTTACCCAGTAACAACAAATTGAAAACACCTCTTGAAGAAGACTGCACCGTTGCACATATCAATTTCCCTAAATTTTCCACGCAAGAGAAGGGTCACCCCTCCGTCACTCTCCCCTCAGCCTCTCGCATGTCCTCCCCGTGTACGTTCAAATTCTCTCCTGTCAGATATCTTAGTGAAAACCCTGATTGTATTTCACAAAGACTGTGTTTGAATATTTTTGTTTTTGTTGAACAAATTGCTAGCTATTGGGCAAAAAATTGCTTCAAAGTAACCTTGAAAAAAGAAAATTGCTGCAAGGATGGGGTGGAAAAATATTGTTGCTGTACCCTTTTCCTCAGCTCCCCCAAAATCAAATGGTCCACCCCTAATTGATAAGAACGGAGAACGTCTCCTAGCAGTAGCTGTGGAAACGGAGCTATCTGTTTGCGGGGCCGGGGTATCGTGCGTCGCTATGCCGGTCATCAAAAGGTCAACTCCGTCCAGCTGTCTGTTGGCGGGGTGGCGTGCGTCGCTATGCTGGTCATCAAAAGGTCAACCCACGGGGTTGACCTTTTGATGACCCGCATAGCGTTTCCACAGCTATCCCAGCAGCAGATCAACTTTTTGTTAGAACGGAGAATTATCGTTAAATAGTTGTCAGGACGGAGAATTTTCAGATAATTTTTAACAGTGCGGAATATTGTCGTTTTCGTCCACGTTTCTCATTAGGAACTGGTCAGTTTCTTCTAGGGAGGGGGTGGTGGATTATATTTCGCCGACTTCAAAAAGTGCCTGTCACCCCGAATTCAAACTTTGGAAAACAGGGTGATCCCATTCAAAAGTTAGAAAACAGGGTGACAAAGGTAAAACATGTGGAATATATATATATATATATATATATATATATATATATATATATATATATATATATATATATATATATATATATATATATATATATATATATATATATATATATATATATATATATACACGCTATTAATGTTAAGCCTCCGAAGGGCGCGGCGACAAATACAACTGAATGAGAAAATTCGTTGCTGCGGCGATGCATTTTAGGCAAGTATGAGCCCGTGTCGAAATTCAACTACACTCTGACCCCCTTCCCATTAGACATTTCAAAACATGGTGACCCCATCAAAGTCAAAAACAGGGTGATTCCCCCCCCCCCCCCACTTCATGAATTCACCGACCCGAAAAAAACTGACCAGTCCCTTACATACTCAAAAATCTCCCACAACGCAACTTACATGATAAGTTATGGCTGTGTTATCAATCATTATTTGTGAAAATCAAGATAGTTGAATTTTCTACACATGCGATATGCAACGTCAAGTGCGGTCGAGTATTCATGGCCAGTTCTCAACAAAGTTCCCGGCAAATGCAAATGCCTGAAAGTTTCAGGCGTTTGCTGGTGATTTTTTTCAGAACTTCTGTCACTACAGTTTCGTACAAGCCGTCATCAACTGATGACACCTTAATAAAGCATGTAATTTGTTCGTTTTTGTGATTTCCATTCGGAGCACATGGTAGACGGTGACACTATGCATATGTCACTCGGTCATTTTATGACCAGTCAGTGATTTCGATGCGGTGCACGTAATATGTGTTACTTTGCCCCTTTAGCCCTGACAACGTAGACTTTATCTGCAGATCTCCCGCCAAGAAGCCCTAGGGGTTGGAAGCTTACTCTAGTCGTTAAAATATTAACTACATGTATTCCCTAACATCGACCAATGATGCTGCAGTCATGTTTTAGTGTCATGAAAGGGGCGTAGATCCCCTTGAGTCGGAGTGTACAATAAAAGCAAATGATTGGGATTACTGACAACAGCTCTTTGGGCCTCCTTTTGGCAATGCCGATATGGTATTCGCGGTTCTTTCCGAAATCCGAACGATTCCATCAATGTTTGTGTTCGAGTGTCTCATCTTTGGCCTTATATATTCACAGACATCATATACAAGATTCAACGACAATGAACGCCTGAAACGTGGCAAATTTATGGGAGTCTAGGACCATGGTTACCTCCATGCTGGAACCAAACACGGTAGCGTGGCTTTTTTACATTTGCACAGATTTACGATAATCCGGCTTCTATGGGGGAAGTTCCTTTATCGCCGAAGTTACCGACGAGTAACTCTCGTCGCACACTTTATCGCTTGAGAGGAAGCAAAAAACAAAGGCAAAGTGTTACCCACTGTCTCATTATTGTTATGTAGGTCATTTACCCCACACTCATCATGACCTGAGTTCAATTAGTCTAGAACATTCTCAAGGTCACTGCCCTTAATGACCTCACAACCTTGAATTCAATTAGTCATGTTTGGAATGTTCTGGAAAGTTGATTAGTTGTGTAAGAGAGATAATTTTAGAACAGTAATTAGCATGTCAATAAAAGTTCTAGATTGTTCTTATATGCCTTTATAAAAGGGACGTGCACTGCTTCCAGTCAGACTTTTGGGATCGTGTCTCTTGTGTGTTACTAAACTCCAGCAGTAGTCATTCTCAAGACTTTTCAAGACCTTCACTGCCAACGCTGGATTTATACTGTGGACTTTGTGCAGCTTCAAGCCTGCAAGCCAAAGGACTGTTCATTCATCCAACTGACTGTTACAACTCTGAGACTGGAGCTTTGCCGTCCCAGCTGAGATAAGTAGTCTGTACACTTTTAAAGCTTGTACTCTATCCCTGACTTAGCAATTAGTTTTATTTTCGTAATAAATTTTGTTTAAACATTAACTGCTGAGTTCACCCTTTTGTTCGTTTTCTCTGCACGTAACAAAATTGGGGGCTCGTCCGGGAGAACGAATATTTTGAGCCGTTTGACAACATTTTGACAGCCTTTTTAAAACTACTGTATACTGTGAACTCAGCGAAATTTAATCATGGCGGAATTTAAACCAGAGGAAATGGATGACCTTGATCAGGACACATTTGATTCCCTCAGAAAAGACGACCTCATAACACTGGCCAATTTCCTTAAAGTAGAAGTCAAAAGATCTATGCGCAAGAGGGAAATACAGTACCGTATTGCCAAACATCTAGTTGATTTAGGCCAATTTGAGGAATCCACCCTGAAAGATTATGAGCCCGAGTCTACCTCTGAACTCAGAAAATTAGAATTAGAAATGCAGACAAATTTGGAGATCAAGAAACTAGAATTACAAATAGAAAAAGAAAAAATTCAAATGCAGTTAGAAATGGAAGAAAGACAGAGAGAGAAAGATAGGCAGGAAAGATTAGAAATGAAACGTTTAGAGCTTGGACAGTCAGGAAAATCCTTCCCTTCACACGGTTTTGACATCACTAAGCATTTCAGGTTAGTCCCCCCTTTCCAAGAAAAGGATGTTGATAAATATTTCCTTCATTTTGAGAAAATTGCTCAGAGTCTGAATTGGCCTAAGGAGTCCTGGTCTATGCTTTTGCAGAGTGCTTTGGTGGGTAAAGCCAGAGAAATTTACATTCAGTTGTCAGTAGAGCAGGCTTCAGATTATGATTCTGTGAAGGAATTAATTCTCAAGGGCTATGAGTTGGTGCCTGAAGCTTACCGTCAGAAATTTAGGGATTGTGAGAAGGTGAAGGATCAAACTTATGTTGAATTTGCTCGAACAAAAGAACAACTGTTTGATCGTTGGTGTTCTTCTGAAAAGGTCAGTCAGAATTATGACAAATTACGACAACTTGTTTTGATTGAGGAATTTAAGAGGTGCATTCGGAGTGACATCAAGACGTTTATCAATGAACAAAAGGCAGATACATTGGAGGTTGCTGCACGTTTGGCCGATGATTACTCATTGACTCACAAATCTTCATTTCTCAGCAAACCATCCCAGTCCTTTTCCTACAGAAACAATGCAGGTAAATTTAACTCCTCCTTTTCATCCAAGAATTTTTCAAAGGAGAGTAGGAAATCAAATGACAACAGTTCACAGAGTTCAAGTATCACTCCCACATCATCAGATCCGAAGTCTCAATCTCCTTCTGACAAACAGTTCGGTACACTTTCTTGTAATTATTGTAAGAAGGACGGCCATTTGGTGTCAGAGTGTTTCAAATTGAAAAGAAAACGTGAAGGTCAAAGTGGTCAAAGTGGATCTAAGCCAGCCGGCTTTATTTCTTCATCAACTCGATTAGAGTCTAATAATGTGTGCAACACATTTTCTGAGGTTAAACCCCTCTTATCCCCAATTAATGAGGTCAAGGTCAATTCTTCTCAAGATAGCATTATGGGTATTTTCGAACCATTTATTCATGATGGTTTTATATCGCTTTCTGGTGATTTCTCTTCCGCTACCCCTGTCAAAATTTTAAGAGATACCGGGGCTTCCCAGTCTCTTTTGTTGGCAGATACCCTGCCGTTTTCTGAAAAGTCGTTTTCAGGTTCTAAGGTTCTTATTAAGGGGGTAGATTGCAATGACTTTATTCCTGTTCCTCTCCATAATGTCTATTTGTCTTCGGACTTTGTTTCTGGACCTGTGACTTTAGGTATTAGGCCTTTTTTGCCTTTTGAAGGGATTCACCTTCTTCTTGGAAACGACCTTGCTGGGGACAAGGTCATTACTAATCCACTTGTGACTGATAATCCTAGTTTAGATCAGGATCCAGAGCCAATTGAACAAGAGATACCGATTTATTTCCTTCATGTGCCATTACTCGAGCATGTCAAAGAAAACTTCCGAGAATCAAAATACTCTCAAAAATAATGTCACAGATGTTGACTTAAATGACACCTTTCTCAGTCAGGTGTTTGACACGGATCATTCCGTTATCCCTCGTGGATTTGAAACTTCCAGTAAAACTTCTGCTGACCAAAGTCAGACATTTTCTAGATCAAATCTCATTGCAGAACAACACAAAGACCCAGATATTTTGTCTTTGTTTGACAGGGTAGATGATGAAGGTAAAACTTCAGATAGCTCTGTTTCCTATTATACAAAGTCTGGTATTCTCATGCGTAAATGGAGACCTCCAGACGTTTTGGTTGATGACGATTGGGCTATAAAACATCAAATTGTGGTTCCAAAGCCCTATCGTGCTGAAATATTGCGCCTGGCCCATGAAACGCCCTGGGCTGGTCACTTAGGAGTCAGGAAAACTTATCATAAAATTCTCAGTCACTTTTATTGGCCTAATCTCAGGCAGGATGTAGCACATTTCTGTAAAACTTGTCACACATGTCAAATGGTAGGAAAGCCAAATCAGACCATTCCAAAGGCCCCTTTACAGCCAATTCCTGCATTTCAAGAACCATTTAGTAGGATTCTAATAGACTGTGTTGGGCCCCTACCAAAAACAAGATCAGGAAATGAGTACATGTTGACAATAATGTGTACATCAACTCGGTTCCCAGAAGCCATACCACTGAGAAACATAAAGACAAAGACTATAGTGAGAGCTTTAGTCAAATTTTTCACTTTATTTGGCCTCCCTAAATGTGTCCAGTCCGATCAAGGCTCCAACTTTATGTCTGGTATTTTTCAACAAGTAATGGATCAGCTAGGCATTAAACAGTATAGGTCATCCGCCTATCATCCAGAAAGTCAGGGTGCTCTTGAGCGATTTCATCAAACTTTGAAAAACATGATTAGGACCTACTGTTTTGACACAGAGAAGCAGTGGGATGAAGGAATTCATTTTTGCTCTTTGCTGTTAGAGAGTCAATTCAAGAGTCTCTTGGTTTTAGCCCATTTGAGCTTGTATTTGGACATACAGTCCGTGGCCCACTTAAGCTCGTTAAAGAGAAATTCCTATCAGACGATGATGATTGTCTGAATATTTTGCAATATGTGTCAGATTTTCGTACGAAACTCTCTAAAGCATGTGAATTAGCCAGAGAAAATCTTGAGTCATCTCAGCAGTCAATGAAAATCAAATATGATAAAAGCACCTCAAAACGGAAGTTTGAACCAGGTCAAAAAGTTCTTGTTCTACTTCCAATTCCTGGCAAACCACTCCATGCTCGTTACTTTGGGCCATACCTAATTGATAAGAAATTGAGTGATTTAAATTACATCATAATAACACCTGACAGGCGAAAACAAAAACAGCTATGTCACATAAATATGCTTAAGCCATATTTGGATAGGGATAATCCTACTATAACTCAGCCTGTCAGTGCAGTCAGTTCAAACCATTATGAAGATAGTGATACTGAAACTGACTTGAGTGAAAATACTCTAAACTCAAAGCTGGGCTCGGTCAAGCTTCAGAACTCAGAAATCCTGGAGAAGCTGGAGTCTACAAAGTTGGACACCTCCAACCAGAACAACAACAACAGGTGAAAGAACTGCTCCATGAATATAAACACCTGTTTCAAGATGTTCCAACGAGGACAAACGTCATCTATCACGACGTTGATGTTGGGGACAGTAAGCCTGTAAAACAACATCCATACAGACTGAATCCAACAAAAGCGAAATATCTCCAGGAAGAAGTCAAATACCTGCTGGACAATGACTTTATTGAACCCAGTAAAAGTAACTGGAGTTCGCCGTGCATACTTGTTCCCAAATCAGATCACAGTTATCGTATGTGCACGGACTTTAGGAAGGTCAACACTTTAACAAAGACAGACACTTTCCCAATCCCGAGGATTGATGACTGCATCGACCGAGTGGGAAAAGCCAAGTATGTGACGAAATTTGACCTACTGAAGGGATTTTGGCAAGTCCCTCTGACGGATCGTGCTCGTGAAATATCCGCCTTTGTTACACCAGACGGATTGTTCCAGTACAAGGTGATGCCATTCGGAATGAAGAACTCTCCGGCAACGTTCCAACGGATGATCAACGACGTCATATCCGGGCTAGACGGATGTGCAGCTTACGTTGACGACGTCGTCCTGTATAGTGACACCTGGGAGGAACACATCAAGCTCATGCGGAAGTTCTTTGAGAGACTGAGCAAAGCAATGTTGACTGTCAACCTTGCCAAATCTGAGTTTGGTTGGGCTAGGGTAACTTACCTCGGACATACTGTAGGACAGGGTGAGGTAAAACCTGTTGATGCCAAAATCAGTGCCATTTCAAGTTTTCCCATACCAAACTGCAAACGACAACTGATGCGCTTTCTCGGTATGGCTGGTTACTACAGAAAATTCTGTCCAAATTTCTCCACAATTACTGAGCCTTTGACTAACTTACTTAAAAAGAAAGTAAAGTTTGTCTGGTCAGAGCAATGCCAATAGGCATTTGATACACTTAAAGCCATACTGCAAAGTGCCCCAGTGTTGTCTGCACGAGATTTCACTTTGCCATTCAAATTAGCTGTGGACGCTAGTGATACGGCTGCTGGTGCTGTTTTATTGCAAGAGGATAGTCATGGTGTAGATCATCCTGTTTGCTATTTTTCACGCAAATTTAACAAATCCCAGAGAAACTACTCTACAATTGAAAAAGAGTGTTTATCTTTGATATTAGCTTTACAGCATTTTGAAGTTTATGTTACTTCTTCAAATCAGCCAATAGTGGTTTATATTGATCACAACCCTCTTGTTTTCTGCAGAAATTTAAAGGCAAAAATCAGAGATTGCTAAGATGGAGTTTAATGTTACAGGAGTTTAATCTTGATATTAGACATATCAAAGGCAGAGACAATTTAATTGCAGACTGTCTCTCTCGTATTTAGAGTTTATTGTTGTTCACTTTCAAGAAATTTTACTTTAGAGTAAAAAAAAAAAAAAAAAAAAAAAAAATTTTGAGTACTTAAATCCTTTTCAAGATTACATTTGCAAAAGAAAGATTTTTCTTTGAAAAATTTTCTTTTTGAAGAGGGGGTGTGTTATGTAGGTCATTTACCCCACACTCATCATGACCTGAGTTCAATTAGTCTAGAACATTCTCAAGGTCACTGCCCTTAATGACCTCACAACCTTGAATTCAATTAGTCATGTTTGGAATGTTCTGGAAAGTTGATTAGTTGTGTAAGAGAGATAATTTTAGAACAGTAATTAGCATGTCAATAAAAGTTCTAGATTGTTCTTATATGCCTTTATAAAAGGGACGTGCACAGCTTCCAGTCAGACTTTTGGGATCGTGTCTCTTGTGTGTTACTAAACTCCAGCAGTAGTCATTCTCAAGACTTTTCAAGACCTTCACTGCCAACGCTGGATTTATACTGTGGACTTTGTGCAGCTTCAAGCCTGCAAGCCAAAGGACTGTTCATTCATCCAACTGACTGTTACAACTCTGAGACTGGAGCTTTGCCGTCCCAGCTGAGATAAGTAGTCTGTACACTTTTAAAGCTTGTACTCTATCCCTGACTTAGCAATTAGTTTTATTTTCGTAATAAATTTTGTTTAAACATTAACTGCTGAGTTCACCCTTTTGTTCGTTTTCTCTGCACGTAACATTATTGAGGTTTATGGCGGACTGTGTCTGGCCAACACTTTTTCTAACATTACTTCAATTATGGTGGAATTTCCTCCGTAACACTGTAAGAAATTTATACGCAGAATTATTCGTTTCGAATCAATTTTGATGAACACATGGACGTACATTACGCATAGCAGCAACCGAGCTATGGTCTTTTAAATCCCCATGGAGTATGATGCCGACAGTGCATGGGGTAGAATTTATTTCCACGGTATTAGACGGTTAGTTCGCCCGCCATAGCCCGTCTTTGGCGCTGCACTTGCATTATGACGTACGAGTAAACATTTACAAGACCACTCGTCCTGAATGAACAGTTGCCTATATCATGACGTTTTGCAAAAGAAGATCGTGAGTTATTCTTAACCGTGATATAAATGAATTTTCGTAATTAAAAGCTATTGTCGATATCAATGTTGGAACCAAAACGGCTACTGTTGAACTTGTCACACTTTTGATGCATTATCAAGTTATCAAGGCCTTACCAGATAATTACATTTCTTCCTTTTTGTCGCCTTCTGCTTTGATGGCTTCCCTTGAAGCGATACTGTCAGGCTCTTGAGATACTAGTATAGTAGCAGACGAGAAAATCACTGCAGTTTGTTCCGTATCAAACCTGAGGGATGCACTGAACTTGATCCACGTTATCCTTCTCTAGCATGTAACCTCATGCATTTCTCTCTTAACCATGAACGTGGTGTCCCCGACCACAAAGTGGCCCCCATACTAAATGTCCGGTAAGATAGGGGGTTAAACTGAAGTCTGCCAACACCTACCGCATAATGGACGCTTTTGTAGTCACAGGGACATTTTTGATGTAATATTAGCTGCTATTTAATACCCAAAATTGGAAAAAATTATACAAAATGAATGCTGAGCACAGAATTAACAATGGGGAGGGCTAGTGTCTATATAAATCATGACTTATCTTTAAAATGACTCATTTGAAGTCATATCGATATTTGGAAGTCATTCTAACATGGAGACCACTTTGAGGTCAGGGACCACTATAAGGAATAAGGTCTCCACAACATACGTTGTATCGAAAATTCTATTGTTCTTCATCGTCGTAATCCAGGGATATTGTTGGCGGTCATTTGAATTTCAAATATCAGTAAATAATTGTCTCTGTAGTACCAAACTTTGCACGTACACCCAAGGCTTATATTCCTGCTGCGGTAAGAGTTTTATCGAGGAAAGTTTGAACAACAAATCTAAGTCTTTCACTTTGGGGGTACACACTTCTCAATACTACTCATGTTTGTCCCACCCCTTCCAAGTGACGTCAGCAAAATACGTCAGGAATGAATGCTCGAGCTCTAGCCTTGGCATCAACGATAAAGACTAGTCCTCAAAACTTTACGCATCGTGCTTTTTTATAGACAAGATCGAATGCTCTCAAACGTATGTGATTCAAAGCTCACCGTTGACAAACTATGATGAGGTGATGTCCGTTTTCATTGGGCATTACTAACATTGCATCGCGGGTGAAGTCGAGCAACATATTACGATTGGTTAGGATTATTGACCAAATTATTGGTAAAGGGACTCAGACGTGAACAGTCAAGATTGTCAATTACATATTGGGATAAAATCTCAAAATTATCGCTCAAAATTTTGGCGTATCAATATTAAAGGTGGCTATTTGCACGTGCGTGTCAATAGCCTCGACCTAATTTTTGACGCTATGAGGCATGCATTGACGGGGTACGCAAGTGTTCCATGCAGTTTTGATATCACAAAAACAAAAATGCGACTTTGTCCCTTTACCCGGCATCTGTCCTCCTACTTGTTGACCCCATCAACTTTATACTGCATATGGTATGCACAAATTGGTTAAAACTGTGATATTGAAGTACCTCCCATAATTACTTCAATGATTGTTTTGTTAATAATTTTTTTTATTTGGTGACTCCTTTATTTACCCATCATGGCGATTGGAACTAATTTGGGAGAATTTGATATTCATATTTTTCAAGTTTCTCAAAAGTGTTAGGTGCCCTTTAACTGATTGTTGCAATATTACAAATTGCTTATGAAAATTACAAGTGTATAATTTCAAAAAGAAAAGCAGATAAGCTTTCATTTGCGGATTAAACCGCCATTACTTCACCATCCGATTATCCAAAATTAGTTCCAAACGTGTTCATAACCCTTGTAGGATTGAAGCCATTCTTTGACAGTTTAGTTTATAAACCCATATCACAACAATACCGACTTCCTTTGACAGGCACAATAATGACTTGGGTCAACACCGATATACACAGTGGTATATTTTAGAAGTTTTATCTTAAGATGGCGTTTATGAAACTGCCTCTTTGAAATTAAGTTTATGTTATCTTGAACGTGTGGATTTCGGTAGTCGTGAAGTCAATACTACATCAGTGAATCTCCGATATATCTCGCAAAGCCATCCACGTGATGATGAGTAAAAAGTATCCTATCCTCTCGTTTAATGTGATGAGACTGAATCGATAAAATACGTTGCATCTTGGGAATGCGAAAATATTTGCATGTGACCATTCCCATCTAAAGGATCATCTTTCATACTTATTCAATGTTCTCTTAAGTATACGCAGTGCGTTTCTCTGAAACACCGTTAGAACTATATCAAAAAACTGCCAGTGGGTGGTTTAGCTCTTTTTTAAGTTTTAGAGTTGTTTCTATCGCATGAAAATGAAAGGAAGTGGCTTTTCTGTATTCAAAGAAGTATTGCTAACCACATCACAACAGAATAAAAGACATTAAAAGTAGACTGGTTCTGGTGCACGAATCAACCAATCGTTCTAAAATTTCACCGACAGTGCTGTAGTTCCGGTTAAGGTAGTGTGCGCCTCTTACGTGAGAGACCTAAACATTTGCTAAAACTTTAAACCATTCTCTTACCAAATCAAGAATAAAATCAGGGGTCACCATGCAACGTGTAGTACCAGTGAAGCAAATTACCGAATATTTACTGATATGTGAAATTCAAAATGACCACTATCCCTGCGTTGACTCTGGGAGAAAAATAAAATGTTGGATTTTCGAAAAACTAAAACATTAAATTTTTGTCTTATTCCGAGAGCTTTAAAATTAGACCCACAAGTGCTAGATCAGAGAAGAATTGTAAAAATTTGAGAGTCCAAATATCTGTCCCCCACGTGCATTCTATGTTAACTAAATTCATAATAGCGTGCATATAAAAGAAACAACAATATACAAAACGTTGCATTCTACGCATGACTTTGTTAAGCAAACCCAAATAAAACTGCTGAGTGATCTAGTCTTGAAGGAGACTGCTAATAACAGAGAACTTGACAATGGCTTTTACAGAAGACTGGTTCTGAACTGTTGTCAAACACTTTCAAATAGGAGACCAAGTGTTGAACGTACGATATGATTTTGAACGGAATCATGTGTCATGAAATAACAAAACCAAGAATAAAGCTAACGATATTGCCTTATCACAGAGGAGTAAACAACGCCGAGGCAATAATATCATACATGTAGTTTTTTCCTGTGTTAGGGTCTCTGATTTTTTTTTTCAGCTCTTGGTGAATTCACCTTGAGATAGGTTTCAAACATAACGGATGATAAACCAGAAGGGCATGGAATAAGAGGAAACTTTTTCATAAAACAGAACTCCTGGGGTTACATGGTGAGTATCGAATATTGAGTGTATTGTTTGTTGTGATTGAAGAATGCTGATCGGTGTTTAAAAGGTAAGATTTTAAATCGAACCTCATGTCAAAAAATTACTGTCAATTAAATTTTAATATTTAATTTGCAGAGCTATTCAGAAGTACGCCTGAACGACGAAGTTACGACATCCCAGGAAGTCTTGTATAAATGTATTGAAAATGGACGCATAATTACACTGTCACGGTCAAGACTAATGTAAAAAGATAGACTGACATTTGACCATAAGTGGATGAAATGTCATACGGTTGAAGATTATTTACGAAGGGTAAGGATCATGACCTAGGCTATACACTGAAAGTTAACGGGTTCTGCTTTGCCAAAACCCATTTAGGGAGCGTTCAGTTTTACGGCTGGGGGGGGGGGGCGGCAAAATCTTGTCGCCGGTGTTCAAAAAAATATAGACCCCCCTGCATTTTTCGTGAAAAAAAGATGACCCCCCCTTTGTCAGACGAAAAAAATTGATGACTCCCCCCCCCCCCCCGCTTAAAAATAACTAAAACCCATACGTCAAATTTACCCACATGGTTTGGATTTGAACTCCGGTACGCCGCGCACTTTATTCGTGTAGCAGAGATGCCAGTGCACAAACTTCTCAGCCACATCCATTGAAACGTCTGTTAATTAGGACGACTGTAAGGCAATTTTTAACTTCATTTCAATAGACAACTCATGTCCATGGACATTGTATAAAGTGAACTTTATTGGAGTGGTTCGCCAAAGGCAGCCCTCCGGTTAAGAGGGTCATGGCCATTACGTAAAGTCAACTTTATTCTAGTGGGCCACCGGTACCACCGGTAAAGAGGGTCGATCATGGCTATTGCATAAAGTAGACTTTACTGGACAGGGCTGCTGAAGGCGCACGGCCATTAAGATTGCCGTGGGGTATTACATAAAGTCATTTATTGGAGTGGGCCGCCGCAGGCGGCCCGCCGGTAAAGAGGGTCGATCATGGCCATTGCATGAAGTAAACCTAATTGGAGTGGGCCGCCAAAGGCGTCTGCCTGTTAAGAGGGTCATGGGTAATACATAATGTATATTTATTGTAGTGGGCCGCCAAAGGCGGCCCGCCGGTAAAGAGGGTCGATCATAGCAATGGCATAAAGTGAACTTTATTGTTGGTATTATGTTTTTGAAAATGTGGTGACCCCCCCTTTCTTACCAGTGAAAAAGCGATGACCCCCCCTTTGCGGATTCGAAAATTTTGATGACCCCCCCCCCTGGATTTTGCCCGCCCCCCCCCCCCACCCCCCGGCCGTAAAAACTGAACGGTACCTTATTACAGGGTGTAAACCAATCTGTGAAAAAAGATGAGCTGCGCATGCGCATAACCCCTAATACTAATATCACATAGGGCTCAGCCCTTTAGGTTGCGCAGCAGGTTTCAATTCGAAACAATTTCTGCTGTAAAGCTGCACTGTCCCAGGATCACTGTAAACACTGACGTGGGATATTGGCATTGTATATGCGTGGTGCATGTGTCAGTCAGTGAGTATTGACTATTTTGGAAGGGCTACGACCATGACCTCGTGCAAAGTGACTTATAACCGTTTGTCAATATATGTACATACACCCCATACTCTCCCAACCATTTAACAGGTGCTCTCAAATTGGTATGTATGGAAAACCGGTCACGACATGCGACATGCAAGTTTTTAAAACTGCGATCTGCGGTTACGGTTAGGGTTAGGGGTTAGGGTTAGGGAAGGGTTAGGGTAGGGGTTAGGGTTAGAGGTTAGGTTTTCTCTGGTAAAAAGCCTTACTTCGCTCTCAACCCTGGAGGTTAGGCCGGAGGGGAAATCGTAACGGCATAACTTAGGGTTAGTTAGCGTTAGTAGGGGTTAGGGTTACGGTTAGGGTTAGGTCGCAGATCACAGTTTAAAGACGCAGGTCGTATGTCGCAGGTCGTGACTGGTCTTCCATACATGTCTGAGTCCTAACGTGGCCGCTATTTCTCCCACGGTGTATTCATTGTAGAAGTATGAAGAAATAAGCCCGTCTCTACCTCTGTAATCTATCGTTAGGAGGAGAACGAAATGACATGTATGCAAACGCCATTATTAGTTTTGTAACTCGCATGTCGCAGTTTAAGAACTCCCAGGTCGCAGTTTAAGAACTCCCAGGTCGCAGTTTAAAAAAACTCGCATGTCGCATGTCGTGACCGGTCTTCCATAGGTATGTAAGCTTATAGAGTAAACAGGATTTTGTGCAAATATAAAATCGCCACATATTAAAGAGAACTGAATCATACAAACAAAATGTCATAGTCTATCGAAACATGCTATTTTTTATCTAGTTTTGGCCAATAGCTGCACTATTTTAGTTCATCCACTGCTACATTAATTTGCATCGGCATGATTTTTTATTCACTTCAGGTTACTGGCACAGAGGGCGCTGTTCTAAATGTTAATGCTACACACTGATAATCACAGTCTGTCTACCGGGAGGGACCGTGAGTAGTAAGTTTTTGTTCCCTTCCGTGACAAATAAGAATTTTTACACCCATTTTATTCATTTATCTAAAGGAAGTGAAGGAAAAATTAACCATCCATGTAACTAAAGTATGACCCTGACCTATATACGAACTCACGCACGCGCAACAATTTTGGCGCAGCAGTGCATTGTCCTGAACTAAGCGGGGAAATTCCCTGCTGAGTCAGGTCACATTCTGAATGAGACTTGCGCAATGCGCTATGACTCACCCCCACTATCAAAACGGAACGACATTCTATTCTCTCTCTCATTTGTTAGATAGATTCTGACTGAGCCGTACCGGAGCCGGTCTGCTCTTACAAAGGCAACCTTCTGTTACGGTTCCGGAGCTGATTCTCGTTTCTGGATGTGGATTTTATCAATATCTGCTGGCTGGTCCCTTTTCACTATGTTGGAGTCGTCGGAACGAGCGGAACCATAGGGATGTTGCGCAATACCCCTATCAGAACACTGTTGTGCAATACCTTTCCAGCAGGGGCTTTCCAGGAATTTCACAATACCGTTCCAGTTGCTTAGCAACTTGTGATGTCATGTTCAATGTCTGCCATTCTACAGTTTTCATAAAATTTTCTGTGGAATTTTTTCTGAACGACTCTAGTTAACTAACTTTCATATCCATTCAATCCATAATGTCTTAGGTATCTTTCCAGAGGTGGACTAAATCCTTCTTGTTTTTGAATTTCTAGCGCCTGATGAAATATGTCCTGAATAAGTTCTGACCCCGGGGCCTCTGTTGTTGCACCTTTTTCTTGTATTTGTGTAAGCAGCTGTTTATATTGAACGTAATAATGTTTATACTTCTCTCTTCTTTTTGATACTCCAGTTTTCCCTTGTATTACATCAATAATAACGCCTGGTATAGGAGTTAAAGCTAAAAGAACTGGAACTGTCGGAATTGCCGCTATTACAGCTGAACTTACAAGAATTCCCTTAGTTACATTAAGAGCCATATCAATTCGACCCATTAATTTATAACTTCGTCGATATGCAGCACTTGTTCTTTCTATGTAATCAGCCAATTGTTCAACGCTTTCAACAACTGAGATGTGCATTTTTTACTGTATATGTAAGGAGGATAAAAAATAATTGTAGTAATATAGAAAGACAATATGGCAGAAGGAGGAGAAGAAAATATACCACTCCAGGATTTCGATGATGCAAATTTAAATGATGATGATGTTATTGATGAAACATTCTTTATAGACGATGATAATGCCCTTGCAGAAGCCGATCCTTTCCAGGCTAGCGCACGCGATAGTCCGTATGTGGATCGTACGATTAAACAGAGAGTAGAAATTACAAAGCAAATGGCTGAACGACTCTTAGACAAATATAAGATTACTAATCCGTATGCACGAAACGAATTGATTATAAATGCTAAGATTATTGGTAATGATCTGTATTATAAAAACATCAGAGTTACAACAGATAAAGGAAGTAGATTTTTAGAGAAATCCACATTAAAAAAGTTAAAAGGAGGTTCTGAATTCGTAAATAAAGTATACACATGGAGTGGAGTCGAATATCGCTCTAGCGCAGAGCCCGAATTTGTGAGTACTACATTGTATTCTGAAGATGTGAAAAATGATAAAATACCGGCTGAGAAGATGACGCCAGAAGACATGGGTGTATACAAAGATGAACTGACATTCTTACGGACAAGATGCTTCTGGTAATGCAGATAAAATACAAGCTTTTGAAAATAAAATCGAACAATGGAACAATCTAAACCCAGAATATAGAGCTATTAATGATGAATTAAAGATTGCGAATATGCGTATTAGCGACCTTAACAATGAAAAAGTTAAAATAAGGCTAGAGAAAAGAGAAGTTGAAAAACAGTTAAAGGAAATTCCTAAAGATCACACCCAAGGAAAAGAAAAAGCTGAAAAACTACTAGCTGAACTTATAACAAGAGAAGCTAAAATTGACAATCGAATTGAATACGAAAATGGTAAGATTAGCGGGGCACGTGAAAGACTGGCTACGACTAGGTCTCTTCGTGATGTAATTTCCGATCCAGAATTGTCACTCAGGCTGAAGCTGACAGAGTTATTTAAACGAAATGGTATTACAATCGCTGCAATACTGACTGCCCTTGGAATGACAATATCAACAATTGCCCTGGCTGTGACTAGAGGAGGGGGAGGAGGGGGAGGAGGAACTGGAGCAAACACAGGTGGTTCAGGTCCGCTCAAAGTATATACAAAAGCGAAAGAAATTGTAAAGCAATTTGGCGAATGGTTAAAAACATTGGCCGCAAAAAGTGCTGCTGCAATACCAGGTTTAATCGGCTCCCTTGTCAGTTTTCTTTTAAAAACAGCGGGATCGGTTGTTGGATTTGTTGGAGAACAGCTATGGATATTTTTAACTGGATTAACATTAGTCATTATAAATAAAATTATGTATTAATATATGGCCCCTACGGAATCGGCATGTTTGGTGAAAAGAATATTGCAAAGTTTCTTTCTAAAAATAAAGACCTGTTTGGTTTCTCTGTCGAATTGGAATGGTGCAAACTTCGGCGGGTAAATCGCCATATCCTTCGAGCAAATCCAGGTGTCCGACTCAAAGATGATAATCTGTATCATAACATTTTAGCTTTCATTAAAGAATGTCAAAAGACTAACTTCTTTAAGCGACTAGAATTCATAGCTGTATTCCAGGATACTGAGGATGACCAAGAGGCTCATCATCTCCAAGAATATTGGGTCCTTCGATTGATTCGCGACACAGGTAATTGATTTATCTTTTAGGCAGACGGAAATATTTATGTAAAGATGTGATTTCTTTTTTCTTTTTTCTTCTACACTACTATATACATTACACGAAAATGGGGTACGATAGTTCATTATTACCGAATTTCACCAACCGAATACCGAATGGAACAAAGTCATATAGAACTCATCATGTGGTTGCTCATAATCCAAGTGAGGCAGATCCAGGCCAGACACTTATCATACGATGTCCGAAGTTAGAAAGCGGAGTAGTACTAGTTCCAGATACTTTCGACCTGGTTTTTGATCTCGAAGTAACGGGACATGAAAATAACCGAGTAGTACAAAATGTTGCAAAAAATTTGGTGGAGCGTATGGTTCTCACATTTGAGGGGCAGCAACTTTTCAATTTGAATAAATATAACCTTATTGAATGTTATCGCGATCTCTTCAAACATAAAAAGGAGAGAACAAACATGACGCTGTACGGAATTCAGAACGAAAATCTAAGAAAATTGAGAAGTGTTGCGGACGATGCAGACACTACCGTTTTGGACGATATTTTACTTTCCAACACGTATAGAACAAAATATGCTATTCGTCTCACTCACCCCCTCATAACAGGCCATGGAGTTGCATATCCAGAAGCGTTAGGGAGTCATATCGAATGGGAAATTACGCTTGCACCTGCCTCCCAATTACTTGTCAGTAATCAGGTTGTTACAGCCAATTATAAATTAAAAAACATTCAAATGGAATACGAAACAATTTCTGATTCCGTACTCGCGAGAGATACTGCTGGTTATTACAACAGTGGGAAAAGTTTTCTCTACGAGCATATACATTATTTTAGAACAATCCCATTCAAAGAATCGGACACGGTTATCAATGAAAATATAAATGTGCCACGACGTAGCATTAGAGGTATCTTATTACTCTTCACTAAAAATCAGAATCAGACAGAACTGAACAGTGAACTTTTCTTTAACCCACACATTGAATCTGTGTCTGTATCAATCGAAGGCATTGCAAATAAAGTGTACGCTCAGAAGATGATACCAGGACAATTTTGGCGAGAGACGCGACGGTATTTTGCTGAAGATAAAGATTGGTGTGAAATTGATATAGATGAGGTCGATTATTTGAAGAATAAATTCTGTCTGTTTATCGATCTGCGTAGTTTTAAAGATATTGAGTTTCATGGAAATGGTCTTAAAGTAATGAACACAAAGGATGGAATTCAACTTGAGATAATAAAAATGGACACCTCAGTTATGACTGGCGACGACGCTCACGTTTATAATATATTTGCCCACGTTTATGTTATTAGCGATGCCCAGGTCTCTGTTGAAAATAGTAGATTAAAGTCTTTACTATTTTAACGGACTCTTCCCTATCGGCCATGTTTCTGCCAGCCATTCGCCCGTGTCTGGATTGTATAACTGCACACGTTTGATATCATTTGGCGCCATCATGATTTTACTACGCTTTTCACTACGGATTTCTCCAGCCTTTTTCCGTACAAACTGTACAAATTGTGCCGGCTCCGGCTCCTTCCCAGTTTCAAATAGATCTTTATAATCTTCAAAGTTCAAATGTTTTCTAACACAAACATCTTTCACCCCTTTATTTTTTTTCGTCTCGGAAACGGGAGTTCGAAAAGCATACACTTTCGAGCGTATGCCGACAAAATCAAGAATAGGTTCACCATTCAACTCATCTTTAAATTTACCTATCACTTTTTTATTAATCTTCGGAAAGTTGGGCCCACTCATCCCACTAGTATCATATATAGACTTCTCACCATTCTTTTCAACATCTTCTCGGACTATATCATTGAAAGTTACGTCCGGGTCCGGGATCGGTACACTGTAAACAAAACTATCAGTATCCATGTAGGCTAATCGTATTCCAGGGAACCGCTTTCGAAAGTAATTGTAATGCGTCTCATACATTAGCAGCTTAGAAAGTTCAAGCACTGCCGCGCCAATGAAAACTGGTTTTACATATCTATGCTCATCCGTTTTCAGTTCCAGTAGGGCACTGTCGCAGGAATCGCCATCCTCTTCGGAAGTTATGAAAGTTATATGTTTCGTCTTTGGATTATACTTCTGAATCTTTTTACGGCCACTATCCGTACCGTTCCAGTCCGAAACAAATTTAAAGTCTCTGTACTTTCGAACATCTTCTATTGTCTTACCGAACATTGCATTATTCATCAGCTTATAGAAATTCTTTTCAAAATCTGTCTTCCCGTTTGCCCTCATTTTAGTGTTAAAGTCAATATATTTCGCGAGACATGCCCTCTCATCGAAAGCAAGCACCCGATAAATCTTTTTCAATCTCATTCCCATCCGAAGATAGAATTCCAGCAACTTGTAGTGTAAGACGTATTTCTCTCTATCCAACACACTTGTAATCAGTCGAGTACCGTGGCCCGGAAATTCGTAATGATGCGGCGCTAATGGTAAATCGTCATGTTCTTCATGTAATTCGACCGGATATTCTAAGTCTACTTCTAGAAAACTTGGTGGAAAGGTGGCGCCAGGTCCCCACGCCCCGCCAGCTCCGCCGGCTCCGCCTCGGCCCCCTTCTTCCCATTCCTCCCACTCTTCCATCGTCATCCAATGAAGTCCGCCCGTAGGCATTGCCTGACTCATTGCCCAGCCGTAGAGATTGTTTGCATCGAGATATTTTATTTCGGTCACCGGCTTCTCTGGATCCCAGTTCCCGCCAGCTTCACCAGCCCCTTCGGCGGCGGCGTAAGCAGGATGATTTGTCTGTAAATAATGAATATTACACTGGCTGATACCGCCTCGAATCCCCCTCTGTACGAAATTCATCTGCTCAGCATCTTGAATGAGCCCAAATTTATTGCCCGTGTAAAGTAACATAGCATCCCATGTCAAGCCGGGCGCTGACATGTAATGGGTCGGATCTAACTTATATGCTTCTAAACATGTGTCACGGAAATTTTCGAATATATTTGCAAGAAGGAGAACGTCAGTCTCGCAATAGAATTCCATATAATCTTTAATCGTACGACATCCAACTTCGTCCCATACTCGCAATGCATGTTCGTAATCAGACTCAGAAATCCCCTCTTCCGTTAATTCGCTATAAAATTTGCTCCTCTCCGGGAGCTCCCCCTCTTCTAGTCTGTCAAACGAGTCTAAATATTCGTAGGGGAAGAAACCTTTTGCCCTTTGAATGTCCGGGTACGAAAGTGGTACCGTCCACCCATCCTCCGGCACAGTTTTTGCCAACTTCGCCAATGACCCCATCATCAACTGAGCACTATCCATAAACTTTATAGAAAAGAAACGTTTCTTTGTCTCCCTCTTCCCTCCGGCAACAACAATTGAGGCACTAAAAATAAATGTTTTCGAGAGACCCATAATTCCTCCATTGCTCGTCTTAGCTATGATATTTGGCTCTAGTCCGGTACCTCCATCATCTATTTCATGTAATTCTTTCAAAATAAAAGAACCATCGTATCCCTTGAGGTTGTGAAAGTAGATAGGAATGGTTCTCGACGGTCGACATCCCTCGCAATAAAAAGTCGCCCCCTCCTTCACTACTCGGTATCCTGCCGGCTCTCCACATGCAATACAGACTGGATTGTTGTAATTAGAAGGATCCCCCATCGGTATTATTTTCCAATAATACGATTTCGAATAATACTCGGCCCGTTCTTTCATATCCTTTAGAAATTCTGTAACACAGGAGAGACCTGTGAATGTTCTTTTACCATAAACGGTGGGCCGCCGTTCCGAAGGAGCCCCCCACCCCCGTTCCACCATAACATACGAAAGACAAATTGGAATATGTCGACCGGTCCCCTTCTCAATAATTGCCTCAGTATCTGCATAGACGACGTAGGGAGAAGGAACCTTCTTCCGATGTCCTTCGAATTGACATACTTCCTTAGGAAAAACTGGCTGGGCGTCGTCTGTTCCACAGTATACCTGATGTTTTTCTAATTCTTCTGTTGACTTAAAACCTCTTTTACAAACCGGGCAAATACACTTCCTTCTGTGCTTATTCTTACGATCAGTATGAGAATTAAGAAGGCGATTTAACGAAGTAATTGGCACGAAGTGACCCCCGTCCCCACCAACTATCAGTAATATATTTGCTACCCGATCCGCTCCCAGAACGGGTCCCGCTCCACCTTCGGTTCCGCTATATAACACAGTTATGTCGGACAGGTCGGGATCGGACTCGTGGATCTGAAACACTTGAAGTTGGACTCCCGGATTTTGCTGCTCGAAGCGCCTGAACACAGTCAGATCGGCGGGCGTAGGAAAGGGAATACCTTCCCAACAGTAGTCAGCCATAAATGGAGCGTACGTCTTCCAGTTTCTCCTTACCTGACCACCCCTCTTTTCACGAAACTCGGGATCGCTCAACTTTATACTTGCTACGACGGCATACTGAAAACAATTCTCGACCCCCACCGGTAGAATAAGATCGCTAACACAATGCTTATTTTTTAACCATCCGGGAAGTTGGACTGCGCCAGCCCCGAGTAAAACTTCTACTAGAATTACTTCAAAATTAAGTATCTCCTCGAGAACGAGACCAGAACCCTCAACAGCTTCAATTGTATCAAGCATACGATCGTAGCGATCTATTAATTGTTGCCCCACATCCGCCCCTCTTACATCTTTTGTGTATGTATTTTTTAATTTAACAGGCAATGTACGATTTTGTGTATTACCAGTTTTCGGATCCGATAATTTGACTTCCATTTCAGTATAAACAGAGTACATCTTTCTTTCTTTGGCCATACCTTCAATATCCACCAGCTCCCCGATATCCTTGACTCGCTTGACTTCAGGAAATTCTTTTCGTAAAACTGCTCCCTTGAATGCTGTATGTAATCGACGGGCCATCTTTATGATATATACTATCCTAAAAATTTTTAAAATGAAAAAATAATTATTCTATGATAGGTCATCAAAATCCACTATAATATTTTTGTCAGCATTTATTTGTTTATATATCTCACCTAATCTTTCTAAGTCGACTAGTTCTTCCGCATCTTGAATTTCTGGTTTATTAGGCGCAGCACAAAATAACCTCTCAACAGTGAAAGAAAGAGCACGCTTACTTAATCGCGGTTTAAATGCTAAGAATTCTATCTTACTACCTTTCCTGATATTACGAGGTACAATAGCAGGATTTTCTCGGGCTGGCAATGGGCTCACTGTTTTAAAAGCACAGTCAATTTCTTGAACCATATCAATACATGTAGCGAAATCGTCCCCTCTTTTAAACCGAAATTTAAAATACTTTATCTGTGCCTCGCTCCCTCGCTTCTGATACACTTTAGATGGATTGTAAAATCTGCAGGTCGTTCCGATAGGATTCCCTTCGGTGACGGTTCCGATAGTATTCTTGGAGTGAGCGGCCAGGCTTGCAGCATAACTTTTAGCAGCCGCTTGCATCGAAACTTTCACCTAGGGTACGGAATATTATTAAATCGGTAAACTTTTGAAGACTCGGTTGCCAACGGACACACATTTCATCGCATGTAGCAGGATCTCTCCCGAACCGTACTTAGGTCCGATGGGGAAAACCACTTCTAGCTCACTGTCTACGTATATGAAAGGATCTACCAAAGATTCACCAAATATGAGTTTGCCGTCACTGATTTGAATATTCTCTTCTCCGGTTTCAAGTATTTTTATTGCAGTTGAAATAGAAAGGATTGTCATTGTCTTATCGTATATATCTTAATAAAAAATAATTTAAAAAAAAATTTTCTATGATATAGTGTCCCAAAATGTCATACATATTCATAAATGGACCAACTGGAAGTGGTAAGAGTTACGATGCAGTAAATTTGGCGGAGACTCACGTACCAGAATTTGACACTAGTTTTTCCAGCAACATTGCCGACTTTTATAATGGGCGCCACGTTTCGATTGCCGATTTTCAGAATCAGTTTATAGAACATACTCTTAGTTTACAATGTCAGGCTGGGAGGGAGGCCCTCCTCCCTTCGGAACGCTACATTATTTGTGACTCTTCCATAATTCAACATCTGACTTTTTCTAGAATCCGGGGCGTGGCAGCGGAAGAAAAAAAGATTGTTTCTAGAGCATTTGACCATTTACACAGTTTCATTATCATATTCAAAGATATGCCCTGGGATTATTGCAGGCGGAATGTGTTGACTCGAGCCAGGTCATACGAAATAACCGCCTTAGAAGAACTAGAAGAGATTCACAACAAGTTCAAACAGACTTTCTTAGAAATTTGCCACGACTACAGACTTCCATGTTTGGTAATTCGGAACGCTCTTACGCATGAAGTTCTCAATAATATACTTAATCCAACAATTGATACCGAGACAGTCGGGCCAGTAGAATATCCACGAGCTTTTGACTTTGAAATTGCATGGAGTGGCGGCAGCCAAGGATTTTTAATAGACGGTTTCAGCAAGGAGGAACTTGAAAAAGCGTACTTCCCACCTTGTGAAGAACAACTAGAACAACCTCGAGTCTCACTAAAGAACCTACACAAACTTCTTAACGCTTGTGAATCTGTGTGTGCTTATAATGCTCCGTTTGACCTACGAGCACTTGACATTATGAAAAGGGGGACTTTGAAGTTACTTGTCTATGGCTCATGTCAGTTGTGTACATTATACTTCAACCAGAACTTATCGATAAAGCTGAAAAAGGGGGACTCGAGAGAACGGACTGTGGTAACATGAGAAGTCGTTTTGAAGATCTTGCAAACTTAATATGTTCAGGAACTGAGATACCACCTCATCCACATACTGCCGAAAAAGATGCAGTAAGTGAACATTACTTACGACAGTACATGATAAATACTTGGCCAGGTGGTTGGAAGAATAATGGTAAGCTGTCACTTTCAGCTTTCAAGAAATTAAGACTTTTTCCATGGTACTTATTGAGTAACTTTCGTAAATACTTGCGTTAGTACTTACGTAGTACTTACGTTAGTACTTGACAAGTACCAACACAGGAACTTACGAAGTACTCCTTCGGAACGTTACGAAGTTCTAATAACATTTTCCTCTGGCTCCCAACTATTGAAACTTTCTGGATAACCTTTCCATTTTATCAGATAATATTTCTTTCCTCTAATTTTTTTCGTCTTCAAAATTCGTTCTACTCTGTACAGCTCGTCGGCTCCCTGTTCCGAAAGGGCGCTCTGAAGTTCATCGGAGTAGAAAGTGCCGAGTATTTCCTCTCCATTCAGATCTTTTATTTTGTAAACTGGCGGCGTTCCTAGTCCAGCTTGGTAAATATCCTTTCTTGAAAGTGGTCTTGTATTTTGTAATTCGGACCCGTTCTCCCGGCTTGAATTCAGGGTTAACTCCCCCGGCTGCCAACTCAGGACCGAATAGTGTATAAAATGCCTGCCAATCGTTCTCCTCTGTTACGTCCCTGGGTTTCATTTTGATACTTCCGTGTACGGTGTTATTGTAATTCTCAAGAAGTTCTGGTAGAATGGGGAGCCAGGAACGTGTCTGTTTATATGTAAAGTATTTCCACATCATCGTCTTGAGGGTCCGATTAAAACGTTCAACAACGCTAGCTTTTTTGTCACTGTAGGTGTGAAACCAGTGAATTCCCACCTCCTCCAGCCTGCATTTTTCGGTCAGTAAATTCCCGCCCCTCATCTGTCTGAAGTTTGTCGGGCCTTCTCCCGGATTTCTTAATCACGTCTTGTAGCGCCTGTAACGTATCATCAGCCGTTTTTGACTGTATCGGCCTGGCCCATGCGTATTTACTGAGCACATCGATTACTGTTAGCATGTATCGAATGTTACGATTCTCTTTTGCGAACGGGGGAGGGAATTCCACGAGGTCAGCCTGCCAAAACTCGTCCACCGATGTTACGAAAACGCGCCGGCCGCCCGTAGCACGAGTACGAGGTACCGGTTTATGTAGATTATAAGTTAGCTGAGTTTTTAACCAGTGCTGCACCTCTTTCTTAGTGACGTGGAGTCCGCTGGAGCGTGCTGCGTCATATAATTTTTGTACACCTCCAAAACCAGTTTTCGGGTTGTAATATAATTCTCTAAGAGTACCTTCGGGATTCCTATCGGTAGAGCCTTCAGCTTCCATAATTGCTATATTATACGAAAAATTTTATGCCGTACGGATGCCGTAAACGAAATACTAGTTTACTGAATTGTGTATTTTGCAATCGACTGATTAGTGAATCTGCCTTCTGTTTTGACATCCTCATTCCATATTGTTTTATAATAGAGTTGATGTCTATCTCGCTCGGTGTGAAAAATAGTACTAACATCTGTATGTTTTCCCTGAATGGTTTACTAATACTAGTATATTGTTGAGTCAGAACCCAGACAGATAATCTGTCGTGTCTTGAGCTGAAAGCAATTTTGACTAAATTGTCACTGCGCTTCTTCATATCTTTGCACGCGGCGCAGTCGTCGAGTACTATTAAAGTGTTTGTACCGGCCCATTCCTTATGTACGAAGGCTAGTGTATCATCCACAGCATCGTGTCCGACCGGAAACACAAATACGTTGTCATCTGTGAAAATGAATCTTTTATTGTACGTTTCATTGTTCATGAATGTCGGACAAATGAAAACTATATATTCGAATTTCCTTAAGTACGGACCGGTTAGGAGCTCCATTACAAATTCTGTTTTGCCAGAACCTATCGGTCCAGTTATAATCATGTTGAATGGTGGGGTTGCGTATATTGACATTTCCTCTGGATCTATATACTGTAAATTAATGAACTGATTATGAATCTCTTCTAGTTCTTTTAAGTTACTGGCTCGAGTTAGATGAAACATAATTTCCAGTCACATCGACAGCATCTGAATGAACTATATATTTAGTGACTTTATTCCAGTACCTACAATAGTAATGAATATTGCTAAAGATAACAAACCAATTTTGCCGAATTCGTGAATAGGGTCTGCAGATGCTGCCCGTTCCGGGGGGAGGGGAGGGGAGGGGGATCCCCGACTCGTATCAGTCGCTCCCCTTCGGAACGCTTCGGGCTCGTCCTGCCACTTCACGGGATCCGGACCCCCTCCTTCCATCTCATGTACAGCACTTTCTCGAACTTCCGTGTTTATATCACCATTTACCCCGAAGACCATAGATTCTGTAGCGTATTGCAATTCATTATTATAACCCGAGATTGCCGGGCCCGAAAGAATGACCATTTCAGACGGTAAGAGAAGTAAATTGGGTGAAACGGCCATATCAAGTTTCACACCAGTATTCATTATTGTGTCTTGGTATCGCCTATAACTAATTACTTTGTCGGTATTGCGAATTTCATCTTCGAGGAGAACACCGAATTCTTTTCGGACTTGCTCTGCACTGCCAGTATCACCTACTATGGTACTGCGAATATTCGCTTGTGCACCGAGTATGCAATATACGTAGGCTTCAAGGCTTTCATTCAGGCGGGCTAGGCCAGCCTTTGTCAATCCAGAGTCTCCCTTCAGAGGAATGAAACTATTATATTGTCCCTCCGATCCATCATTTCGGAAGAAATAGTAGTGCGGTCGTTCTTTGTCGGACAGTACATGTTTTTTCTTTCCAAAAATGGTATGTGTATAGAAAACACCTCCGTCGGCGGAGAGGAAAAAGTCGTGTCCATTGTATACAGCAGCAGGCTGTCTAACGGGCCCACGATTAGTATAATATTCATAACCATAACCAAGACCCTTATTTTGGCCTTTTCGATATCGAAAGTCGGACTTCGTTGGGCTTATATTTCCAAATTCTGTACAGAGAAGTTCATATTGGACGAGATTGTACGGATTGTCGCCCGCTTTGAAGGTGGGGGTATCGTCTGGAAGTGCAACGCCCATTTCGTGAAGGATACGACGTATTGTAAAATAAACATGAAAACGGCAGAATGATCGTATTTGGGGCGGAAATTTCTTATCAAAGAGATGGGCGAATGATATACCACAACCAGTAGTGCTGCACCATACAGCGAAATTCAGTTGCTGGTCCCAATATTTCATATGCGGGCTGCCCAGCCAGACATTACTTTCTTTCGCTGATCGATGAGTGATTACGTTATCTTTAAATATATCCCGAGGATGAAAAGTAAATTTATCTGTCGGCGTTACATATATTTCTAAGTCCATGAGAATAGGTTTTATTCCCCCATTCGGTTTGGAAGGAATATCAGCATGCTGTACTGTCGGTACGCTCGTCTTATTCAATTGAAAAGCAACAGGGAATAGGTCTGTACTCATTATTTGTGTTTCTATATACATATAGATTTAAATGGAGGAGAATTTTCCCGGAATCATTCCGTTAGGGGTACTAACATTCCAGACTATGTTAATACTTTATTTCGGATTCAGGTTTAAACGAATTTTTTATTTTTTACTAAGAATAGATAACATACTGCAAACAATGGAGAATTTAATAAAGTCATCGGCAGCGGCAAATATGGCAGTGCATTCCGAAGGGCCAACCGCAGCGTCGGACGCTCAATCCATAATAGAGACGAAACGTGAAAAAATACTCTGTGTCATCGCAAGTGGTCAAAGTAAGTTATTTTTTGGTAAGGAGATTTCAGTTGCTGACGTAGAAAAATGGAAGATGAAACGGTGGATAAAGCCTTCAAAATGTACGAAGCGAAATACAGTTCTCTTATAAGTGATACCATCACTCAAAGTTTCATAGATCTAGGAGCCCGCGCAATAAGTCAGGTAGTTCCAATCGATGATCGAGATAACTATGCCACTGATCTTAAAAAGGATTTTATTCTAAACAGTGAAATAAAACGATTATCAGGACGGATAGGGTACACATGGGGGCCCGTGATTGCTCTAATTTCCACCGGTTTAATTACGGGTAAACATTTAAATTTTAAAAAAATCGGGTTTAATATAGTACCTGAAATAAATGGATTCAACTTCGCAAACGGTTCCGACTCAGCAAACGGAAACGACGACGGGGCCCACACCGCAAACGGAAACGACGACCTTCCCTACGCCACAGCGCAACATAGAGAAAGTGACGTTACCGCCGAAGCATCCAGGGAGAGTTGCTGCGGGCAAGAAATTAGTGGAATGGAACAGGCAAAACAAGGAGAAGAAACGCCAAGCAATGGAGAGGGAGGAGGGGGAGGGGAGTGATGCGGTAGCGAGCCCCTCTCTGGACCCCTCTCAGAACGGTTCCGGGGGGAGGGTACCGCCACAACAGTGTGATAGCTCACGCGATAATAAATGGTATAATAAATGTTATCTTGTTTTAGGAATTGTGGGAGTTTCATTGACTGCATTAGGGCTATATTGGGGGCGTGCTCGACATATTTGTCCCCTCCGGAAAGATGAACCGCTTCAGAAAGCGAAAAAAACAGAGCCCGTAGCAGCTCCCTCCAGAACAGTTCCGACAGGGGTTCCGAGGGGAGTGGAGGGGGAGGGGGACCCAGCTCCTCTACATTGTATGAGATGGATTAACTCCATAATTATTTTATTTTTCTATTTTATATACTAGTCAGCAATCATGGATACTAAAACAGTTGTAAACACAATGTACGATGGTATTGTAATCGCAGGACTTACGATGGGATATCTAATGATCTCCAGCAAATTTCTGAAAATAGAGGTTGGCGATCCAAGTCGACCAAATTTAACTCGCTTGGCAAAATTAGGCGGTGCGACTGCTGCCGCGGTTGCGACCAAAGATCTCCTTGAACAGAAAAATATTATTCCTGCAGAACCTTATACTTTGTAATAATATACAGTTAGCTATGGCTTCAGCTATAGGAATGACAGTTCTCGGTGCTGTATTAAATGCAACGGCATTCACAGGGGGAAATATTATCGGACAAAAGCTTTCTGGTAATGGTGACGCTCTTATTGAAGAAAAGGTTCGACATGATAAAGCATTAGAAAAATTTGAACATGATCGCAACGTCTGGTCAGAAAAAAGATTACTCCAGGCTGACTGGGAAAGAGAAAATCAGGCAAAGGACGCGCATGCTGCGGCAGAGTTAAGAGATACAGATGCAGAAATCCTGGAAGAAGCAGAAGCGGTGCAAAGCAAAGCAGTTCAATTCTCAGATTATTATCAGCCAAGTCAAGAGCAAAAAAAATATGAGATGATCTATATTGCTGGAGGATTGGTCGTGGGATGGATTTCCTGGATGGTTTCTTCCGATAGGGTTACACAGGTAGGCGGAACGACTACAATAATTCAATACAAAAGCTAGTTGGCCAGTTATTGAAATTGACTATGTTTCCATCCTGATCTGTTATCCAAATACGCATTGAACTCATATGGTCTGAGCCTTTTCTCAATGGCATGGAAATTGAGCCCCAGTTTTTAAAATTATAGGTGACCTTTTCACCTATTTCTTTTGTATCCTGAATGGGAAGTGTTTTTAAAGAGTCTGATAATACTCCCTGTATGTATTCGTCAGAGCCCAAGCCAACATAACTTCCAGTAAAATCAACAACATCTGAATGAACTATATATTCAGTGACTGTTAAGAAATCTGCTCGACCTGGACTCATAGTACTTTTTGTCACGGGGTTGTTCTCAGGTTTATCTGAAAAGCCGACGATGTTGGCGAAGCTACCTGTGGCATTGAAATAGACTTTAATATCTTTAGCCAAAGTTAGAAGAACGTGGCCTGTCGGCAGATGTTTTTCAAAATTAATTTTTTGCTTCAACCCGATTGCTTTGTTTAACGTATCGATATTGTAGTTACCCGGTCGTATTGATTTAGTCTTCTTCGGTTGGTCGCCTTCTTGGTATTTTAATACATTATTCGTCGATGTTATGTTATGCCATGAATTGTACAGTCCACACTCTAGCAGCCTTATCTTCGTAAACTGTGATATGTCAATGCAAGGGTTAAAATACATAGTAACCGGTTTGCCTGTTTTGCTTACAATCTTAATGATCATCGTTGTATGTTGTATATTATTACAAGGTATTATTTATTTTTCACTGTATATAGGTTAATTATGTCTGGTCCAAGTAACTCCGGTCTAGGTACAATTCATGTACAAAATCTTGAGCTTGAAGATTTAAGTGATGTTAAAGTTAACAATAATACTAAGATAGCAGGTAATCATAATAAGGATTACGTCCTTCATTATAAGGACCGCGAGAAACTTTTTGTCTTAGCTTTAGCCGACGTGCCACCCTCCCACGAGCATTCTGTAGAATTTTCTGAACTTAAAGACATCGATGAGTCCATAATAGACACTACAAAGGCTTCAAACGATCCAACTCCTTTTGCTCTGACGTGGGATGGAGATAGTCAGAAATTCATGCCTTATAATGTACCACGTAACATCTTAGATATATTGAATAGTGAAATTAGAGGTGGAGTTGCTGAACTGCCAGGAACTCCAAATGTTATTTATTTCGATAGCAATGTTAACAAGTACAAGTTGTTAGATTTTCGTAGTTGGCTTACTCCTACGAATCCATACATTGCACTTCTTGGTATACCGATTCACCTTAAAATTAGTCCTCTTAATACAATAATGAAGGCAGATAATACACTAAGAAGGTGGATAAACGAGGGGGAGAATTATTGCTCGTATACAGCTAGCGGAGTTCCAGTAAGATTATTTTGGGACACAACTTTAAAGAAACTGGGTCTTAAAAGTGTCGGTGATGAGGCAGCTGTTCTCACTTTACAGACAGTAAATCAACAGATGACTGATAATATGAAAATACTTCAACATGGTACAGTTCTCATTAGATGTGTAAAGTTAGCTACGGGAGACGAGTTTGACGATTTGGTTGGATATTATGCTATGAAAACAGATAACAGAACAACTTGTGATATTATTATAAGTATTGATAAAGATCGCAATGAAATGAGTATTGAATGTTTTGTTGGTGGGAATAGAGTAGAGAATGACTTAGGAACTACATTTGTACGTAGAGATAAAAGAGTGAACACTTTAGATATCAGTACCATTCATCTGAAACGACTCATTTTGTTTGAAGTAATGGTCTTCCGACATATTTTAAGTTCAGAGGAAATTACTAAAATTTTATCTATCGGGTGAACAAGTTAACTAGAGTCGTTCAGAAAAAATTCCACAGAAAATTTTATGAAAACTGTAGAATGGCAGACATTGAACATGACATCACAAGTTGCTAAGCAACTGGAACGGTATTGCGAAATTCCTGGAAAGCCCCTGCTGGAAAGGTATTGCACAACAGTGTTCTGATAGGGGTATTGCGCAACATCCCTATGGTTCCGCTCGTTCCGACGACTCCAACATAGTGAAAAGTGACCAGCCAGCAGATATTGATAAAATCCACATCCAGAAACGAGAATCAGCTTCGGAACCATAACCGAAGGTTGCCTTTGTAAGAGCAGACCGGCTCCGGTACGGCTCAGTCAGAATCTATCTAACAAATGAGAGAGAGAATAGAATGTCGTTCCGTTTTGATAGTGGGGGTGAGTCATAGCGCATTGCGCAAGTCTCATTCAGAATGTGACCTGACTCAGCAGGGAATTTCCCCGCTTAGTTCAGGACAATGCACTGCTGCGCCAAAATTGTTGCGCATGCGTGAGTTCGTATATAGGTCAGGGTCATACTTTAGTTACATGGATGGTTAATTTTTCCTTCACTTCCTTTAGATAAATGAATAAAATGGGTGTAAAAATTCTTATTTGTCACGGAAGGGAACAAAAACTTACTACTACCGTGACATAATATTCACAAGACTCTAGGTTTTACTGCTCCATAATATAATAAAGGCAATAAAGAATGAATGAATGAAAATGAATGAATGAATAATAACTGCTGTCACTGAGGAAAATGACCATAATAGAGACAAAAACATTTTTTTTTCATTGAAATGAACAATTTTCCCAGAGGGACTCTTCATCTTTCATAACAATAGACATAGAATAAAAGTCAGCCGTTATTCTTATTTAAAATAATATGAAAGACGTAAACATTTCCTATTTAACAAATTTAAAAGGGAATAAACTTATTTCAAAATCATATTTCACATTAAAAGACTGAAACTGAAATATGCCTTGCCAAAACCAAAATTAGCATATAACATATGTGTAAATTACAGATTTTAAAAATCAGCCTTGGAAATCCTCATATAAACATTCAATGCCATATATTAGACAGTTTGACTTACAGTTGTTAAGTCTTCAATGTTGCAGTCATACATTGCACTAAAAATGATATACAAATTGTCAAACTTGCGAATCTTATATACACAGTGCACATTACTAGGGACTCGTCAATTTCTTCGCCCTGCGGGAAAGTGGATATACATACATATATATATATATATATATATATATATATATATATGTGTGTGTGTGTGTGTGTGTGTGTGTGTGTGTGTGTGTGTGTGGATATATATATATATATATATATATATATGACAATTTTCAATTTTCAAGTTTGAGTACAGTATTTTGAATAGGCTATGAATGTATTCCACACTTTCTACTTATAACCAGATGTCCAGAGCTGTTGTACATAAATTGATGTCAATCAATAATATCAAAGAAAGAACAGCAGTAAATCAAGACCCTCAGTTGGTAATTTGACTGTTGCCAGACATCCAATTGAATCTCCTCAGAAGCCATGACCCCAAGCCAAAGCATTGCAGACTTCTGAAGCCCGCGAGGTTGTTAATTCGAGGTTTTTTGAAAGACTAGAGATCGTACTTTGGACCACAATACAGTAGAAAAGAGTCAAAATTTAAATTTCATGCCCCTCTTCAATAGTTCTGCACCAGTACTTTATCAAAGGACGAACCTCAGTCCCTCCAATCATAAATACAGGACTGATAGGCGTATGTTTCAGCGACAGCTGGTTGTCGCTTAGCGATACTAACAACACAAAAATATGCTGACAGATTATCCTTACAACATCAGACAAAAAAACCTGGTATGGAGTACATATAGAGGTATTCGTAGTCGAAAGGGCGGCTGTTGCCCTTTACGATTACTTTACTGGTACAGGAACAAGTAGACCAAACGGCAACCGGAGTTCGACCACATAACTTTTTCCATAGTGTTGCACATTCAGGAGAGAGAGAGAGAGAGGAGGAGAGAGAGAGAGAGAGAGAGAGAGAGAGAGAGAGAGAGAGAGAGAGAGAGAGAGAGAGAGAGAGAGAGAGAGAGAGAGACAGACAGACAGACAGACAGACAGACAGACAGACAGACAGACAGACAGACAGACAGACGCGCGGGAGGGACGGACACAGACAGGGACATAGACAGACAGAAACACAGAAAGGCAGACACATAGACAGACAGGGATAGAGAAGGAGACTGGCAGCCTGGGAGAAAGAGTCGGAGAAAGAGAGAGACAGGTAGACGGAGGCAATAAAACTGATAGAAGAGAGGAGAATACATTTTATAGACTCTGTAACATCCTCTTTTAAATTAATTGGGAAGCATAAGGTCATTATGACCAAGAGTTGGCCATGGAAATCAAGGGTTGGTAATTCTAAATTAGAAAACAGTGAAGGGGTCATGTTTACCGAACAAAACTACTTTGCGCTTTGAACACACTACAGTTAGAATTTCGATAAATTGGCATTATGAGGAGGAGTAACAAATATCGTTGCTGATTACTTTGTCCCCCTTCTTAAGTAAAGGAGATTGTTGCAAAGTGCACGGAAATAAAAATAATCTCTCTTTTGGAAACAGCAATACATGACGAACTAAACTCAAAAAAATCCAACCGTAGTCTCCATGGTTCAGGGATTCAAACCAGAAACTGCAGATGATACACAGAAACAAACAAAATAAAAAAATAGCGTCAATGACACTGTAGCTCCCATCCTGGACTATTTAGTGTTTGTTCTCTGGTCAGATATTTGAACATGTGTGAAAGGGATAAAGTGCATGAAGTGAAAATACTTAAATGAAATGTACTGGAGACAGTGAAATATGTTTAATGTAATTATTCAGAATATAAAATGGAAAAAATACAGAATTAGATATATCGAATACTGTGATACAACCATTAACTCAACAAGTCATTTACAATGACATAGTCCCCACTTGTAATAGGAGTATTAGTCTTGATGGGGCAGGAAAATGTGGTCATTAAGAAGTATCACTGGAGTGTATATGTTGAGATCTATGGGCACATAGGTCTATGTCGTTGTTCCCAATTTGAAACACATGAGGCATGTCTACGTTATGGTTCTAAATCGGGAAAAAAGATCAGACCTCTAGCAGTATTGGCCAGCCAAGAAATACATATGCGCATTATAAATGAGGTACAAGATGTGACATCTTAAGGTCTAATATACTATCAAAATTGGAGGGTATCGAACTTGTGGTTACTGAAATATGCATATATATGTATAATCAAGGTCAAAGGTCATCGAGGTCACATGACATTTGAAAAAAAAAATTATATTGCTAATTAATCCCTATATGCCAAAAAATCAGATCTCTAGCTCTATTCGCTTGCCCAGAATTAGATGTGTACATAATTAATGAGGTAAAGCGTGTGTTGTCATAAGGTCTCCATCCTACTAAATACAAAGGACATAGCACTTGTGGTTACTTATTTATTGACATAAACATATATTTTAGGTAAAAGGTCATCGAGGTCACATGACATTTGGTCAAAAAATTTCTCTCCTATAGTTATCCCTATATACGAAAAATCAGACATCCAGCTCTATTGGCTCGCTCAGAATGAGATATGCGCATAATTATTGAGGTACAATATGTGGCGTCATAAGGTGTCCAATCATACCAAACATGAAGGGTGTAGCACTTGTGGTTACCGATTTATGGACAAATATGTATATTTGAGGTCAAAGGTCACCGAGGTCACGTGACATTTTGCTAAGTTATCCCTATATACCAAAAATCAGACCTCTAGCTCTATTGGCTCGCTCAAAATTAGATATGTGCATAATTAATGAGGTACAATATGTGGCGTCATAAGCTGTCCCATCATACCATACATGAAGGCTGTAGCACTTGTGGTCACTGAGTTATGGACAAATATGTATATTTGAGGTCAAAGGTCACCGAGGTCACGTGACATTTTGTCAAAAAAATTGTACTGCTAAGTTATCCCTATATACCAAAAATCAGACCTCTAGCTCTATTGGCTCGCTCAAAATTAGATATGTGCATAATTAATGAGGTACAATATGTGGCGTCATAAGCTGTCCCATCATACCATACATGAAGGCTGTAGCACTTGTGGTTACTGAGTTATGGACAAATATGTATATTTGAGGTCAAAGGTCACCGAGGTCACGTGACATTTTGTCAAAAAAATTGTATTGCTAAGTTATCCCTATATACCAAAAATCAGACCTCTAGCTCTATTGGCTCGCTCAAAATTAGATATGCGCATAATTAATGAGGTACAATATGTGGTGTCATAAGGTGTCCCATCATACCATACATGAAGGCTGTAGCACTTGTGGTTACCGAGTTATGGACAAATATGTATATTTGAGGTCAAAGGTCAAAGGTCACGTGACATTTTGTCAAAAAAATTGTTTTACTAAGTTATCCCTATATACCAAAAATCAGACCTCTAGCTCTATTGGCTCGCTCAAAATTAGATATGCGCATAATTAATTAGATACAATATGTGGCGTCATAAGGTGTTCCATCCATACCATACATGAGGGCTGTAGCACTTGTGGTTACTGAGTTATGGACAAATATGTATATTTGAGATCAAAGGTCACCGAGGTCACGTGACATTTTGTCAAAAAAATTGTTTTGCTAAGTTATCCCTATATACCAAAAATCAGACTTCTGCTCTATTGGCTCGCTCAAAATTAGATATGTGCATAATTAATGAGGTACAATATGTGGCGTCATAAGCTGTCCCATCATACCATATATGAAGGATGGTAGCACTTGTGGTTACTGAGTTATGGACAAATATGTATATTTGAGATCAAAGGTCATCAAGGTCACATGACATTTTGTCAAAATATCCGAGATATCTGCGTGAACGGATGGACTCACGGATGGACGAACAGACGGACATGACCCAATCTATAAGCTCACTGGACTTCATCCGTGGGGACTAAAATTGTGTCACTGCATCCTTTTTGCAATATGAATACGATGAGAAACTAAATTTTTATTTTTCGTGGCCTTATACATGGGAGTCTATGGAGATCTGCCTTATACATGGGAGTCTATGGACGTGTAAACTAAAAATATGCAAATTTCACCACGATTTGCCCAAATTTGGGAAAGGTCACTCTATGCACTTCCATACCAAGTTTCAAATCAATCGGACTTGTGGTTTCAGAGCAGGAGATTTTTTGACCAAAAATGGGAGAAAATTACAAAAAAATTCATGAAAAATAGCAAGTCCAAGATACTGACCCAAGATGTGCACAATCATTTCATGTCAGCCCAAAGTACTTACATGCTAATTTTTCATGTAATCTGCTCAGTGGTTATTGAGTTTTTTCAATTTTGACTGTTTTTACATTTTTTCACTTAATTTGCATATTTTTGGCAATGACAACTTCATTTGAACAAAATCTCATCTACAGCCCATCATCCATGTACACACCAAATATCAAGATGAAATGTACAGCGGTTTTGGAGTTTTTGATGTTGACGGACAGACATACAGACATACAGACATACAGACATACAGACGTACAGACATACAGACATACAGACATACATACATACAGACATTTCCCTAGCCTATAAGAATAGCTTCCATTGCCATATATACATATGGCTATGGGAGCTAAAAAATGACCAAAGTTACAGCTAATGGATCTTTAAGGATGTTTAGTATGTCTCACATTAAACAGAAAAAGATACAAAGACACGAAGTGTTGCTTTCTACGCGTTGCCATAGCTTTATTAAAGAAATCTAGATAAAACAGTAGATCTTATATTGAAGTTAAACAAAAGAAGAATCTAGTAGACAAAACTGGTCATTAGCCCCAGCTTACATGAATACAATGTTGACAAACACTGTCAATCCAGAAGTAATATTTCGACTTTCATATACGACAGTGTAGCAGTACCGAACCGTCAAATTGTGGTATAATTCGCAGAAAATAAGCGATGAAAATCGAGATGAGAGTATTATTGTTGAGCTGTCAGTATAGATAGAATCATGATATGAAATTTCAAACATGATAAGAAGTAAATTTGAAAAGAAGAAAAACAATTCTTAAGATAGCTCTTTCAAGGCACTGGTGTGTAATACTAGTTATCATTCTTGCTCGGATGGTTATAATTCTAATCAAATACAATTCGAGCGGGCATTTTGAAATTAAAGCTTCCAGAAATTTACGTTACAAGGCTTGAACTGTAGCCCTACATGTTATAGGGATAAACTCGAGCAATGCTGAAAAGATCAGAACTCTAAAGATTGTTATCCGGAAGCGACAAACGTGCTATAATTTCGTGTACACGATCTTTCTTGAGTATTTGCTAATTCATTTAATTCATAATTTCGAAAGTCAAACATTAGTGCATACGTTGCCGCTGCACTTAAAACACGCAGGAAGACAAAAATGATACTTGAAGAGAGGATGAATCGGATTCATAGTTGAAAGACATTCTAATCCTGCCCTATTCATGCGTTAAAAATAAAACATTTCCTTCACGCTACGTAGCTAACGATGCGATTCTGATTAACTTGTGTTTATATACGCTTATAGCTTTGCTTAAAGCAAGTTCATACTGCTCTACTACGGCTTGTGTATTTTCTTGCGATTGCTTTATTTCCTTTCATGATGGCGCTCTTCAGTCAGTGACCGGTCTATAGTCAGTGTAGCCTAGAAAATATAGAGATGCAACAATGTCAACAAAATAACAGAGGTTGATTCATAGCCTGATTTCACAATAACCGCGAGTATTTATGTAAATGTATTTGTAATAACAAATGAATCTGAATCTGTCCAGATCTGACTTTGATCAGCCTCAGTTACATTAAACGACAATAAATGATATTGATACTCACTTAATAATGCTCATACTGCCATTCGATAGTAGCTCCATCGCCCGGTTTATAGTCATCGATGCCTGTTGATGAGATAACAAAGTCCACAGGGTAAATAATGCTACAATGTTCATCTCAAAGGCCTTCATTTCCTTCGGCCCCTTAAACTGAGCTTTTAAATCTTAAACTGACGACTTTAAATAACAATTATCACACTTCATGGCGTTTGGAACTAACCGTCACGGCTATCAACGCCTATGATCAAACCTTGTCGTTTATACTGAAATTTCGACAAACTCTGGTAACGACATATTATTTGTCAGCGATCAGGGACAGTCTATTATTTATCATATTTTATTTCACACAGGTTAATACATGGCATGATAGTTTCGTCTCATAACTTAAGGTTAACACAACCTTTGAAATGAGTTTGGGTTACAGTAAACGTAAACGTTAACGAAGTCAGTCATGAATAGAGATGGCGAAGAAAAATGTTAGAGCAGACTGTACAGATTTCAGTCAATGAAACCATAGACCGAGGGTCTATGATGAAACACGTTCGTTTCAACTTGTCTATATTCTCTTCTTGGGCGTCTACATTCTCATCGCCGTGCATTTCGGAATCATCGCGCTTTGAAAGTCAATAGTAAACACCTTTAAGCATGACAAGTCAATGACAATGATCTTCCAGCTGACGAACAAAGAAGCCGCATATATACTTATGCTAAAGAGGAAACGCCACAAAGGAATAATAATTTCAGAACTGGGTCATAAAATTGCTTTCCAAACATACAGAAAGGAAGTACCTTTCTATTCTTAATAAAGCTGGAACCCAATTTCTTGTCTATAGCATGTCAACGAAAACAAATTGTCCTTTGCGCAAAAATTGCAATAGAAAAGAGGAACTTGCTCTGGAAGATAAACACTCACTCTTACTGCCATGGACGCCGTTAATGTAGTAATCCCATTTTGTTTTCTTGACACTATCTTCTTGCAGACCGTTGATGACTGTCACCTTGTGGACGGGTGCTGCACCGGTAGTCTGGAAACTAATTTTGTAAAACGAAAAGTAAAGCGATAACTAAGGGGTCTGAATTCTGGGTAATAACGTGGGTCAAAAGAGTCAAATTGAGGTAAAACGTATAAATTGTTTCCAATTTTCCTACGTCAAAAGTCAGAGCGGTGGTATGTACAGTCGATAAACTATGACAGTATGAGTGTACCGATACAATTAATGGTAGAGAACTTAGTGGGCGTGAGCAGATTACTTCATTAGATTAATTCATTAAGTGAAGTACAGCTAAGGTTGGGCTGCATAGAGCAAATCGTATTTTACTGAAGAATAAACAGTTTTTGCAAAGACGTAATTACTTTTCATTAATTTGTAACCCAAGATTAAAATATTTGCCGGTTCACCTCTAGCCATGACAAGTAGTCGTTAATTGGGAGAGAAAGAAGTGAAAATTCATGCGAATTTATGCAAATCGCCCGATTTCTTTGCTCCTTTTTTCTCCTTTTTCCAACATTGAATAGGAGTAATTTCAATTTTGCTTATATTAACTTTAAATAAAGTTTTTGTCTGTATATTCTCTGGTTTCAAATGGGACTGATATTAAAATTCTTAAAGTAGTATCAAGCTTAAGCTTTTACTTAAATTAATTTATCATTAATACCAAATTGAGCTTTTCTACCCAAAATGTGCATTTCCTTCATCGGTTGAGTAAATTATTGATACCACACAAAACTTTACAGTTTCTGCCTTTTTGGAAATACTGGTATAAAGGGGTTTTCATGTTATCTTTGATAAGAAATATTGATTTTGAAAAAAGTGTTCGATTTAAGTGCTACACCACCTTAAACAAACGCTGTAAGGAGTATGTAATGACAGTTGACTCAGGCACATGGACAGTACTAATGAAAGTTGATTTCTCATAATCATCAATAGCTCAGTCAGTGACAGTCTACACTATGAAGTAGAATATGCTGACACTCTCAATAAAGACGCAAGTATTTTTTAATTGAAGTCCACTGGCATGGGCCAAAGTTCAGGGGCAGACAACGAAGCTGTTTGTCAAAAAAGCTATGAGTATGGGATTTCTCGGCAGTTGGCCGGGGCGGCGGGGGTGCGAGTAATATCTGTCTTGAGCGAGCGGGACAATTTGATTATCCTAATCATCATAAAAGGCCCCCGATGATGATGACAGGGGGTGTCACAGATCAGAGATTCCATCAATTGTTTTCGAGAGTTTGCCGATTGGGAGGAGAAAGGTATGCGGCAGCAGGAGGCAGTGAGGACTTTTGCCAGTAACCCGATTGGAACTAATTTGAACACGATTGGAGCTAATTAGGGATAATTGGATGATGAAGTAATGTCGATTTAATCTACAAGTGTAAACTCGTCTGCTTATCTTTTTAAGTTACCCATTTGTTTTTATGAGTAATTTGTAATATGGCAACATTCAGCCATACGGCACCTAACACTTTTGCGAAATTTGAAAAATATGAAGATCCAATTATCCCAAATTAGCTCCAATCGTGCTGAAGTAATGTCGTTTTAATCTGCAGATGTAAGCTCATCTGCTTTCCTTTTTAAGTCATACACTTGTTTTTATGAGTAACATTGGAACACTCAGCTATAGGGCACCTTACACTTTTGAGAAATTTGAAAAATGTGCAGATCCAAATTAGTCCCAATCGTAATCGTGTTTTGTGAGAAAGGGAAGTGAAAATTTAGTTGAAAGGAAAAAAGGTGAGTTTTCCGTGTGAGGAGAATGAAAACTAATGAGTAGGTGGATTATCTTCAAAATGCTTTGGAATAGTGACAGTTAGGCCTAATTCATTGGCATAATGGCTTTTTAAGGATTCAAGTAGCTCACTGCAGAAGACCATGTGAGGGTGATCAACATAAAGGATAGTAAATTCACTTAATGCGCATGTCGTTTGGCGGATACACCCAGCTGGTTGACGGCGCTGGTCCCTGGTTTTCAATTTGGTCCCCCGTTCCGAAATATCACCTGCTGTGATACACGTAGTTGTCACCTGATAGTATTCACGCTCATGCTTACCAAACACGCAAAATGACGTGCGGCGAGTCTTTTTTTGCACATTGCGCATACGTTACTGAATCACTTAATCTCACCATGTGCTGAAATACTCAAATCTGGCTAACTGAGCCCCTTTATACACATGGTACAGCAAGCAATATTCGTCTAGAAGTTATGAATATGATCAATAAATGACAATAAATGATGTGCGACTCAAAAAACGGATCTTAATTGAGTTTAGACTAAATTGAATGTTGATCTGTATTGAATTAAAGCGGCGAAAGTTATGATAAAAATATGTTGCGAACATAGAAATGTTGCGATAAGGGAGGACATGAACTGTTTCTAGGTCCTACTGGCAGACAGAATCTCGGAATGCCTGTTCATATGTTGATAAAGACAGTCGCGGAAAATAAACATACCAAAGAAAATCATGATGTTTCCAAGCAGCTGTCTTCCCTACTTTAGCCAGAACCGCTACAGTACATCTTTCTTTGGATTCAATTCAAACCAAATATTGATACGTAGGACACTATTTGAGTTGCATATTTTCCCTTTTTAAGTGAAGAAAATACTAGCATCGTCATGTATCTCATGAAACATTTTTAACCGAAGAGGAGGTGACAGCGAATTCTGTTGTAAGATAGCTCGTAAAGATATTAAGGCACGTGGTTCGTACCTGAAATTTGTGGAACCATCAGCCTGCACTTGTTCCATGGCCTCGTAGACACTACTTCCAGGTTTTATAGTTGCGTTATACACTCCCAGGTATTTCCCAGTTGTCATGTTCTGTACTTTTAATGTAATTGAAGACATCGTGGCGCTTGTTTTTGTCGTAGATAGTTGAATTCCAAGCTAAAACCTGTGGTAGGAAGACAAAAAAACTGGTAACAAAATCAAGACTTCGCAAGTGGGTTTTCAGGAAACATTTATGGGCAACAGAATCTGCGTGCCTTGGAACTCGGCAATCCTCAAAACAAGCAGTTGCATTACGACATGATCGTTGAAATCTCTCGACCGACCACATTTAAATTTGGCAGACATTTGATTTCTCGGTCTCACTCGTCTTATCGAGCGGCCGTAAAGTGTACAGCGTGAGTGGGTGACCTCGCGGCTGGAGTTGGTTTGACTGTGTAATGAAGTCATGGTTTTTAGCTAGTCTTGATTCCTTGACCCATTTTTTATAGCATGCTTGGTTCGGAAAATCATGGGGGTAAAATTACTAAATGAGCATACGAAATCTTATTTCAAAGGTAGCTCAAGTCGGAAATAAATTCAACGCAATCACTGCACTCCTACTCTTGGCCATTGATACCCACTATTTTCGTTAGCAGCGCAGCCAGGGGTAGAAATGGGTCAAGGACTAGGGTTTTTTCCGCGACTTCGACTGTTGAGGGCGCACTAATGCAGCATGTAGCAGCAAACAAGGGAAAACTTGTAAACTATGGAATTTTATTTGGAGAGGCAAACGAGAAGTTATAAAAAGGGGCATTTTCATTCAAAGATATGATGAGTGTGGCGAAAAAGTCGTCGACATTGAAGAAAAAATTAATGCACTCCAATTAAAGTGGACTATGAGATTATTCGAGAAAAATCCAGATAAAATGGGCCAGCTTATCAGTATTTCATAGCGAATTTTGACAATAAACTGAATAGTGATTATCACTATCTCCATCTCAATTTCAAAGTCAACAACAAACGAACCCCAATGGTGTATGGGAATATGTCAAATACCTGGAAGCCACTTAGATTTATAAGAGTGAATTTACCAACATCAAAACAGAATCTCCTTAGTGAAGTTCCGTGGTATAATGACAATATTAAAAATGAAGGAAGTGTCATCTTTTATGAAAAATGATCAAAGAGTGGAATTTTAAGGCTTAAGGACATCTGGAATGATAATAGGAATGACTGGCTTCAACAATGGGAAATAATTGCAAAAATTAGAGGAGGTACAAATAGACATGCAAGAGAAAATTAAGCCAGAGTATGAAACACTCCTTAATGCTATTTTCAGTTCCTAGAAACAAATTATCACTTCTAACATCCAAAATGAAGAAATCTATGATACTTTAGACTTAGAGAATTATGGTCTGACAAAAAGTGATGTCAAAACCAAGTCACTTTATTGGAAATTAGTGGATAATAAATGGCATGTAGTCAAAGGTTAAATTGGTCAAAATGGGCTGAGAATCTAAGTCTCACTGACAGTTATAAAGCTACTTTATTCAGTCGTCTTAATTCAACAGGAATTGTTTGCAATTCAGTAAATGATTTAAATTGGAAGATTTTAAACAGAGGCCTAGTCACAGGAAGCTTGGCCAAAACTTTGACTTTAAGTGATGGGAAGTGCGATATTTGTGGCCAAGAAGAAACACTGGAACACATCTTATTTGAGTGTAAATATGTAAAAGAAATCAGGCAGAAATGTATTTTTTTCTTTGTCAGAAAACACAACTTTGATATCAATATCAATATCAAAAGCTTAGCAATTGCAGGAATCGAAAATGATAATAACATCTGACGTTATTTATTGTATTACTTCCTTTGTAACATACACAGTGTGAAATATTCGAAATTCAGTTACTCATGATGGGATTAAAGTTTCCCTTCAATCCTATGTTATGCAATTAAAATGTTATCATTCCTCATGGATGAGCACATTATATTTCACTAACAAGATGATGAACAAAACTGAGGATTTTATCACAAAGTTTTCAAGCCTTGTAAGACTTGAAGGAGGAGAATGCATCTTGACTGCATTCCTATGATGATCTTTGTAATTAAACAGCTAATTATTTTTGTTTTGTTTTGTTTTTCAGACAAGTTGCATTGTAATTTTAACGCATTCACAGTTATGTAGATTTGTTTTATTTGCGACCATATTGAAATAAATTTATTTTTTTCAAAAAAAAGACAAGGAAAAACTGGTACCTGGCATCATTTGATCTCGTACCTAAAGAAATAATTAATGAAGCAAATAGTAAATTATGGAATTTTATTTGGAGAGGCAAACGAGAAGTTATAAAAAAGGGCATTTTCATTCAAAGATATGAGGACTATGGCAAAAAAGTTGTCGACATTGACGAAAAAATTAATGCACTCTGATGAAAGTGGCTTATGACATTATTTGAGAAAAATCCAGATAAAGGGACTCCTAAATGGGCCAGCTTATCAAAGTATTTCAAAGCTAATTTTGACAATAAACTGAATAGTGATTATCATAGTGATTATAATGCAGAATCACTCGCATTCCTCATGTGTATTTAAATGGCTCAGTACTTACTTTTGTAAAGAAACATTTGTACCTTGGGGTTATGTTAAATGATTTAGGAAATGATATTGATGATATTAAGCGACAGATGAGGAGTTTCTATGCAAGTGCCAACTCTTTGATTAGGACTTTCTATAAATGTTCTTCCTCAGTTAAAATATGTCTTTTTAAGGCATATTGTTCTGCTCTGTATTGTTCCGATCTTTGGAGTACTTACACTGAGAAATGTATCAATGATGTCAATTTTCATATAATAACGCTTTTAGAATATTGTTGGGTATTAGACACCGATTGAGTATTTCAGAAACTTTTGTCAGTCATTACATCATGATTTCAAAGTAAACAACGGATGGCCCGTTCTAATTTTTACGTTCGTTTAATCGAAAGCGAAAATCATCTCATCGCAGCAGCGTTATCTTTTGATATAATTCGGCACAGCAACTTTTGGCTCAAGATTTTCTCAGAATGTTTTTAAGCTTTATGTACTTGTGCTCCAAGTGAAGAGTATGTCTTGTTTTATTTTATTTTCTTGCAGAGTAAGTTTTTTTGTGTGTGTGTTTTCCTCTGGTTTTATGAGTACGCTCTCGAATTAAAGAATAAATAAATTATCTCCATCACAATTTCAAAGTCAACAACAACCGAACCCCAATGGTGTATGGGAATATGTTGAATACCTGGAAGTCACTTTGACTTACAAGAGTGAATTTACCAACATCAAAACAAATCTTATTAATGAAGTTCTTTGGTATAATGACAATATAAAGAATGAAGGAAGTGTCCTCTTTTATGAAAAATGGCAAAAGAGTAGAATTTTAAGGCTTAAGGACATCTGCAGTGGAACGATGACAGAAATGACTGGCCTGAACAATGCGAAGTACCTTCAGAAATTAGAGGAGGTACAAATAGACATGTGCTAGAGGAAATTAAGACAGAGTATGAAACACTCCAAAATCCTATTCCTATGATTCCTGGAAACAAATTCTCACTTCAAACATTCAAAATGAAGAAAACTATGATGTTTTAGACGTAGAGAATTATGGTATGACAAAAAGTGATGTCAAAACCGAGTCACTTTATTGGAAAGTAGTTGTTAAGAAAGGATCAAAATGGTCAAAAATGGGCTGAGAATTTAACTCTCACTGATAGTTATAAAGCTACTTTATTCAGTCGTCTTAATTCAACAGAAATTGTTAGTAATTCAGTAAATGATTTATATTGGAAGATTTTCCGTACAGGCCTATTCACAGAAAGCTTGGCCAAAACTTTAATTTAAGTGACGGGAAATGCCATATTGGTGGCCAAGAAGAAACACTGGAACACATCTTATCTGAGTGTAAATATGCAAAACAATACTCTATTACTTCCTTTGTAAAATACACAGTTTGGAACATTCGAAATTCGGTTAATTTTGATGGGATTAAAGTTTCCCTTCATCTCCTGTGTTATGCAAAATGTTATCTTTCCTCATGGATGAATACATTATATTTCACTTATAAGATGATGAACAAAGCTGAGGATTTTGTTACAAGGTTTTCAAGCCTTGTAAGACTTGAAGGAGAAGAATGCATCCTGAATGGACATTACGGGAAGGCTCCATTAACTTAGGAATACCCTACTTCCCTAACGGATCAATTTCACAGACCTGCCTTTCCTACAATGGCACTACAATAGCACCAGCTGGATTAGATAAACATAACAATGAAAATTCACACCTTGGGGATCAAAAGTTTTCTGTTTGTCACCCGAGTTGCTCAGGCAAGGACTCGGGTTTCAGGTACCATGCAAGTTAATGCAGTCGTCCCCTAATGATATATATGATGATCTTTTTAGTTAAGTGACTGATTTTTTTTCAGACAAGTTGTATTGTAATTTTTAAACATTCAAAGTTATGTAGATTTGTTTTATTTGCAATTTTGTTGAAATAAATTTTATCTTTTTCAAAAAAAGACAATTAAAAACTTGCACTCAACTGCTTTCCAAATCATTATCTATTAATCATTTGATACCACATGATGATCATCGATCGTTTTATGGCTAATTATGAAATCCTGTGTTTTAACTTGTTTTATTCAGCAATATAAAAACAGACAATTATGGATTTGAATATACTAGATTCAGGGTCTGTTGTTCGGATAGTCCGCTTCCATGCGCATTGTTATCAATCTTAATATCCAAACCTTACTTGTTACTGAGGCTCTATGTTGAATGCTTGTTCAGAGTCTGTTAGAATCCAAAAGGCGAAGACCGTAATTGCAGATGGTGATAAATTACAATTATGTGATTGAAATCTCCGCATGGGCGTGACTCTATACTGTGACAACAATATCACTTTAGCATACAAAAGTCAACTTCAAATATGCGGCTATTTTGCCGACTTCCGACTAAAAGTTGGTGACTCCTGTAATGTTCATGATCGTCCTTTCCAAGACAGTGTTCTTCATGCGCATATGTCGACACAATCGATAAATTTCCAAGAGAGTGCAATTGATGGCTGGAGTTACTCATAGATAGACATATTTAATCAAGTTATTTAACCACTCATCTGTGTTTCAAACAAAACTTGGAGGTGGATCATCAGACCAAGAAAATGTAAACTTCATGCAACATATATTTTGCTCGATAACGCGAGGGCTAATTTGGCGTCGAATGCTGTGCCTGTTTGTTTGGTGAGGTTGATTTATTCGTGCGAAAATACTGCCAGATCGACTTTATGTGTGAAATTATGTGCAGCTGTAAATTTCAGGTAGTGTAGTCGTCGGAGACGTCAACGCTTGAGATCAACCTGCAGCAGTCGAGCCAAAAATATACGCGTACTGAGGAACTGCTTGATTATCAAACCTGCAGTTCTGTGTTTATCCTTTATCTTCTAAGTTTAGGTTCGCTGGTATGATCAAAGATACACTGAGCCACTTAAAATTAATTGTATTTCTGGTTTGGACATCGTTTACTTAAGCATGATAGTGTTCTGGGATGGCGGCTCGTGTGGTGGAAGGGAAATCACTGCATTAGGATGACACTAAACTAATATGCAGTAGAACTATGATTTGAAAATATCAATTTTACGGTAAGCTGGTACAAACAGGAAACCGGGTACTTCTTCATGCGATGGTCAACGGTTAAGACCCCCGTGTGTAGGGTCTAAGCTGTAATTTGCGCTCTGCAATACGCTTCGCGTGCACCTCCCACCTTGTTGCACTGTACACAATTTGTTAAATTATTATACCATTGTGTTGTTTGAATACTTTCGACAATACGGTGGTTTAGGTAGTATGGTTCCGAGCTGGAGAATTGGTCGGCGCACGCCACAGAAAAATACGCAAAAAAGTTTATCCTCCATGGCGGTGCTCTTGAAAACCATGTTTTTCTTTTTTTTCGCTGTTTATCTGTCACAGTGTTTAATCGAATCTCGTGCGGGAAATAATCGAGCGTTTTGAGGTTCTTAGCCACACGACGCCATTTGTATCAGGGTGCAGAAAGTGAACTCTGATAAGAAGCGATAAAAAGATTCTCCAAAAACGAGGCTTTTGGCAGGTAATATGGGCATATCTTAGAGAGTGCATCCTAAAGAAAAACTGACATTACAGTTTCATCACATAAAATATATCGTTTTTATGTTGCCTATATACTTTTCAATGTGGTTGATAGATGAAAACAGTTAAAAAAGCAAGATAAAAAACTCCAAGAACAGATGCAACAATCACTTCAACGATGGTAGTAGAGTAGCTTTTCCAGTTTGAATAGGGATTAATAATGGTCAACTTACCGATTTGTTATCTTCAGAGCGTCTAAAGTGAAAGAAGTGGAAGACTAGGTTAGCAAGGACTGTGACCTGTTAGCGCGTCTTTGACAAATGCCTGTACGTCTGAGAGTAGCTTGTGTTGCCTGAATGGCAAATGAACGAGTTTGAGCCCAATTTATAGCCATGCACAAAGATTTCCCTATTACAGATAATTATGGGTAATGGCAGTTAATGACGCCCATGTAAGGACAGTATCCGAAGATTTGACTTATATGGGCATCACCCCATGCTACGGTGGACATGTACAAGTGGAGTGAATTTAATACTGAGGCTGAATGTATGCAAGGACGTATTTTGTTATTTGTCATACTTTGTTTGTCTCCTTTTTTGGTGACTTGTTCTCAAAAATCAGTTAACTGCCGTCACAATAACATGCTATTATTGGGAATGGCTTATCATAAAGGAACCATGTTGACCATATATAGACATCATCAATTGCAGGCAAAGAGGACATTAGTATTGTGAAAGTTTCGTTGCATTAACTGAAATCACGTATGCGGTCATACATTTTGTTCGCTGCTCTGTGTCTCCTTCTCTGCTGTTTATCCCCAAAGGAAAATTGGCAAGAAGCAATGATTTTATGCAACTTTGTATGTATTATCGAAGTTACTTGTCCATGTCCAGAATTATACACACATGAAATCAAAAAAATCTTCGACTTCTGATCCTAATTATGACAAACGATTCTGAAGACCGATCAATTGATCAAGTTTTGAAAATTACTATTAAAGGGAGAAAATGTGTACTCAATTTATTTTGTGATTAAAAGTCATCTGATCCAGACATAATAGATATGTAAGGAGGAGCCAGGTACTGAATCAGATACAAATTACGGTAGCTCCCTCCCACCTGGCATGTTATATTGAACACTGAACATGGAAGAAAATCAAAACAAAATCTTAAATATTTTAATATTTTAAGATCAGATATTGCAATTGTATCAGCCTCTTTTTACTCCGCTTGAGTATTTCCAATTTTTTACGCCAACTTCCACTAAATTTCAGGTTTTCATTCATTCAGGTTTCAATGTCATTTCCCTTTATTTACTTTGTTTCGCACGAACGTGAAAAAAGCCACGGCTGACCGCTGCTCGTCTACATCGACGGGTGGAAAACTTGAAGAGATCTTTTCAGATTTTTGACCGCCATCTTTCAATCGGTTTTAGAAATAAAAATGTAACTGCGACCTTATGATGGAGCTGTCAGGTTCGAAAATACACAAGTGCGCATAAATCATGGGTCACGCATTTATATATGAAGTGTACTATTTTCCATGTTCCATTAAAGGGAAGTTTTGCAATTTGGAGGGGGCCAGTGGAACTTTCCATAGAGGGAAAAACTAATGGGCAGGAGTTGCGAATAACTTTTGCTTCCTTTCCAAATATTAAGTTCCGCTATCCCTCCTAGAAACTTTGTCAGTTTGAGTTAAATCTCCTGCCAGACTCTTTCTACTCCGGGGTTGAATTGAATTTAAAAAAAAAACAATGTATGTGCAAAGAAGAGGGTACAGTTATAAACCTCTATATGAGATTTGACGGCACAATTTAAACTGTGTAACATGTACTTTTTGTAACCCGCAATCACGGACTTGGAGACAATTAGCGTCTGGATTGTCACCCTTCGCGTTAAGAAATCATTCTGCAATGACACAGTCCACGCATGCTATAGTGTAACCGAATTAAATGTGAATAAAACTTAAATACATGTAACTGAACTGAAGTCAATATGATATACCGATAAGAATACGTGGCGTTACAGTGCATTGGGTCAAGCAAACCGGGCCGCATGAAGTTGTATGACGAAGAGAATCGTCATACCGTGCATATATACCAGTCTATGCTAATAAAGTAATGGATTTGAACTAAGTTTTGACAGTTATCACACAAGGCATTGCTGTGCTATGCCACTGTGACAACAGATAACAAACTGTATCAAAATAAATATGTCGCTTTTTGCACCAATATTGGGACCCGCCACAAAAATGCAAGATGCATATGTATGACATGAGGTTACATCCTTGCACAAGCTTTCAAACTTTTGGTTCTGAAATGGCTTGATGATAACAGTGGATAGGTTGCACAGCCACGTAGGATCATATAATGGGCAAAATCAAACGACGTCAAACAGCACACTCGTGACACTTGATTATGTCCTTGTACTAACTTTGAAAGAAATTTTCCAGGCATATTTGAGTTGCGGCTATCTCACATGGAAAAAAATTGAATTAATGGCGATTGGAAGGGTACAAAAGATTATACATTCAAAATAGATTTGTGAAATGGGTTATATCTTTGCGTCAATTTGAAAGTAATAAATTCGGCTATGTCTCAGTTCAATCTTTATATGAAATAATTTTTAAAAATGGCTGTGTACGTGCAAGACAGAGTTATCACCGCGTTCAAACTTGGAGACTATTTATAGATGTTCCAAGCTTGTCTAAGTTATGGCTCTTAGGCATGGAAACGAAATGAAAATTCGACAGTAACATGAACCAAATCAATGTGTATATGACAGACAGGGTTATGTCCTTACGCCTAATGACAAAAAATGGTCAAGCCATATTATTGAAACAAAATGGCTGTCATGTCGCCATGTTTAATCCGTAAGAAAGTCAAAGCATGTCTGAAGTGATGGCTCAAGACATGGAGAACAATTGAAACAAAATGGCCGCCTTAGAGTCACACCGAATCTATCACGAAACAAATTCATTTGCATATGCGCTGCATAGCTTTGTGTTGTGAAATAAATCACTCTATTAACTCGAAGCAAGTTTTGTAAAAGTAAAACTCTAGCCAAAAAATTACATAAAAGGACAGCCTGTCGACATAATTGGATCTTATTGCCAAAAAATTGGTAAGCATATGTATGATACACGGTTATGTCTTTGTACCAACTATAAGAAATCGGGCAGGGTATCCCTTAGAAATGCTAACAGATTGATGAAAAGACGGACGAAAGCACCCACGAATATGACCAAAACAGTTAGTCCCCTGGGGCGTCATCGGAGGAGGCTTACAAACTGCAGACCAAGTTGAAGAAAAGTCCCTTACGTATGTTAAGACGACACAATGTGATGTCTCAAACTTGGTGGCATTCCAAGTCGCGCGCCAAAGTCACCGTGTGTCACTGTAGTGCAGCTCCAGTTAATCTGACACCATGTCGTAAATAACCGTCTTCTGCTGCCGAATAATACAAAATTAAAACCAAAAATATGTATGGTTAAAACACAGACAGCTCTCTACTGCCTATGACTAGAAACATATTCCTGGATATGGGACCTTGAGCAAACATCGCTATCTCGAGTGCCTGCTCCCCATCAGGGTCATAATGAAACGATTTCGTAAATGCAGAGTCTATGCCTGGGTATTTAAGGCTAGAACATTCTTTGTAACATCAGACAGTAGAGAGGAAGACCCCATTTCCGTCTACAGTTTAACCACACACCAACGAGGGCCTATCGTTACATCAACACATTTACAAGAGCAATAGTACTTTCAAAGTTTCTTTTTTCATGGAGTTGTTTGATTTATGTCCAAAGGCTTGTTTTTAAGTTTCATCTTTCAAAGAGTACAGTGTAAAGGAAACTGTTAGACAGAATTCTCGGAAACATGAAAACTTGGGAACTAATAAAAATATCGACCTATATTTTTTATCTTTACTATCCAAAGTCTACCAGCTGGGCTACATAACAATGAAATAACCGTTTCCTTCATCAGACGCCTTTTACGGTGGAAATTATGGTCGAGATGATTATCACTGTCAAAGGTAAGTTTTCGTGAAACAACACACCGCAAAAGTTTGTCTTTGTTGGAAAGTGTACAAACCCATGGTCATAAGAGAATCTCTCTCGTTTGTGGACAAACGTAGATCCATCAGACATTATGTTAAACACATGCAGTTACAGATATACGGCGAAGGCCCCTTGTTACCTAGAAAAGGGGGCTCCGCCTTATATGTTTGCCCCAGACCGGTTTTTCTTGAGCTTGTCTAAAAAACTCCAAGAACTTAAACGGAATACCCATGGGCCGGGATAAAGTTAGCTACCCGAAATATCCTCGTTCCCCTTCAAAGTGCGGCAGCCCTTTTATTTGTTTACTTTATTTACCATCAAATTGCAAATTTCGTGTCCCCTGTGTGCGCGTAATAATCACAATCATACCCATTCAGAATTCGTTAATACAGTTGTTACAAACACAGACACAAAACAGCACAGAACAGAGAGAGCGTAGTACCGGCACACACAACAAAGTCAAATCCGTGAAAGAAAGATATATAGACCCCCGGCAAAAAGACCAAGAAGCATAATGATGGGAAGTCACGCAAAAATCTTAAGTCGGCAAGCAGGACTTCATGAAATTTCGCATGAGAGGAAAGGGTTACTCAAAATGCCAGAGGCAATTCTTCCGAGCCCGCCAATCGTAAATAATGACGGCTCCCTTATATCATTGTTTTTTCACTGTCATGAAGTGAAGATATTACATAATGCATTGGTTTATTGTATATAAATATATCACATCATAGTCGCTAGTGGTTGGGGTCACGGCGAAGGACCCCGCAACCTAGAAAAACGGGTCTGGTGCAAACATATAAGGCTGAGCCCCTTTTTCTAGGTTACAGGGGCCTTCGCCGTATATCTATAACTGCATGTGTTTAACATGATGTCTGATGGATCTACGCGTGTCCACAAACGAGAGAGATTCTCTTATGACCATGGGTTTGTGCACTTTCCAACAAAGACAAACTTTTGCGGTGTGTTGTTTCACGAAAACTTTCCTTTGACAGTGATTATCGCCTGTTCTCGTGTCGTGTCAGCATTCTTGTGAAATTTAATTATATAACCATGACTTGCCCATCGAATATTAATTAATCGAGCTGAACGACGTGACTGCCCACAAATGCACAGTAATGGTGTGTTCACATGCCAGTGGATATGAATATTTACAACTCTTGATGCAGTACTTCTTGACATTCACCAAAAAACAAAATTCATTATGTATGCAAATTAGAAATTTATTTAAACGATATCGCTAAGTGTCATTGAATTGTATCACAGCCCTGTGCGATCAACATCTGTACCGAGTTTCATCAAATCTGATGCGGTATTTCTGGACATATCAATCTTTAAGTTATTAGGAAAGTTCATTAAATACGCAAATTAAAATAAATTAACATATCACTGATAAACTTCTTTATTCATTTATGTGAACTCAACATCTGTACCAAGTTCCGTAAAATTTGAAGAGCTATTTCTTTACATATCAGCTTAATTACGAAAATTCATTAAATATGCAAAGCAGCGGATAATTGACATGATGCTGCTACATATCTTTGCACGCCATTACACTCACTTGTGGAAGGGACAAAATCGCTCTTTTTAGAAAAAATTTATCAAGACTTAAAAATTTATCAAGATACCAAAAGCTAGTTGTGATGTTTGACTACTTTATCAGGGAAGTAATTACGATCACTATTGAACAATTTACCTATGGGCCCCCATTAGTCTTGTCATGTCCATTGAAAAAATCCATGATTTTTGTTTGAGACGTGATGTAACTGATTGACCTGGTTAGCCATAATGGAGTTTGAAAACGTTTTTTAGAAAAGTTCTCTTAAACGAGTATTATTTTCAAAATTATTCGACATGTCAAATGAGACTGGGACTGGAATAATTGTGACAATACCGTGCATGAGTGCTCTGATATATTAATAGTGTAGATTCGAGTAAAATGCCTTTCATTGCCTTGCATCGCCTAACATTGAGATTGGTGCATGCTACACTCATACAAGAAAGTGACTGATTTCTGATAAAAAAAAACAGATCTTTTCGTACCATGGTGTTTACAGTGTCAAATTTGTCGTGTGTATAGATAGACCTGGTCGTCAACGTGTGATTTCCGAGAAACTGCCGCTAGACTTTGTCTGATCGCTTTTGCAGGGTGTTTCTTTGGATATAATTGGAGTAGACCATTGACCGTTGAGCTACGGGTTATACGTGAAACTCTCACTCCGATGAACCTTTGACTTAGCAAATTCTGTATGGAGCTTTGGCTAGGTCAAAAGGTGAAGGACTGAATGGCTCTGCTAATGCCAAGGATGTCAACCCGACTATGAAACAAAATACCGATACTGTATATAGGGTCTTTATAGGCATATCATGCAGACAAGTACTACGTGTGAAAGTAGGAGTAGACCGACCCTAGCATAGTTCATGATGATGTAAAATGTGCATGATGGTCGTGCACTGATTGCACAATATGCAGAAAGGCATATAAACGTTGAAGGGACAAAAGCCATAAGTGCTTATAATATTTCATCATTTGTTCCGTAGTGCAAAACTCTCTCTTATTCTGTAATAAAATTATATGTTTACATGAAAAACACTGACATCACCACTTTGAAAAAATTAACTTTTGATAGGGTGAAGGAGTTGATAAATTCGAACAATTTGAGACAGTTTCTATAGTAGAGATGTATCTCCATCTGGGTATTGTCCTTTAGTGCCATATCTTCAATGGGGAATATTAAACAAGTGGCGAATAATACTATTTAATATAAACTTGCCGACGTGGTAACTTCAGACTGTGGCGTATGAAACTTGAGACTGCTGGTAGTTAGATCGCTCGCGCGACGAAACTCCTGCGTTTGACCAAAAGCTTCCCCCGAAACAAAATGTTGCAATGTAAAAAATATGACGCACCAATTAAATGATGGATTGAACTTCCCGAAAACACGATTTTTCAACTTATTGGAAGTTTTCACAGCTCAAAGGTTCTACCATAGAGCTTTTTGAAGACTTAAAGTGTCATATATGCTGCAAATAAAGAAATCAACCATTTCAGCGTTTGTCGATATATTTGTTTGTTATGAATGTTTATTACTGAAATAGCGTTCTGTGATTGATGATAATATCTTACTATCTTTTGCCGTCACTTTTGTACAGGAAGGCTTGCTTACTATGCGCCTCGAAAATTAAAGACTTATACTTTGCTCAAACTTTCCTTAAACTTTCAGCCATTGTCTTTCAAAATGAAGAAAAAAATCGGGGTCAAATTACCCAAATTTTACACATATTTGGTATTTTTATTTTCCCCAGATATCATTATTGATCTCAAATTCTCGGATGAATGTGAAGGGTAGGTTCTGGAACCTGTAAAGCAGTTTATAAAAGAATCATCGGTTGTGGTACGTTTGATTATTAGCAAAAAAGAACATTATTGAGGTAAATTTCCGAAAAATTCTTCAGGCCTACGACTGCAGGGAAAATCACTATCAGCGACAGCGTTTTCCATGCTGTTACGAGTCCCCATGCCAAGTGCTGATGGATGTATTTTGATAGGTCGGATACAAACACACGTTTTGTAGAGAAAGTTTCTTTATTAGTATGCACACCTATGAATACCTTCATTGGGTCTTCTTCAACTGGCTGTCTTTCCCCGGAGTAATTTCCATACAAGAAATACCTGACATTGTTATTTTTACCTCGCATAGAGACCAAACAAAATCTGTCTACCGCCAGAAGTTCTCTTGATCCAGGATAAAAATCTGTCATCATTTTGATGATTATTTCGTTGAACATTAATCAGGCTGAGTAGGGTGACGGTGCAACTGATTAGGAGCATAGGCCGAGTCAGTGTCAGTTTTCGGGTTGCTTCGGCAATGAACCGGTCGCACTCGAGGTCTATGAATCGGCTGAGCTTTTTTCAGGTTGATTTCGTTTAGGGCTAGACTTGCTCCAAGCCTGTTGGCATATAAATATCAAAACAAAACTTCAGCAGGTTGTCAGGCTAGGTGGTAGGTTGTTGCTTAGATCTTTGGGTGAATGCCCTGGTACTTTAACTACTCTGACGAGATAGCCAAGCGACTTGGGGCCAGTCTAGTTTACGGCCTACTATGTTTCGGCCGATCGAAGGACCATGCCGAGTTTGTCGATCTTGTACGCAGGTATAGAATTACCGTGTAGGAGTTGTTAGAGAGTTCAGTCGAAATTGTTTGTCAGGAAGGGGTGTCTCTGATTTCTTGCTTTGGCCAGGGATATAATTAAATCCACAGATTGTTTTACAACTTCCTCCAATGATCTCATGAAGATGTTGTTCCAGGCGAACGACATTGGAAAAGTGAAAGACTCAAAATGAAGCGAAAAGTAGCTAGTCAGGTTCACATGTCTCTCTTTTTCCTCTTTACGTACAACCACTGCACCTCCCTCAAGGCACTTTAACCCTAACTATTGTGACAGCACATTACGTCGTCTTTACCTCAGTGACATCGGAGCTATACGGCTCACTTTTTGATGAAATTGTTCGACAAACTAGCTTTGGTGAATGTAAAAGCAGTTTGTGTAAAAAAGGCCGGCGATATTTCGCCGTTTCTTTTAGTCTCGCTTTGTCTCCTACTATTAGTTCTTTCCCGGAAAAAAAATAGTTGATAGGGATAACGACTGTGTCCTCTGTTGTATTTTTTAATTGCAATGTCTACAATATTTCATAGAATGACCACAGACGGACGATTTATGTTGGAATTTTGAATCCAATATCCTATACTTATCGAACTAAATCCCAACATTTTCTACACTCAACATTTACTTATAGGCCTACAATGAACGTGACATGTCTACATGTTTGATTGGCCAGTCACCAGATAGTTTTATTAGTCATGAGTGCATAATGAGGAATAATCTCAAGCATGACAAGAGTCCGTCAGTGACCTCCCTCTGGCAAGATCCAAACACAAGCCTCTTACAGTGCAAAACATATTACAACCAATACATTTTAGTAACCTGATAATATTACCATAACGAACATATAAATTCTCCAAGAAATAACTCTTTCTCTTCAAACGAAAAAACACCCGCTAGAAGTAAAATCGACGAAAATTATGTGTCATTTCAAAAGTCATTGCGTGATCCGCCTTTTCTTGCAACTTGAACCAACACATAATTATGCCATTCCTAGTTATAAATAATACACATCGCTCGAGAGTGCGTCAACTAAATATAATACCCGTTGCTTGGTCTTTCAGAAATCCTGTGTTGAGTGGAAATTCAATAGACTTTCGATCGGATTCGAACTCACAACGTACGGCACCCAGTAAAGCGAAGATATACCAGTCAAAACCGCTCGTCCAAATCCCCATCCTTGAAAAGAGTGGTTCAATAACCGTGCTAAGTTGTTAAAATTATTCTGACTGCGACCCCCTCCACACGCTGAAGAGTTCATGAAGCATTCGCAATCCCATATTCGCTATCAGACTTCCCGTACAAACTTTATCAGAGCAATGAATACACCGCTTTACTGGGCGAAAGACAGCCTTGGGGGAAATTCTGTCCACCAGCCGAGCTATCAATCCAGTGTAGAAAATTCAGAATTTTTTCGATCGGAATCGAACTCACAACATACAGCACTCAGTCACCTAGCGAGACACGACAGTCAAAACCGCTCGGCCAAAAAAGATCGGTTAAAGTAATAAATCATTGACTTTACAACAATATCCGTTGCAACACAATATCCGTTGCAAGATGTGTTTTCTTGGAAGTCCGGAAACTGAGAAAAGCCGTGATCGACTGTGCCCTGGTTGCAGGTTTTCACATTAACTTTCGAAAAGAGGACAGCGAGCCATGCCTAGTGTAGGCTGGTATACGTGTACTAAAATACTAACGTTCTTGAATTCTTCTTTCAAATTGCAAACGTTCAGTGCCGATTTGCGAACGATTTTAAGACACCAATATTTTGATCAGATCTAGAGCAGTAAGCTACTGTCTGCTAGACACAGTCACACACTAATTTACATGTATTTTATGCACTGCCCAATTGGTTTGTAGGTGACCAATACTTTAGCTAAAAATTTGAAACAATGACATAACATGTTTACTAAACCGTCCTGTAAATTGCCATCACAATCTTGATAAAGCTCGGAAAAATATCAGAATGGTACGTAGGCCTAATCAGAACTCGGACAGGTTGTCATTGACGCGCTCAGTTTTTTTTAGTTATCGTCAAAATTGTCAAGATATTTGACCACTCCAGTCACAATGCAAACTTAAACTGTTAGGAACAAAGCCAGCATACTTCCGATTGAGGTATGCTGGGGTATCTTTGATGAGCGCAAGTTGGTTCCCGATTAGAAAAAAGGCGAAGGCATCGGAGTAGAGCCTGCGCAGTAGACTGGGAATGACCCGCAGCTAGCTTCTCACTGATCTGGGGTACCGTTCACTCAGATCACACGTTTTCACACATTCAAGGATAATATCAAAAAAAAAGAAGTTACTTATATCACAATTGCAAAAATCACATATTTCAACTAAGTCTGGACGTGATTCATTTTAATCAGCAACTTTATAATATGGTGTGAGTAGAGTATTTGTAGGCTTAAATGTGTGCTTTGTATATTGATTGTCTTAACTGTGTATAATTAAGCTATAGGTTTATGATGTTATCGTATACCCATGGTCATATGGCTCCATCCTGCTGACGTTTATCGTAAAATATGATATTTTATGATTAGCGTTATCTGTTTTGGAGTATTCCCGAACTACATTTTTAATAAATAGTAAACAAAGTAAACAAACAAAATTGCTGCTGCTTTCCACCTACAATACGATGTTATTCACATAAAAATTTGAAGGGCTTTGAGGAACAATGATCATTTCAGGTAGATATGGGAATATTACGTTGAATCTTATGTTATCCTTTGGGTATTTACATTGTGTTCCTTTAAAATTCTTGTAATTTTTAGACAACCTCTAGCCGTTCGCACGGCATGGTCTACCTCCTAACATGTATAGAGCTCATGGCGCGACGCCTGTTGACCCGGCAACTTTCAGGGTAAACGAACAAAACGGCCGCCTCTACGACGATCGGAACCGGAAGAGATTGGGAGCAGAGGAAATTTTCGATCGGTTACGATTGTAATAACATGTTGCACCATAATAAGTTTTTCCCATGCGACTATTTTTTAATCGCGGGATCCTCTTACGGGGAGGGCGGTCGAAGGAAATCAGGGGGTTGACTTTTACAAAACTTTTCTTCTGAGGGGGTCAAAGTTTACAATCATTGATTGGGGAGTCAAATTTTTACAAAGGTTTGTACGGAGTTATGGCAAAAAACGACAAAATTGACCAAATGTTATGTAGGTCATTTACCCCACACTCATCATGACCTGAGTTCAATTAGTCTAGAACATTCTCAAGGTCACTGCCCTTGATGACCTAACAACCTTGAATTCAATTAGTCATGTTTGGAATGTTCTGGAAAGTTGATTAGTTGTGTAAGGGAGATAATTTTAGAACAGTAATTAGCATGTCAATAAAAGTTCTAGATTGTTCTTATATGCCTTTATAAAAGGGACGTGCTCAGCTTCCAGTCAGACTTTTGGGATCGTGTCTCTTGTGTGTTACTAAACTCCAGCAGTAGTCATTCTCAAGACTTTTCAAGACCTTCACTGCCAACGCTGGATTTATACTGTGGTCTTTGTGCAGCTTCAAGCCTGCAAGCCAAAGGACTGTTCATTCATCCAACTGACTGTTACAACTCTGAGACTGGAGCTTTGCCGTCCCAGCTGAGATAAGTAGTCTGTACACTTTTAAAGCTTGTACTCTGTCCCTAACTTAGCAATTAGTTTTGTTTTCGTAATAAATTTTGTTTAAACGGAAACTGCTGAGTTCACCCTTTTGTTCGTGTTTCTCTGCACGTAACAAATTGGGGGCTCGTCCGGGATACGAATATTTTGAGCCGTTTGACAACATTTTGACAGCCTTTTCAAAACTACTGTATACTTTGAACTCAGCGAAATTTAATCATGGCGGAATTTAAACCAGAGGAAATGGATGACCTTGATCAGGACACATTTGATTCCCTCAGAAAAGACGACCTCATTGCACTGGCCAATTTCCTTAAAGTAGAAGTCAAAGATCTATGCGCAAGAGGGAAATACAGTACCGTATTGCCAAACATCTAGTTGATTTAGGCCAATTTGAGGAATCCACCCTGAAAGATTATGAGCCCGAGTCTACCTCTGAACTCAGAAAATTAGAATTAGAAATGCAGACAAATTTGGAGATCAAGAAACTAGAATTACAAATGGAAAAAGAGAGACAGGCATTAGAAAAAGAAAAATACAAATGCAATTAGAAATGGAAGAAAGACAGAGAGAGAAAGATAGGCAGGAAGATTAGAAATGAAACGTTTGGAGCTTGGACAGTCAGGAAAATTCTTCCCTTCAGACAAGTTTGACATCACTAAGCATTTCAGGTTAGTTCCCCCTTTCCAAGAAAGGATGTTGATAAATATTTCCTTCATTTTGAGAAAATTGCTCAGAGTCTGAGTTGGCCTAAGGAGTCCTGGTCTATGCTTTTGCAGAGTGCTTTGGTGGGTAAAGCCAGAGAAATTTACATTCAGTTGTCGTAGAGCAGGCTTCAAATTATGATTCTGTGAAGGAATTAATTCTCAAGGGCTATGAATTGGTGCCTGAAGCTTACCGTCAGAAATTTAGGGATTGTGAGAAGGTGAAGGATCAAACTTATGTTGAATTTGCTCGAACAAAAGAACAACTGTTTGACGTTGGTGCTCTTCTGAAAAGGTCAGTCAGAATTATGACAAATTACGACAACTTGTTTTGATTGAGGAATTTAAAAGGTGCATCCGGAGTGACATCAAGACGTTTATCAATGAACAAAAGGCAGATACATTAGAGGTTGCTGCACGTTTGGCCGATGATTATTCATTGACACACAAATCTTCATTTCTCAGCAAACCATCCCAGTCCTTTTCCTACAGAAACAATGCAGGTAATTTAACTCGTCCTTTTCATCCAAGAATTTTTCAAAGGACAGTAGAAAATCAAATGACAACAGTTCACAGAGTTCAAAAGTAACACTTCCACATCATCAAATCCCAAGTCTCAATCTCCTTCTGACAAACAGTTCGGTACACTTTCTTGTAATTATTGTAAGAAAGACGGCCATTTAATGTCAGAGTGTTTCAAATTGAAAAGAAAACGTGAAGGTCAAAGTGGTCAAAGTGGATCTAAGCCAACCGGCTTTATTTCTTCATCAACTCAATTAGAGTCTAATAATGTGTGCAACACATTTTCTGAGGTTAAACCCCTCTTATCCCCAATTAATGAGGTCAAGGTCAATTCTTCTCAAGATAGCATTATGGGTATTTTCGAGCCATTTATTCATAATGGTTTTATATCACTTTCTAGTGATTTCTCTTCCGCTACCCCTGTCAAAATTTTAAGAGATACCGGGGCCTTCCCAGTCTCTTTTGTTGGCAGATACCCTGCCGTTTTCTGAAAAGTCATTTTCAGGTTCTAAAGTTCTTATTAAGGGGGTAGATTGTAATGACTACATTCCTGTTCCTCTCCATAATGTCTATTTGTCTTCGGACTTTGTTTCTGGACCTGTGACTTTAGGTATTAGGCCTTTTTTGCCTTTGAAGGGATTCACCTTCTTCTTGGAAACGACCTTGCCGGGGACAAGGTCATTACTAATCCACTTGTGACTGATAATCCTAGTTTAATCAGGATCCAGAGCCAATTGAACAAGAGATACCCGATTTATTTCCTTCATGTGCCATTACTCGAGCCATGTCAAGAAAACTTCTGAGAATCAAATACTCTCAAAAATAATGTCACAGATGTTGACTAAATGACACCTTTCTCAGTCAGGTGTTTGACACGGATCATTCCGTTATCCCTCGTGGATTTGAAACTTCCAGTAAAACTTCTGCTGACCAAAGTCAGACATTCTCTAGATCAAATCTCATTGCAGAACAACACAAAGACCCAGATATTTTGTCTTTGTTTGACAGGGTAGATGATGAAGGTAAAACTTCAGATAGCTCTGTTTCCTATTATACAAAATCTGGTATTCTCATGCGTATATGGAGACCTCCAGATGGTTTGGTTGATGACGATTGGGCTATAAAACATCAAATTGTGGTTCCAAAGCCCTACCGTGCTGAAATATTGCGCCTGGCCCATGAAACCCCCTGGGCTGGTCACTTAGGAGTAAGGAAAACTTATCACAAAATTCTCAGTCACTTTTATTGGCCTAATCTCAGGCAAGATGTAACACATTTCTGTAAAACTTGTCACACATGTCAAATGGTAGGAAAGCCGAATCAGACCATTCCAAAGGCCCCTTTACAGCCAATTCCTGCATTTCAAGAACCATTTAGTAGGATACTAATAGACTGTGTTGGGCCCCTACCAAAAACAAGATCAGGAAATGAGTACATGCTGACAATAATGTGTACATCGACTCGGTTCCCCGAAGCCATACCACTGAGAAACATAAAGACAAAGACTATAGTGAGAGCTTTAGTCAAATTTTCACTTTATTTGGCCTCCCTAAACGTGTCCAGTCCGATCAAGGCTCCAACTTCATGTCTGGTATTTTTCAACAAGTAATGGATCAGCTAGGCATTAAACAGTATAGGTCATCCGCCTATCATCCAGAAAGTCAGGGTGCTCTTGAGCGATTTCATCAACTTTGAAAAACATGATTAGGACCTACTGTTTTGACACAGAGAAGCAGTGGGATGAAGGAATTCATTTTCTGCTCTTTGCTGTTAGAGAGTCATTCAAGAGTCTCTTGGTTTTAGCCCATTTGAGCTTGTATTTGGACATACAGTCCGTGGCCCACTTAAGCTCGTTAAAGAGAAATTCCTGTCTGACGACGATGATTGTCTGAATATTTTGCAATATGTGTCAGATTTTCGTACAAAACTCTCTAAAGCATGTGAATTAGCCAGAGAAAATCTTGAGTCATCTCAGCAGTCAATGAAAACCAGATATGATAAAAGCACCTCAAAACGGAAGTTTGAACCAGGTCAAAAAGTTCTTGTTCTACTTCCAATTCCTGGCAAACCACTCCATGCTCGTTACTTTGGGCCATACCTAATCGATAAGAAATTGAGTGATTTAAATTACATCATAATAACACCTGACGGCGAAAACAAAAACAGCTATGTCACATAAATATGCTTAAGCCATATTTGGATAGGGATAATCCTACTATAACTCAGCCTGTCAGTACCGTCAGTTCTGGCCATTATGAAGATAGTGATACTGAAACTGACTTGAGTGAAAATACTCTAAACTCAAAGCTGGGCTCGGTCAAGCTTCAAAACTCAGAAATCCTGGAGAAGCTGGAGTCTACAAAGTTGGCACACCTCCAGCCAGAACACCAACAACAGCTGAAAGAACCAATCCATGAACATTTGTTCCAAGATGTTCCAACGAGGACAAACATCATCTACCACAACGAAGATGTCTGCGACAGTAATCCAGTGGAACAACATCCAGACGGACTGAATCCTGCGAAAGCGGAATATCTCCAGGAGGAAGCCAAGTATTTGCCGAACAGTGACTTTATCGAACTCAGTAAAAATAACCGGACTTTGCCGTGCATACTTTATGCCAAATTCAGTGCCATTTCAAGTTTTCCAACAACAAATTGCAAGAAGATAGTCATGGGACATCCTGTTTGCTACTTTCACACAAATTTAACAAATCTCAGAGAAACTACTCTACAATTGAAAAAGAGTGTTTATCTTTGATATTAGCTTTACAGCATTTTGAAGTTTATGTTACTTCTTCAAATCAGCCAATAGTGGTTTATATTGATCACACCCTCTTGTTTCTCTGCAGAAATTTAAAGGCAAAAATCAGAGATTGCTAAGATGGAGTTTAATGTTACAGGAGTTTAATCTTGACATTAGACATATCAAAGGCAGAGACAATTTAATTGCAGACTGTCTCTCTCGTATTTAGAGTTTATTGTTGTTCACTTTCAAGAAATTTATTGTTGTTCACTTTCAAGAAATTTTACTTTAGAGTAAAACAAAATTTGAGTACTTAAATCTTTTTCAAGATTACATTTGTAAAAGAAAGATTTTTCTTTGAAAAATTTTCTTTTTTTTGAAGAGGGGGTGTGTTATGTAGGTCATTTACCCCACACTCATCATGACCTGAGTTCAATTAGTCTAGAACATTCTCAAGGTCACTGCCCTTGATGACCTAACAACCTTGAATTCAATTAGTCATGTTTGGAATGTTCTGGAAAGTTGATTAGTTGTGTAAGGGAGATAATTTTAGAACAGTAATTAGCATGTCAATAAAAGTTCTAGATTGTTCTTATATGCCTTTATAAAAGGGACGTGCTCAGCTTCCAGTCAGACTTTTGGGATCGTGTCTCTTGTGTGTTACTAAACTCCAGCAGTAGTCATTCTCAAGACTTTTCAAGACCTTCACTGCCAACGCTGGATTTATACTGTGGTCTTTGTGCAGCTTCAAGCCTGCAAGCCAAAGGACTGTTCATTCATCCAACTGACTGTTACAACTCTGAGACTGGAGCTTTGCCGTCCCAGCTGAGATAAGTAGTCTGTACACTTTTAAAGCTTGTACTCTGTCCCTAACTTAGCAATTAGTTTTGTTTTCGTAATAAATTTTGTTTAAACGGAAACTGCTGAGTTACACCCTTTTGTTCGTTTTCTCTGCACGTAACAATTGACCAAAGAATATATAAATAAGAAAACCAACATGGCTTTGTTCTCTCTGAACAGGTGATAGCAAGTAAAAAGGGGCATTTTTGTTCACAAAAATAAATTTCTTAAGTTGACCAAGAGAAATAAGTGTCATGCCATATTCACGATATAACTTTTATAACACTTTAAATACTGGGAAAACTAGCTTAAAGTTTTAAAAATATGGTGTTATGTGAAGTGTATGCGAATATTTTGGACTTTGTAATTACATACATTTAAACAACCAGAATTAACAATATAAATATAAACACCTATGGGACAAGTGCTTTTTAATCAGGTAGTCTGACGATTCACTTTGACTGACTTTCAAATTCACAGAGGTGATTTGCATCTTTCGTACTACTCAGTTCTGATGATTATTCATTCATCAGTCGGAGGACAAGGGTATACTAGTGACTGTGTATCAGAACACAGAGAAACATATAGACAGAGTGGCAACACTTGCATGCCTTTTGTTCCAAGGTCGTCTCGGTAGACTATTGGCTTTTCATATTAAAATGAGCTTCAAAGGTGTTAAACTTTTTGGCGGCTTTGTTTGTGGTTGATAATTACACGAGATTATGCGAAAAATACGACGAGATGGCATCGTACTGCCAGTCGCGTAGCAACCATAGTTACTTTGTGAGCTCCCAGGCCAGAAACACTGCTTCACGCCAATCAAAACATAACACGCCAGCAGTTTCATAAACATGTCCTTCCTTGACGCACGTGTAAAAGACGGTATGACTGACCGTAAACCATTGAGTAAAACCAGACAGTATCGATAAAAGACTTTCAAATTTGGTTCAAATACACCCATTATATATTCATAAATATATGAGAGGAATTTTTAAAACGGTAAAACTCATTTTCCTGAAGCTCAAAACACTCCCGTTTTCGCCAGCACGTCAATTCTGCTCAGCACCACACGACAACAACAACACAAACTTTGCCGAACATACTTTCGCTTAACAATTGGCGAAAATCCGAAAATTAACGAAGGATTCATGGTCGGCACTCTTCGGAAAAGAGAGGCGAGAGCAACCTGAGGCGAGGCGAACATGGATGGGTTACATAACCGCTTCACGCCTTAAACAATACCCGTTGCCACTCTATCTATCTTTCTCTATGATCAGAAGGAGGTAAAAAGTTCATGTTTGTACAAGAAAGTTTATTTTTGGATCCCATCAAAAATGTTGATTCACTATACATTGTAGAGCATGAGAAAACTATGAACATTTTTCCCAATATAAAAGTAACATTATCTGTGCATGTATAGACGTTTCATAATTGATATAAATCTACTTGATAAGAATAGTGTGGTTACAAGTGCATATGTGTAAAAGAAGTTTGATTTTGGAATTTCACCGAAATGTTGATTCATTATGCATTGTAGTCTATGTGGAAACTATTGATGTTTCTTTACAATACAAAACTAGCTAAATCTGTGCTGTGACAAATAGACTGGGATGTTTGAAAGAGCAGATGTTGTGAACAACAAATTATGATATTGGAATTTCAACCAAGTTATTATTTGTTAAGGTTAAAAATATTCTTTGAAAGTTCAAAGGTCAAATGAGAATTATATGATTATTGATACGGACTGAGACACTCGGGGGAGGGTCATTTTTTTCCGCATGAAAATTGGGGAGGGTCACTTTTTTCTTGCAAACACTTTTGAAGGCTCACTATTTTTCGCGCAGCGTCGTTTTGAAAAACACTGGCCCACCCCCTCTAATTTCTGCCCAGTCCCTCACGTAGGGCAGTCTTTGATCATTTCAGAAGCAAGAAGTCAGGCCACATGGTACTTCCAAATGTCAACTCAACCCCAGGGCCTTAGGTTGCAAAGGGTTAATCAATGAAAAATTGGATGGGTCAAATTGTAGAAATTTAATTTTTGAGGGGGTCCGCTTTTTGCATTTCATTTGTAGCTTAAGTTCCCCCCCCCCACCTCTCCGTAAAAACGCATGCTCCTTTAGATATGGAGGATTTGTCGAGCGAATTGTTGAATTCCGCAAAATACAGACCGTAGTTCTATAGTTTATAAATGAAACCTATTTACACAAATATTTCCATATGTATGCAAATGGCGGGGTAAAATAAAACCTAAGATTTTTCCTATCATTTGTAAAATTCTGGGCATTGGTATATGATAAATCGATTACCACCTAAAGTCGCAAGTTCCTTGCGTCGTATCACAATTCGTGTCATTTGTGCTGCGTTAGACTACATACATTTGACTTAGTCTGGTGTCTGACGCAGCACAAAAGACACTCACACTGATATGACATATGAACAGGCAATCTTTGGTAATAACCCTAATTACTGAATATTTAATTTGATCAAAGCATTTAATTGTCGTGATCAGCCGTATTTTGGTCGTTGTTGTTGTGTTTGTTGTTGTTGTTGTTGTTGTTTGCTTTTCTTTTGGTTTGTTTTTTCGGCAACCAACATGGTACTTCTAGGCAATTCAGCTTGATAATACACATCGTCTCAGAGTGTGTGTCAAATTATCATTAATGGAGATTGAGACAGGTCGTTTAAACAATATTCCAAGACCAGACAAACTATGTGAGTTGTGTAGTTTACAGGCAGTAGAGGCCATGTGAGTTGTGTAGTTTGCTGGCAGTAGAGGCCACGTGAGTTGTGTAGTTTGTAGGCAGTAGAGGCCATGTGAGTTGTGTAGTTTACAGGCAGTAGAGGCTTGTGAGTTGTGTAGTTTGTAGGCAGTAGAGGCCGTGTGAGTTGAGTAGTTTACAGGCAGTAGAGGCCATGTGAGTTGTGTAGTTTACAGGCAGTAGAGGCTTGTGAGTTGTGTAGTTTGTAGGCAGTAGGCCGTGTGAGTTGAGTAGTTTACAAGCAGTAGAGGCCATGTGAGTTGTGTAGTTTACAGGCAGTAGAGGCTTGTGAGTTGTGTAGTTTGTAGGCAGTAGAGGCCGTGTGAGTTGAGTAGTTTACAGGCAGTAGAGGCCATGTGAGTTGCATAGTTTACAGGCAGTAGAGGCCGTGTGAGTTGCATAGTTTACAGGCAGTAGAGGCCATGTGAGTTGTGTAGTTTGCTGGCAGTAGAGGCTTGTGAGTTGTGTAGTTTGTAGGCAGTAGAGGCCATGTGAGTTGCGTAGTTTACAGAAAGTAGAGGCTATATGAGTTGTGTAGTTTGCTGGCAGTAGGGGAAGAGTACCAATTTTTACTCATATGTCCAACGTATGATGACTGTAGAGCTAAATACATTTCTTCCTATTATCTGAACCCTCCTGTTATGTACAGTCAAGTTCTTTCATCGAAAAATACTGCCAGATTGAGGAAACTCATTAAATATATTTTCTGGCAACAAAACGCAGAAGAGAGCTTACCTACAGTAATACATTTGCTTTTTAGTGGTTGTTTTTGTTAACGCTTGAATTTTATATTTGTAGATAAGTGTTTTTTTCTTGGTTTAATTACTACATGTGACTAGCGATCTGTATTCAACATTATTGTTACTGTTGGTATATTGGCTGAAGGCTATCAGTACTGAAATAAATTGAATTAAATATTGCTGAAAATCTGTCGGACTTGAAAGCAGTAAATCAGAAACTTGGCTACAAAAGACGGGATATCCGTTGCAACTTTGAAGATGTAAGTCTGGAAACTGAGAAAAGTCACGATCGCCAAGTGTGTCCTAGTTACAGGCTTTCCCTTTTTCCTAGAACTACTTCCTGTCCTGCCATCGAAGGGGTTGGCCAGCCGTGCCTGACGTAGGCACAGAATTCCATTTTGTCTAAAATTATTGACGTCCTTACACGTGTTTGACCGTTGCAAACGTTCATATGTCTGGTGCCGATGTGCGAAAAATATGCCTCGCTCTCATCAGCCTGAGAGCTGGTAAAGCTGCCTTCTGCAACACCCTTCTGGTAAATTTGTAAGGTTAAGTATTAAGACTCATGTTCAACACTCAATCATGCTTACTCTTGAAGTAAAAAATCGGTATTTATTTGTTAACATGTACTTGAAGGCAGCATGTCATTGCTAATGTTGAGAACATCAACAACTATGTATAAACTAGTTTTTAGCTAACTTTCCATGTTAGTAATAACCAACAAATACAAACCAACTAATTTACTAAGCATAACTTTAAAGCCAATGACATGGTAAATTTAAAATAAAAATATTCAAAATTAAAAATACATATGTCATGTAAATTAATATGATCATCTCACTGAAGCCAGGTAAAGATAAGAATACGTGCTTTGACCTTGTGCATATATTTTCAGATATATGTTCATTTTGCCCACTGTCGAAGTAACACTCTGACCACAAGTGCAAATGATGTTTCACTCCGGTTGAAGTTCTACCTTACCTGCTCGACGTCATGACAGAAACAAGAAACCATAATACGATCGATTGAGATTAATGTACATTGGCTTGTTGTTTCTAAGAAAATCGCAATGGTAAAATCTTTACGTCTTTGTAAACAACTTGGTTAGGCCTTGGTTTAATGGTTTAGATTGATTACAAGTACCAGTAATATTTGTACTCGCTATTTTCTCCGGCTCTACTGGTATATAGACTACAAGTATACTTTGCAAAGCTGAAACAGTCTATATATTCGTCTCGTCTATCTGTTTCACATCACTCGGTCAAACTTGAGTTCACGGCGAAGCGCCATCTGCCCAGTAGAGCTGAATGGGATCTGCGGGTAGTTTCTATGGGATCGGGGATAACTCCCCTCTTTACTGTTCACTCCCTTCTTTCGGGTGAATATGATCGAGAACTAGAGAAATCATTAACACCACAATCGCAATGAATAGGAAAACCTTTGCTGTAAATGTTATGTTGTAAATGCTATCGTCCGAAGTATCTCTGTCTTGACACATTCAATGGGCAAACCGCAGCCTACATAACCCTGTGAGAAAACGGCAACAGTTGCATTGTCGTCGGTGATGGCGGTGTTCGAATCGTGCATGGCATGTAAAGTTAAATCGTACTGTATTAACGGTAAAAGATGCACATTACCATAAAAAATCTTCGAGAGCTATGCGGAAATCGCGGAAAGCATTTTACAATTGCATAATCAAAACTGAAATAGAGTCGATCGAAAACTTTCTTTATGAATGTAACGGTGAAAGCTGAAGGGAAATACATTTCTGACTTGTTACTCATGTATTTACTCTTGCAAGGATCAAATCGGGAAAAGCCATACTCTGTTGCGGTACTATAGAGCAAGTGCCAGCTATGCTGTCATAAACTTGCCGGGATAAAATCGCAATGCCCAGCGAGTGAAACAAGGAACAGCAAATTATCACAAAGGGAAAATTTCTTACCTCCGATCGCTCGTCTCGATCTTGAAAGAGATTCAATACGGAGAAAGAGTGTTTTTATACGATTTATTTTTGTAGTCTAATTTTTAACGAAGAAACTTGTCTGAAGTAGATTACGTTTTTCCATATCCAAACCAAGTACATGTCAGAAATGTGCGTATGAACAAGACTGCAATGGCCATCAGAAAGGCAATTCCGCAGTTCTTTGATCGTCATTTAGCCAGGCAAGGCACGATGTCAAAATTAATTTTCTACTCTTGTCTCACAGAATGGGGAAGTTGAGTTGAAGTAAAATTTAAATCAGATAATGTGTGATGAAAAATCATACACGACATCATGTTGCCATGTGCTATTCATTTTTTTTTTACAAAGAACCATGATTTCATGAAGTAACTGCATACCAAGTGTTGCAGGACTGAAAAATTCAGCCGTCTGCGGGCGCCCCGACGGTAACGAACTCCGACAATGACGTGGCTGAGGGCCCGCACACATCTTGTTTGTCCATTTACTTGAACACAAAGTGTTAAATGCGTTAAGCCTTGCTAATGTACGTTACTCTGTAAATACTCTTGTTAATTGCTTTGTCTTACAGTTGCCTTTCCAGGCTTAGGGTGAACATTAGACCCTCGAGAACTAGGTTCTATGGATGAACGAGTGGTATTTAGCTGTGCAAGTTTTTTTGTGGCTTTACGGTATAGGTTATCTTCATTATTGGGGGTAAACTTCACTCAATATCTAATTTGTCAAAGAATGTAATGTCCCTCCATTACTTTTGAACACAGCTACTCTTTATCAAACAAGTAAAATCAATGATAATGACAACTGTGACAATGGAAATTAAAACACCGCCAAAAACATAAGATGGCAGCCTTCGAAGTAATTCATCTTCAGTTTCTTCGTAGTTTTCAACTGTTGAAGCGGAAACTGTTGAGGACGATGGTCCCGACGTGTTCGTGTGATTATCTGCATTGATGAGAGTAGTTGATGAAATATATGTTGTCGACAAGGCGATGTTTGGTGACTGTGTTGTTTGCATAGCAGCCGTTGGCACAAGCAGCGTTGGAATGGTTACCGTCGGCCCCTGTGTTGTTGACACTGAAGTCGGTAACTCTTGGGTTGTTGACGTTTCAGTCGTTGTTATTATTAAATCTGCCGAATTAAATGTAAAATTATGCTCAATATACTTAAGCAATAAAGCGCACCAAGCGATGGTATACCTCGAGATTTTGACCAGTTCACGACATACACGAGCAATAGTGAGTGCACATATGAAGTGAACTGGTCAAAATCGAGTGGCATACCGTCGCTTGGTGTGATCTATTGCTATTATATTAACAGTATATTGAAATTCTGGCGTGGAACGTCACACAGTAGGTGAGGCTACCCACAATTCCCCTTGATTTGTGCACTCAGACATTATTTGCTAAAGGCTTCTTCAATTCATCAGTTTCTGAACAATTTGAAACTTCGAATTTAATTTAAGGATGATAGGTTAAAACTATGTTCCAAAAATATTGAAGGAGTATATTGAATAAGAAGTCGATGTTAGGAGGGGCTAAAAATTGCACACTTGTCAAGATAAAGTTATCAGCAACTAAGATAGTCTCATCATGCCACCTGTCAGACATGCAATTTTCCTTTGTTACGAACTTTTAAAAAAATCAATACCCTTTCTTTTGCCAACACAGATGCAACTTATTCCCTTAGTTTCCCTGAAAATATTGTGTATGGCTCTCAAAAATCTAAGTTGACAAAATTACAAAATTGCTATCCCCTCCGCGGAAAAGGGGTTGATCTTCTCATCATTCACAGTGAGAAATCAGAAAACTATGATTACCAGAACTATATTGCCAGAATTTCTGTTATGTGTACAGAAGAACTTTGCTTCAGTTCAGTGAGTGATCTCCGTGTGTACGGATCATAGAGAATTGTGGGTAGCCTCACTTACTGTGCGTCAGAAAAGGATTTTTGCTCTAGCCGAAAGCTCGCGCGTGTGCCAACCGAGGTATCTCGCCAATATACCACCATTCTTTCCACGTCTCGACCAATCAGATCGCTGCATTTGCGCCATCAATATGTACTGGTATGATATATTATTTTCATTAATCATAAACTGCATCTGTGTCTCCTATTACGTACGAACATGCATTATCGGCTCTGATACGTTGTGTTTATGACATCAACGCTTTGAATGTACACGAACTACTTTCAACTATTTTCCAGTAAAAATTTTTCTACTTTGTTTGTGGCTGATACCGAAACGTTGGTAGTTTTGAAGATTTGGGAAATAGGCAGCACGCGCGCGGATCGGGAGACCCTATGTATGCCATGTGTTCTGCACATCGCTGACGACGGACCAAACAATTCACCTGTATTGGAGTTCAGTGATGACGAAATGTACAAAGAATGTTTGAGTTTAAAATCACTTTATATCATAGCCAAAGAGAAATGCAAACCAGTAAATAATTAACTGTACAGAGATATGAACTTTTGAGTGTATTATTTTCGAAAGTTGAATCACATCATATGCTGACCGCGAGCTGTATTTTCCAATGCATGGTCACAATAGCCATAGTTCAGCATGAGTTCAACATATCAACATGCATCGTCAACATTGTGTACGTTATCGAAAGTGTAGGATGCGTCACAAAACCTTGCTTTGCCAACGAAAACCGAAGAAAGAAAACAAAAATGAATTAAAACTTAACATGAAACCGGAACTTGTTGCAATAAAAGACAAGTAGACAGGCATGGTTAAGATTTTTAACGTCCAGAAAACGATTATCCAAGTTGGGCATTTGCCTATCAGCACACACGGATTGCTTAGATAACATAGTAGATATACAAAACCTATTCATTTAAGCGATTTGATTGAATGCACAACAAAGGTGCGGAATTACTTGTTAAGTGGGTGAGATCTAAATAGAGACTAAAACTGATTAGGATAATCTGTTTTTATAGAGACGAAGGGATTAACAGTGGAGTGGAATGAATGGATTCAGTCACATAGATATTATTAGTCTCTGATATGTTTTAATTCTTTCGAAATGCTAGGCTTTTATACAGTTGCTCTATGTGAAAATTGACAAAGAAACACAAAACTGAAACTAAAAGAATACTAAACCATTATATCTAAAATTTGCCACTGCTCTTGTACATGTTATGTGGTATCCATGGCTCGGTGTAGTTTGTGATATTATTTAATGATATTGAATGTCTATATGGTACGCCTGAAGGTATGCCCATGCTATAAACAAAAAACACAAAATGCTTTGTTGTGTAAGTGTAAGAAGAATACATTCTGGGTGTTATTTTGTAATGGCATGTCAGTTTAACTACAATGAAGAGAAAAGGTAATTTCACGCTCTGAGCTTAACAGTGAAAATCGAACAAAACATTTGAGCTGTGCAAAAGTTATAAAACACGCATGAAACTTGTAAAAAATTAAAAAATAAATTAAATATAAATAGGAATAAATGTATAAATGAATAAGGATCTTCCGTCTGTGTAAGTGTTCTAAAAATCGAAAATTTTACGGTAGAGTTAGAAGAGTTAACAAAGAGTTAACATAGGGATGGCAGCCGTTGTGAATTTCAAATATAGGTAAATCTTGGGTACCAAACTTTAGTACCAAACTTTGCACTGTGACCCCCCGATTTTTAATCTTGGTTTTAAAAGATAATTGTAAGAAGATTCCTTGAGGAAATTTAGAGCAAAGGAGTAAGTCTTTCACCTTCGAGGACGCATACTTTCTTAAAGAACATACCTGTGCAGTCCAGTGTGTTTGGATTATATGGCGCGCCCGAATCACAGACACATGTCCCATTGACGCATTTCCCGTTTCCACAGGCTTTGTCATTATAGCACACTGCAGATTGAGAAAACAAAACTTTGTGGTAAATATCATACCGCTGTGGTAAATAACTGCTCATGTTTACGGTCACAATGACCTATTTACGTAGCATTAGGCACACAAGGCAAAAAGATAGGTACTAGAAAAGCACAAAATTACTGCAACCGATTGCTTTTCTTATACATACACAACAGTTACCACAATATAACTATGTGCGGGCAGTAAGCTTTAGTAGCACCTTAGAGCTAAAGGCATTGGCAACCTCTAACAATATGCACTGTGTCCGAAAAAATGCAAAGTCAAACGATCATTTAGACCCTTTTTCTAGCCTGACCCGAACACAATACGCAAGAGATACGACTTGTCGAGCGCGAACTCTACCGCTGTCGTAATTTCATAGTTGTAAAGATTTATACTGTTAAGCATATGCTTTAAAATGTATTAACTATGAGGCGTTCGTTGTGAATCTTTAATTTGATTCTACAAAGTGCAGAGCCAGGACAGCAAAAAACGCAGGTTCAGGAAATCTTTCTCAACGGGAAAAGTGATATATATGAGTTACATTGTTAAGTAATAGTATACTGTTTTCGAAACTCACATTCCCAGTACAAAAATATATTTCTTTTGAATTTATGCCCATTGTATCCCAATAGAAAATAACTCCCGTTGCCGGTCATTTTTGTCTGCTATTTCGCGCAGCAAATAACACAACTGCTTTCCTTGAAGGATCGTCATACAACTTACCATTACATATTGCATTGTCGTCAACTGTCCAGTATCGTTCACATTTGCACACCCCCTCCATTCTACATCTTCCTCGAGAACAATCCACGTTTGCGGCGCAGACAGCTGGAAGGATTTTTTTCTATTAAATCAATCATCAAACAGGCGAACGCCCAACTACAGGATGAGGTTCCCATATCCAACTACCCAATGGAGCAATGAAGAGTAAAGTGCCTAGCTCAGGGGCACAACACCGTGCTAGAGTCTCGAAGTCACCATCCTACGACAGCGAGTCCGTTACTCTGGACTTACTGGGTCTCGAACTCACCATCCTTTGAGAGTGTGACCGGTACCTTAACCACTCGCCCACTTTGCCTCCTAAACTTCCTATAAAACTACCTTAAGTGATAGAACTTTGTGCTCTATGCCCAGTATAATACAGTATAATACGGCAATTGTTAATATTCGAACTAACCCTAAGTGAAATTCAAATATCAGTTAATTTGCACGGTTTAGTGCAGCTTCGTTTGCACGTTTAATTTACATAGCATTTTCTTAAACACGAAGTTACTTTATGTTCTTTACGGCTTACAAAATATAATATTCATTCGTCATTCGACGATTTACATGATGGATCAACACGAGTTTTCTGAACACGAGCATATATGTAAATATTCTGCAATTTGTGTGTTTTTCTCTTGAATACATATACCATATTTATGCGAAAACATGCGGACTTCGTTATGAACGAATGAAAATTGGCTCACGCTGTCATAGCAATTTTCTCTTCAACATCATGTTCTTGGGCACGTAAATTTGTGAAAACCAATAATGAAAACAAAACGCTTTCGCCAGTCCATTCGGACACAGTCAGATTTTCAATGGACAAATCTTCATGACAAAAGACCAATGCTAAAAACTACTGAACTATTTCTTCAAGGACTATTTAGTCGCTATGATTTTACTCACGTGTTGCTGGTATAAATTTGCACCAAACGTCGTACTGAGCGGAGCACTGGTTTGGTCGCCAAGTGCCTCCATCTTCGATCGTCATCCGGTAGCAATTGCCCGAGTTAGTGTAGAGAGGGTTGATGTTCGTGTATGAAGTGGCAGTTGCTCTGTCGTACAGTTCAAACAGACCGGCTTCATCGCGGTCATTTATACCAATCCATGGCTCGAATCTTGAGCAACGAAACAATTGACAGAATGGAATGTGAAATATGAAATGCACTTTACCCTGACTATGAGACCAATCAGGACTCTTTATCCCCTCGCATTTGAAAATGTTGTGAACAATAAGCGACAGAGATAAAACATGAACATCTTAGCTATTAAAGGTTTTGAGGCCTGAGAAAAATGGGTACAATTAATATTAAGTGTAGCATGCTGCCTTTTAGGCGAGTAAACTGCCACCCTTTGTAATCATGCAATTTTCTCAGATATTCTTTAACGTCTGCCCGTCACACAAAATTGTCTTTTACTGTATACAAAATCATTTTTGACAACATGTGGGTGAAAAAGTACAAGAAGTTGCGGCTGTTCATTATGACATATCGATATATGGATTCTTTCTCGTTACTTCGACCTGTACATGTGCAAAAGTATCGTTTATGCAATTTGAGGTGGACTGTGAAGAATTGGTTGCTTATTTTTACGGTCGCCGAAAAGCAATCGATGCAATATACTCTTTGGTAATGTGGGTGGTGAGTATCAAGATATGACACGACACGACACGAGACAAGTTTGAGTTTCAACGAAGACGTGAAAATCATGCCACCTACATCCTAGTATTTTTAAGATATTAACTTCTTCAGTACATACACTCTACCAATTAAATCAATGCTCAACATCTTACCTGTCTATCACATGACCTAAGGACTCTGCCGTAAAGCCAAAGGCTTTGATTGTGTAAATCGCTTGTTACATGATTGTACAAAAAGTGCTTTCATTTGTTTGGTTTGCCCAAAAGCTCCGCAGTGTCGTACAAATGGATCCATTCACACATTCATTTTGTGCGACTGTTAGAATACTTTCAGACTACACAATCAATATCCATAGAAATTACTCATGTCTACAATCGAAGCTCAATCATAAAAGCAAACGTTTCATTCTGGGTTTTTACTTTTCAGAATTGTACAAGACCTTTTGAAATCACTTCTGAGCACAGAGGCTTGTGGATGGCTAAACAAAAGAGGACAAAGAATAATGCTATTAAACCTAGTTTTGTATACGACCCTTCAGGCCAAGAAAAATAAAACGTTCTCGCGCGCGTCAATCCAGACCCGCCACGTCAACCTTTTTTCTGCTCATGAGGAAATAAAATAAAAATAAAAAAACGCAAAATTACGCGACGATAGTGCATAACACAGTGCTGTGTAAAACAGAGCCGTAAACAAAATAATTTACACTAACATTTCATTCAGAACTGTACACATATGTCACTGTTACATTACGCTGTCAAAACTGTGCATTGCTGCACTAAAAGTCACACCGCAGAACTGTTGCTATACAAAAATAATATAAAGCAACACTGCTGTGTATTTATCCCTGCGTGCACTCCTATGTTGTTTTCATGGTTTCCGAGTTTTGTTGATTGAAGAATAAAAAAAATTGAGAGTAAACAAACCCGCGTCATCTCATCATTTTTGAAATATGTCTAGAATGAGAAACAAACTTTTTTTCTTGGCCTTTTTTCGTCTCGCCCTATGTTTCCTCGCTCTGTGAGCAATGATTGTTCTTTGTTGATAGGGAGGGCGCACAGCATACTTCATACTTCATAATTGAAGCGCGGTAAACCTTCAAATGGACGACGTCCCGGGTCTATCTTCATGCAAATACTATAACCCATGATAATAAGATGACCTAGTCCTATCCACAATACATTTACTCAGTACTTGTACACATCATGGCAGAAGGTGACCCCGGCCTATCCACAAATACATGTACACGCTATGTGGATGACCCTGACCCATCCACAATACCACTACAATTGCCAATAATGTCCACAAATTTTACAACTATTTGTTCCAGTGACGCCCCTTGATTACCTAACACAAAATTATGTTTAATTTACTTTATTGTGCAACGAGCCCTTTTCTTTCGTTCTTGCTGTATTTCTCAACACCCCAAACCTCCTCGTTTCTGAAACTGGACTAAACTCGTTGACCGAAATTAGAGCTTTGAAAATTGTCTCTCAGCATTTTTCAAATAAACTAATATTTTATAAAGAGAAAAGTTACTAATTATTGACATTTTCCATTGTGATTGTTTTATTCATGTGAACCCAAATCAAATCAGATAAATGTTTTACTGAATATGGCATCACAATGTCACAAGGACAGTCTTTTCTCTGCCGTTTATTACAAATGTTAATTAAAGTTCGTTTATATGAATTGCCGAGGTCACGGAGTGTAAGTACATACCCGGATGAGCCCAATTTGGTCACCATTTCAGCAAAGAAGACAAAGTCTTCCTCTTCGTCCAGTATATCCAACGCTCTCCCTAGTCCCAGTGCACTTGCTGCACATTCAGAACCAAGGGATGGCCACTTATCTGTCATCATCAAATATGCATAGCAGAATCCAGTGAATGGTTTATAAACAGGGTCGTCTGGGCCTAGACCGAATGAACCCGTATATGGACACACTGTAGATTTTAAAAAATATTATAGATAAAAAAGGGTATACCAAGGTTTGCTTGACTCACGACTAATAATGGAATTACAAATAGGTTTGCAAGAAAAAAATCTTTAAAACGAGAGACATATATCACTAATCTCGACAAAATTCAAAGTAAAATAATAGAGAATATCTCTGGCAACCCGATTCCAGATTTCGTGTTACCAGAAAAGTTTATATTTCTTAGAAACCTTTCCATCGAGATACGCAAGTATTCTAAAGGGACGATTTTGCTGATCTTGCAATAATGGAAACTTTACAAATGAAAAGAAAATTAAATAAGTAATGTGAACAATAGGTCCAGCAAGTTTTAAATGATGACATTTTCTTAAAGAAAATGAAAGCTGAAAGAAAGATATATCGACTTCCTTAACGAAGTAGTGATGCGTGATCCGAAAAGAGGCACCCACCACCGTCCCTCCACCCACCCTGCCTCACGTGTGACACCCACCCAATATCAATCTAAGGTCATAATGGCATAATGGTTACACTGTATGTTCAATCTCCTTGATAACACCAGATATCAACTGTTCAAAAAGGCACCTCATAAGTGTATTTATTCACTGGGGTATACTTACCTACGCTGCCGTCCCTTAACCATTTTGTCGGTTGTGGCGCGATGTCGTCGTCAAACTGGGCAAATCCTTCCCGGCAAATATATCCCGTTACTCCACCACAGTCGACATTGAACCATTCTCCGTTGTTGTCCTCCTGGACACAAAGTTTGTCGGGATCATCATCCGGCTGGCCAGGTGCCCAGGGTATTGGTTCTTCAACAGAATTGTCAGTGAGCCATCGCCAATAACCATCGGTGTTTTTACTGACTCCAATCCATGCAGGGGCCAATTTGTCTAAACGGGAAGGAGGGGGTTGAAAACGAAATTAACTGTATTATTTCTCAAGAAACACATTCGTACATAATTAGGTAGCATTGTATAAACTGGAGCATATGTATGCGTGGCTGCAGTTTGTAACCAGACGGAATATTATAATATTTTCAATACACTTCATCCAAACTCTGCTACGAATCTTTAATTTGCGGACACGTGATAGGCATTGGCGTCATTTTGACGCTGATACATGTAAAGAGCAAGTTACCCGTTCACAGATTTCAAAACTGTAACTGGTTAATAGTTCGGAACAACAGTTGAATAGGGAAATTTGAAAGTGCACATTGTAGAACTCTTGAAGAAGATGAAAGTGTCGTCTGCAACCAAGATGAGTGACGATAACTAAGAAAATTGAATCAGGTGTTTTATAAAACTTATATTGACTGGCTTTATTTGGGTAACAACATATGTTTGTTGCTCGAGGTCCTGAGAGTCGTCCAAAACAATCTGCTTTCACGAGGCCGCGGGGCACTCAAAATGTGTTTGGTACCCCCTAAAACATAGAAGCTGATACCCTTTCACTGTCTGTCAGTGTGTGAATCTCTGTGTTTGTCCATCATTCCCAAACCCTTCTGAAAAGATTAAAGTGAAATTTAGTTTAGTATACAGGTGTAATTACAATGGATAAAGAGCCGACAAGAGTTTGGCTGGGGAGATTCGTATAGGAACATTAGATTTGCGCATTATTTACCTGTTTCGGATTTTTTCGGATATCTTTGAACATTTCTCCGACATAAATGAAAATGTTTTGTAGATTTTAACGACTTTTTCACTCAATCTTGAAGTTGAACTTTGCATTTTTGTAGTTTAAAAATGGGGTTTGCCATACATAGTCAAAGCATCAGGTTCTTATCTCAACCTCATGAACACGGGGACTTTAAATTTCCTATAAATGTACGTAATGTGCCAAAGGAAGACTTGATCATATGTTAATGAAAAAGACGGTGTTCTCTATGACCGCTGGTCTGACAGTTTCAAATTTATACTCTAGTTTGTGTAAAATCTCTCATTTGACATCTTTGGAAATTTCGTTGTTCTTTTCTGGGATGATGTCATTCGAAAATCTTAAAGTAAGAATAAGATTTGAACAATGTAAAAAGGTAACACGATCAAATCAAAGCGTTTACTTACTCTGGTCTCGGACGTGTTAGCGTATCTTATCATTTGATGCAATAAAGTTAAGAAATGAACAGTGGAGTAGTAATTCACTGAATCTATCAACCTACTTGTAAAATATCCAAATTGAGAAGGTTCATCAAAAATGGCTAGAGTTCCTCCCTTTGACACGCAGTCCGAATGAGCTGCAAGCCAGTGTTTTGGATGGCTGAAGTACTTGAAACAATCAGATTCTACGTCATGCCAGCTTGGATGTGCGCATCCGAAAGTATTCTGACCTTGATAGCCCAGAACTGTCATGAAATGTGAAAACGTTTGAGTGGTATTGGTTCGTAAGTGACGCCATTGATACATTGATATTTTAATATACAAAAACTGTAAGCTACACTTGTGGGAAAATATAGCATGACGTCAGTAAAGGTTTCAATAGACAATTCAAAAATTTGATTTTATTCACAAACGAAATGAATTCGAAGCATTGGTCATTATGAGAAGATTTCCAAACACTGTAATGCTTCGTTGTACTATTAATTCGTGTTTGCTGAATGCAACAATTTGTCTTTGTGTGGAATGCAGAACATAGAAAAGACGCCGATCGGCGTTGCCTCTCTTGTCAAGAGCATACTTGAGCCGTTGTATACACCCATAAACAATAAGGAGTTTCATCGAAATCTTCTTCATTCATAAAGTTGTGATATTTCCCATTGCAAGCTGCGCTTACCTGGAAAGCATTCCATTAGAATTATAAAGGGAACAAAGCTGCAAAACACCATGTCACCCATTCACCATCCACGTGTAGAACGAAAGCTCCTGTTATAGTGGTAACTATCGTGACTATGTTATAATGAAAACAGAAACAAAAGCATTTTGTTTTGAATGTGTTTCTAGACAGCCAGTGGAGAGAAAATTAAAAGTGTGCATTGATTTTTTCCTCTTCAAACAAATAATTCATTTCCTTAACTTTCTTTGCAGTCTCCGTGCCAACAATGTGACTGAAGGCACTGATTGTGAACAGTACAACCGTTGCTATGACGACAACTCTTTCCTGTGCCCTAAGCTTACAAAGTTCCACTGAAGTCTTACTTATTTAACAATTGCCTGAAAATTGATTTATGCAGCTTTTGCTAAATAGGATTTTATTTCTGTAAAGCATGTCGGGTCGACCTCCAATATCTACCTTGTTTCATTTGCAAATAAATCATGTGTTATCGCGGATTGGAAGTCTGAAACTTGAGATATTCTCTTCCTGTATGGTTGGCTGTATTGAAATGATCCAATAAGAAAAATGAGCTTCAGCCCATCAATTGAATTAAAGCTTCTGAGAAGCTGCGCAATAGCCACTTGCCGTACTCCCAATTTCAATTGCAAAAAGGACCGCTATGAAAAATGGAGCGCCAATACCCGTCTTTTGAAAGTCTATGAGCCATCGAATACAGACTTCTCCGAAAAGAGGGTACCGATCTTGGAATCCGCTTTTAGTCAAATATGGACCCTTGGAATTAAAGTAACAGTATAAATAAATTTGATTATACTTGTACTGTCAAATATATCCTCTGATTGACAGCTATAAGCGTATACAAAATAAACATGACCTTTTCAAAGTATTTTCAAACTACTGTCACACATGAAAAGAATCGTCATATATAATTTATGCAAACAAATATTTGTTTCATAATCCTTAAACAGCCTTTTGTTAAGTCTTAACTCTCATATTGCACTAAAAGATAGAAGTGTAAAATACGCATTTGTCGCAGTAACATTGTTGTGAGAAAAGAAGTTAAAGTATCTGTTGGTGTCGGTCCAATGGTGTTGGAGTCTTTCATTTGTGAAATCCAGCGATGAACTACAAAAAATTCGCCTTTCACAAGGTACTCATGCTTTGAAGCAATATCCAAATAACAAACATGTCTCTATGAAATATTCGGAATTGCCCTTTATTAATATGTGGCTTGTCAATATGGTCAGCTGTTCACGCATGCGCCTCACCTGCTTTAGCGAGGAGACTGGCGACGAGTTGCTAAACGAGCTGCAGGCAATTACCTCGTGTTTACAATGGGTTCCTTGAGAGAAAAGGTTGCACTGATTACAGGTAAGCGTGACCTAGGCTTACACTATACCATTTTCGTAAGTGTAGATGCTCACAGATTTTTCCGTGCTTTCCTGGCGATGCGAGTCATATGGCTGAAAGCGCAGGCACTCAGCACATTTTACGCTAAAGTTTCGGTACTCTAGATGTAGAATCTGTAATCTACAGTGATATGTTGGGTCTTCCTCTATTCTTATCGTGATCAACCCCTTTCCCGGGAACAGTTGATTAGTCGAAATTACATGCATAATATGCAAATGATCAGATACATGTACTATAAATAAAATAATAAATATTGTACAATAAATTTAGCTGACAAATGTTAATTAACGAGGTTTCTTATCCTTCATCCATCTGTATGGCACCGGGCCAGAAGTCAAGCATTGAGCCCTTCCTCAAATCCGTCACACGTCGCGGCCAGTTTGAAAAATAGACGTGTTTTGAATACATGTGTCGACCATATAGATTTATGGCTAAACTACCATCGTCGTCTCTACCGAGCACTTTATAACGGCACAAAGCATATAAAAAATATCCTTCTACCGGAATCAAGTTAACTGCAATCATATCAGCGACGGGTGCGGTTTTGAGGAGCTATTGTCATAATAACCAGGGTAGTAGTTTATAGGAATGCTCATCCGATAAAACATGGGATATCTCGACCTTCAAGAAATATCTGGATACAATTCAAATAGTTATATAATTACTCATTAGCATATGGACTCTATTTTAGTACCATAGTCGACAACGTCAAAAGTCAAGATCGCCTTCAAAACCGTGGCGAAAGTGACAATTTTGTAATTTTTTACACAGTGATCACCTAAAGTTTCCGTTTACTGAAAAGTGAATCGCCCCAGGAGTCTTAAATTGGACCACATGTAGTGTCTTATGTCAGCTTTGAGTATTTTAAATTGGTTTACTCCTGAGATGATGTTTTTATCGAAATTGTTTTACCGTAACAACTTATATGAAATTATGTACAAATCTCAAAAATATGAAAGTAATATTATTTTATTGTTAGGGTTAAAGTCAAGGCGACCATAAAACGTGATGTAAAAGAAGACATCCGTATAATTAAGTCAATCTTTTGTTGTCTATATTTAGTACCATTCTGAGTACCAGCTATCTAGCGCGTGCGGGACTGATATACTCTCCAAGATAGCTGGACTGATATACTCTCCAAGATAGCCTATAGTAACAATTTACGAAAATACAAAGAGTTTATTATAAATACTTTCTTAGCAAGTTTGGCATTTGTTTTAACTGTTATGTACAATATATTCATTTTCAGGTGCAAGTTCTGGTATAGGTGCCGGAACTGCCACACACTTTGCATCACTAGGTTGCTACCTTGCGTTGTGTGGACGAAATAAAGAAAACTTGGAGAAAACTGGTAAACAGTGTGAAGCTAATGGACTACCAAAGGACAAGGTACAGTCTTTAAGATTCTTTATTAGCATTCTTCAATGTTTGTGATAGTTACTGAAGAACAAGTTCAAAGGCGAATTCCTTTATGAATAGGACTAGTCTGTGTAAACTTATTTTAAGGCAAATGAGCACATTCTTTGATAGCATTAAGTTCTTGCAAGAATTTACATAATTATAGACTAACAATTTGAAGTTTAGCAAATAACAATGTATGTGTAGTTTGCAGATGTTGGCAGCAGCATGTTTCCTAAGTATAGTTCATCGCTAGCTGTTCATTGTCACATACATTTCGGTTCTGAAAGCGTTAAGTTAGGTGTTGAGTCTGAGCTGTACTTACGATTGAGAACAAACAAAAGCATTTAAACCTGGGTATTGGTCGTCCTGGCAGCTTCATGATGACCTGATGACAAAGATCGACCATTTTTGTGACCATAACCGGTATAAACAGAGCAGCTGTAAACTCAGGAAGCATGAGTGACTGCAGGCTACTTGTTTTTCTGTTTTGCCATCATGACAATATTGCTTATAACATGTTTTCATTAGATCCTACTAATCCAAGGTGATCTTTCCAAAGAAGAGGACTGCAAAGCTGCTGTGGAGAAAACCATCAAATATTTTGGTCGCCTGGATTCTCTAGTGAGTCTGCCGTTGTAATTACTTAATATTTAAACTGCATGTGGTCTTCTACACCTGCAACGTACACTTTGTGCATGTTATGGCTTTGTTTGAAAATGTCCGTGATTTTCATAAATTAACGATACATTTCACAGATTTTTACATCTCCAATTGCACGAACAAGATGTCCTCAACATAAAACAGAATTCAAGAGACATCATTTTTCACATTTGTTTTCATTTTAGTTTGTAATTTTCAGGATTTGATAATGAGGTAATATACTTGCACACCATCTTTTCATTACAGCATGGTCACATTAATATGTGAGAATTGTATATGCTTCCAACCCCTTCAAGCAGTGATATTCACAAAGCAAACCTTTGTTTTTCGCCTGGATCTATCCACACCTACTGGATAAAAGGATTAAAAAGGATAGATTTTGGTGAAATCAGATGTATTGGTGGTGCCTGGAAACAGCAAGTTACTAAAATATCTAAATACTTGTTTCTTTTCAAGATAAATAATGCTGGTATTGCTTTGATAGGAAGCATAGAAACAACATCCCTGGAGCAGTTTGACGCTATTATGAACATCAATGTGAGATCTATGTTCCACATTACAATGCTAGCTATAAGACCAAAGGTATACCTTCATCTAAAATCTAATTACGTTACAATGGCTTTCATGCGCTTCATGGCAGTGTTTTGTACCATGAACCACAGCAAGTGAAACACATGCTGGTCTTACGAGAATATGATAACAATTTTTGTAATTAAAACTGTAATAAATGTGTACATGTACATGTATTTCTATGACGACCTCGCCATCATTTGAATAAATCTAACTGAAGTTATCCCTGCCACTTATGAATACAAAGTACAAAGTAATACAAAGTAAAAGCACTCAAACAACGGTTTATGAGGAGACAACCATTTTACCGAAAATGAGATTATTAAATCGAAATTTAACGTATACAAATTTAACGTTTTCATATTTTAACAAATCTGAATGAGATCATAAGTAAGGAAACTACAAACTAAAGTTGAAAGCTTCGAAACATGTACAAGTACAAGAGTTGTTTATTAAGATGAAAACGGTTCTTAAAATGTTATGTACATGTATAAAAATTTATATCAATTTGAAAAAATCGAAATCAGGACATCTGTTGGACTCGTTATAGCAAATGTAATACTTTTGCCGGCATTTTCTTTAAGGCGATACCGAAGGATTCAAATTGCTAAGCAACGGTTGCTAAGGGCAATTTCCCAAATCAATCAAAATGCAAAGTTTTCATGGTTTTCTTTGCATAATAAAGATTTACAGAACCATACAATTCCAAAAGACGCAGGTTTGTCGTGCGATTGATCAGTGACGTCACTCATATACAAATTTTCACAGCTCTACTTTAAAACGTTTCAGCTCCTACAAATTTTCACCAAATTTTCCAAAGTTTCAGAATGTAACACATGAGATACCTGTTGAGAACCTCTAGTATGGATTAGGTTATCTGTTCACAGGGCTCGAAATTAGCGGTAGTCCCGCGTCCACAGACTACCAACTTTGCCCTGGGGCTACCAAAATCCATGAAATGGTAGCCAACACGGACTACCAAAGACCAGGACATAAAATTCAGTCAGTGCTTGGCGTGCAATATCAAATATCTGAACTGACGTACTTGAATGACAGGCATTGGAAGTGATGGTCAATGAAAACGCATTTCCATTGCATTTTGATTATAATGTATCAATCACGGGCAATATGCGCCCTCCCTACAGAAAGCCCATTGTTTATTTTTAGCACTGCTACGGTATGTCTAGTCTCGACGTGCTGAGGTCGTAGTCGTTGTCATGACGACTATCACAATTTTCATTCAACTCTGAGAATGAAACAAGTTGTCAAAATATCACCAAACGTTTGAGCATCACTGTTGTCCATTAGGCCCAAAGACAATCGTTTCTGGTCACCGCGTGCATCATTTCAGAACCTGCGCGTCATGGCATTTTTGGGGGTTACGTACTGATCTGTAAAGCTATCCTTGATATCCCTGTTTGCATGTCCAAAATGCTAAACAGAAAGCGGCAGTATTATGCAGCCAGTGATAAAAGACAATATCTGTTGCATCAATAGTGCCAAACCAGCATTGTTAAAAAAAGGGAAAATAAGAAAATCGCGTCGCCGCATCACTTTTGCTATGAAAATCCGGTCACGACGTGCGACATGCGACTTCAAAACTGCGACCTGCGTCCTGCGTGTTTGTCAAACTGTGACCTGCGACTTCCGGGTGCTCTGGCCTAGCTGCCACCTGCGAGTTTGAAACTGCGACCTACGAGATCACGACCTGATCCATGATTTTAGGCCTAATTGGTGTTTAGTGAGAGTATGAAAAGCAGTCACAAGTAATATCAGTGATAGGTGGTGTAGATGAGCTCCGATGACATAGCTGTGTTGGCCTACATGTTGTTCGGTTGCTTTCAAAGTCCGGTTTCAAAGGGACTATGCTCAACTGATCACCGATTTTCATGAATAAAATTTGTTTTGATAGGCCTACTTCAACAAGCATGTTGTTATAGGATATGTTGTTTTCTAAAGTGGTGGCTACTCGCAGGACGCAGGTCGCAGTTTTGAAGTCGCATGTCGCATGTCGTGACCGGATTTCCATACTTTTGCTGAATGTCACGGACCGGAATTTTTGGGGTTTTTTTTGGGGGGGGGGGCTTAAAGTATTCACATCAAATGGCTAGAAAATCCACTTCATAGGCAGAATCTTGAAAATTGCCTTTTTCTTGTCTAGTTAATGAAAAACAATATCCCTAAACTAAAATATGTATGGACTACCAGCCATTGTCACTGGACTACCAACTTCAGAAAATGGTAGTCCAAGTGGACTTCCAGGCGAAAAATTTAATTTCGAGCCCTGGTTCAGGTACAAATGATTTTTGAATAGGAAAATATCTACTGTGTCGTTTTGTGAAATTTTGAAGGGTTTTACGGTGATATCTCATAGACTGTCTGGAATTTTTAGAAACGCATGCTTATCTAAATTCTCACCTATCACTTCAATAATCCTACAAAAAATCAGCTAAATTGGTTTACATTTGAGAGAGTTGAAAGATTTTGAGCATTTTCAAAATACCAGGAGTAGAATATCCATAGAAAACAACGGAACCGTAAGATTTTGCACGTGCAAAAGTGCGCGTTTGGACTGTTGCCAGCGATAGCAACCAACGCGCGCTTTGAATCCTTCGGTATTGCCTTAAGTCTTTAATTTATTTTACCATTTTCAAATTTACGTCTTGTATTTCTTGTCTAATATCATGAAGAATGTTTTATCTCTTATCATGATGCATATTCACACCAAACATCAAGGTGATACATGCAGCAGTTTTTAAGTTTTTATAGGGGGAACACGTACATTCTGACACATGTATATGGACATAAGCTCTTTATGGTATACATGCATGAGAAGAAAGAAAAATTTGCATTTTTTCCGTTTAATGAGACTGAAAGTGTTCTACAACAAAAATGTTATCTTTTTTCTCCAGGTTCCATCGTCAATGTATCCAGTGTAAATAGTATGCGACCGGTGAGTCTAGCTATTTTCCGATTTCACCAAAAGACCATCCAGTCAATCTCTCGTTATTGTATGCTTATATTGACTGTTCTTGAGAGTAACACCAGTAATTTGTTTTCCTAAAGGGTCTTTGAGTCACACCATGAAAAGGCAGTGTTTCGCGAGGTCATTGCTCAAGAGAAACAAACTGTTTCGGGCGACAAAAGTCCTGAGGCGCAGCAAGCATATGCTGTTAATATTCAACTATGGCCGGTGAATACGCAGTTTGTGAAGTGCCTCATCAATTTTCTGACTGCAAAATGAAGTTTTTCCACTTTCGCGACACCGCCGTAGAGTGCGAAGAAGCATAGACGACGCTTCAAACGTATCTAGATAATAGTTGACAGACCTATTAACCAGTTGGTTAATAGTTCTGAAACTGTTAACCGGTAACTGTATTTTTGCGTATATCAATGCAAAAATGAAAACCACTTGACCGCAAATTTACAAATCAAGATGAAGACGTTGAATGAGGTGTGTTACTTGCTCCATGATGTAGTCCTTTTTATAACGGGATAACAAAGGACTACAGCATGTACATAGTAACACACCTCATTCAACGTCTTTGTCTTGATATGCCACTTTTTAAAAATTTGTTATCCCTTAATTTTTTCAGTCATTTTCGAAAAAAAAAAGTGAGAAACAATCTGTACCTTAACGAGAGGGAATTTTCAGGTCAATGCTATAAGTTAACCTCTTTTATCCTTGTTCGAGGGGAGTACACAACTTTTTTTGTTAATCCAAAAATATAATATTTTCACTACCAGTTTTGATACTGTTACTCTTAATATTATGTTCTATTAACTACAAAATTAAATTTCAAAAACATCCCAGTTTATATTTCTCAATCTGATCAACTGTATTTGTCTGACTGGCAAAATCTTGCAGATCACTTTTATTGACTTCTTAAAGATTAAGCAGTGTATTTTTCCACGGCAGAACTTAGATGATTAGGCCTCTCCGCTAGGCGACTGATGCCGTATGTTGTGGGTTCGAACCCGATTGAAAACTAGCCGTATGATTAGGCAGGGGTTGACAGTTCAAGGCATTGGGGCTCTTCATTGTACATCAATGCAATACTTTCATTAAGATGTCAAACTTTCAGCCAATAAACAATTATTGTGATGTGCCTTGGAAGAACATTTGAACATTGGCATTAATATTATATAAGTTTCAACATTTATCTTACATAAGTTTCATGCAAATGATCTATTCCAGTCTCCTGGTGTATTGGTTTACAACATGTCAAAGGCTGCCGTAGACCAGTTTACCAACTGTATAACAATCGGTGAGTAGACCAGTTCACTAACTCTATAGCAATTGGTGAATAGACCAATTCAGTAACGTATAGCAATTGGTGAGTAGATCAGTAGACCAATTCAGTAACTGTATAGCAATTGGTGAGTAGACCAATTCAGTAACTGTATAGCAATTGGTGAGTAGACCAATTCAGTAACTATATAGCAATTGGTGAGTAGACCAATTCAGTAACTGTATAGCAATTGGTGAGTAGACCAATTCAGTAACTGTATAGCAATTGGTGAGTAGACCAATTCAGTAACTATATAGCAATTGGTGAGTAGACCAATTCAGTAACAGTAAAGCAATTGGTGAGTAGACCAATTCAGTAACCGTATAGCAATTGGTGAGTAGACCAATTCAGTAACTGTATAGCAATTGGTGAGTAGACCAATTCATTAACCGTATAGCAATTGGTAAGTAGACCAATCAGTATCTGTAAAGCAATTGGTGAGTAGACCATTCCAGTAACCGTAAAGTAATTTGTGAGTACACAAGTTTATTGATTGTATAGCACTTGGTTTGTTCAGCACATTAACATGTACATTGTATACATTCCCTCTGAAACTTAACTTTAAGATTGTGACAGTACAGAAAACGACACTTTTACTTGCACCTACCTTTTGATGTTCATGTCAACAAGTAAATGAATAACCATTTAATTAACTACCTATTAAATTAAATAAATAATAAATAAGTAAATAAACGAATAAACGTGTTAATTACAAAATGTATCAGTAACTCAAGTTTTTAAATTGTCTTAACAAAATTCAAATACATGTTTGACTTCGTCAAAAACAAAAATCTCGTCAAAATGTTGTTTGGTCTAATATTTAAAAAATTGGCAAGACAATTTCTGAACCACCTAAACCATCGAGCGACTTTTATCAATGCAGGGTCACCCCGAGTTTTTATTCTTAAATTTTAGATGGTATCTAATAAAAATGTTCAAAAGCCAAGTATGAACAGGTGTTTAAAAACTGTCAAAGTATTATATTATTGTACTGGTTGTTCCTTCATTTGACACATTATTCTGCTGTTTTCATTGCAGAACTCGCCTCAAAGCAGATCAGAGTAAATTCTATCAAGTAAGTAATGTTGCTTTGCTCAATGGTCATCAGAGTCTCGATTAAAATGCACCGTTTGAGCTTCTTCAAACCCTTGTTACGTTTGCCTTGTTGTGATTTACGGTTACGTCACATTTCGTACGGAATCTCATGTAAGAAATTCAATATACATGAATGTCATAAACAGAGACCACTAGAAGAGCAGTGTGTGGCAAAACGATGTTCAAAAGTATATTAAGAGACTACGTTCTTCTTGTTAACTGGTTGAAAGAGGGACAGACACTCAGGGAAAATGCAAAACATGTGAGATGAAGGAACATTCATTTATTTGCAAGGATGTTTCGAGGGTGAGAACAATCCTGTGGTTGAAATATAGGAAGCTTTGTAGTTAGACAGGACAATTTAAGCCATGATCAAGGAGATATACCAAGTGGAGAGTTTAGATAAGCCAATATGCCTAGCTGCTGGACAGGAAGAAAAACATATTGCTTTTGGGCTTTTGCAAGCTGCTCTTATTTCCTAATCAAAATATCAATTGTTTAAGATACCTCATAATAAATCAGAATAAAAATTATCTGGTTACAGTTTCTTGACATTGCTACGTCTCTGCTCAAAGTGCACTGTTTGAATTTCAACAAATCTGTTTTGTCAAATACTTATCATGGCACGTCTTTGACATTGTCACAAAATTATTGTCACATTGCAGAGGTCTATGGATTTTACATCTGCCATTAATTATTGCCACATTGCAGAGGTGTATGAATTTTAAATCTGCACCTTTAACAGAGTTTCTTAGCATATCATACTTTCAGAAACAAAGAAATAAACCTGTTTAATTACTGAAGGAGTCGCTAGGTTCGTGTAATGTTTCGAGATTATAGGGAATTATCAGTTTACTACAATTACAGTATGATCTTCGGAAATTTTCCCGCAATTTGTGTTTGCAGTTTGCAATGTAGGACAGCTATAAGTGTTGACAAGCGTAGTATGGTCGTATAACGGCGAATCCAATAATGTTCTCCTTATGAAGTTATATGCTTTTCATTTAATCAGATCGTTGTATATGCACATTATGCAGAATAGCTAACTTAGCTTGGAGTATGAGAACTTTTATCATAAAGTTTAAGACAATGCAATGTAATTAGATTTCAGTAAACTGTACAGCCATCTATCACGACCCACCTACAACATCGCCATTGTTGTTGTAGGCGATCAAAAGTCCGACTAGTAACAACTACGTTTTCCATCATTCTCTTATAGCCCAGGTGTAATCGTGACAGAGATTCACAAACGTGCTGGAATGGACTATGTAGAGTACAAAAAGGTAAGAAGTTAGTATTCATGCATCTCCTTATTGATGATATTTACGGTACAGAGTAAGTACTAAAATATATTTTGTGTCAATGATATCATTTATACTGTGAAATAACACCTAAAATTTGAGTTACGTAAACGTACGATAGGGCCCCAGGTTATAATGATGACCTAATCGAAATGTGCGTATAAAATGCAAAAGTTGTCTGAGGAAGGTAATGACTATCATATAATATTCTTGACTGATTGGCTGACAAATGCCCTTAATGAAGTAATCTAAATAGTTCTTCTGCCATCGCCTATGAACTCATTCACATTGAAGTAGGTGGTAATTTGTCGATGCCAAGTTTTCATAAAAAAGAGAGTGTCAATGTACAGATATCTTCGTACAATCTACATACCCACACATTGGAACATTGTAATCAGTTCACTTCTGGTTGAGAACTGCTCCTTATTTCTGTTAAATAATCTGACAAAAACTATCTTCTTCGTAAAAGTCGGTATGTTGTTCGAATGACCTAAACAATGCCTCATTTATATTTTAAGGGGTAATTCTCTAAATTTTGGTAACTTTTCTATCTTAGAAACCACTTACCGCATTGCTTTCATACACTGTTTAAGGGATTCGTAGAAATTTCACATGGCACTTGCATAATCTTATATCACACTTGTAGTCAAGATAATCCATTAGTCTTTTTCCGGTTTCTTCTAAATAAGATTTTGAATGGCATTGTCTGTAAATTTTTCACGTCGGATTACTTTGCCTTTCACTTTTTGAGAAACAACAAAATGGGTTAATATCAGTGTCTACGTCACATATCTTGGTCGTATCACTTTCACTACAAAATTGAAATTAAGGTGAAGGGCGACGAATTCGGACGCGCACACGCTTTAGAACATTTCTGCGCAGATTTAACTCCAGCCTGCCGCAAATAGGTTATTTTGTAGCGCATGTATTTAACATCACCTGTCATTGTTGAAATTGCGCTTTTACCTAATTTTTTGACCCAGTCTCTTAGAAATACATGTGACCTTTAACCTTGTCACATTTTGACCCCCTAGGAAGCTGGTTTTTAGCTACTATAGACTATAGTCTATAGAAGCTATTGGGATGGGTATCCGTCCGGCGTCCGTCGTCAGTCTGTATGTATGTATGTATGTATGTATGTATGTATGTATGTCCGTTTGTGAGGCGTCCGTCCACTCAAATATCTTGAGAACCGCAGTACTTACTGATTCTATATTTGTTGTGTAGATAAAAAATACGAGTTTGAGAAACTATTTTTTTTAATTTTTTGATATTGTTGAAAATAGGCAAATTAATGCCAAAAAAGGTGTTTTTGGTAAAAAATCTTCTTCTTCATAACCACTGGTCAGACAGCTTTGTTATTTGGTATACAGGTCCCTAGGGGTAACCCAACTTAGACTTGTTCAAATTGTGATGAAATATGCAAATCTGTATTTTTAAGGAATTTTTTTGTCAAAATTTGACTTACATTGTATGTAATTCTTGTACTGTATAAACCCTATCAATTCACCCAGAAAAAAATAATTAATATGATTTTAAATAATTGAATTAATTAGGAAATCATCAAAGCCAAAATAATTTTAGTGTAGAATTATCAGAAAGTTCAACTTTTTTTGACAGTTCATAGTGAAATGCTTACCATCTTGGAGGATTAAAACATGTAAAGGCAACTTTCCTGAATCCCAACTTTGACATATTCTGAACCGTCATTTATTGTGCCCTGTATGTTATCTAAAAGAAATTGCTCAAAATAGTCAATAGAGATAGGGATAGAGATAGAGATAGAAAAAGTTCTAATTTCCATTTATGGTTGACTTGGTAAGGATAAAATAAAATTACTTTTTGAGGAAAAAAATAGAGTGGTCAATTAAAAGAGTGGTCAAAGTGATAGGGTTTTTATGGTAAAGCTGGGCTGTATAAAGATTCCTCATGTGCTATTTATAGCAATTATGCAATCTGTGTAAACAGTGCAATGAAAGTGTAACATGATTCCTTATAATGCTTTTGATGACCTTGAAATCTTAAGTTTCAAACCTTTGTCTCTTCAGTGTGCTTTCTCTGAGTATGTACAGTCTCAACTTATTAAACAGAACTCAATGTTAATCAAAGATATCCACCTTCTTCATCAACGTGTCACAAAAGGTTATTCTCTACATAACTCAACAGAGCTCTGTCAACTCTTGAGTTGCTTGTTCTTTCAAAACCGCTGGTCAGACAGCTTTAATATTTAGTTTACTTGTCCGTAGGATGACCTTAGTGAGATAATTTCATACAGTCAGGAAATACTTAATTTTGTATCCATGTCTATAGTAGCTTCAGGGACTTTGGCCCTATGTTTATTCAATATGAGCGCAAAATTAACATTTCTCTCCCAATTACATGGCGCATATTACCCATTCACCTGGAGATATTGTAAAAAGTAGCCTGGTGACACCCTTTTATTAAAAGTGTAAACTAAATGGTATTATGTCGGGATTTTATTCGCCAAGTTTGGTCGAAATGACACCATTCAAAGCGAGAGGAAGAAAGTTCGAAAATTATGTAGTGATATAATTTCGATATCGTCATTTTGTAATCGATACTTATGTTAAAATTTCTTTACAAACATCATGAAAACTATACATTCGATAGATATGGATCTTAATTCTTGGTATTTATTAAAATTAACTCATTTGCTAAGCGTTTTATAATTTCTTTCTTTAGTTTAAGTGAATTATATCATTTTTATTTATTTCTAACGACGCCATTTTAACGTCCGTTTCCATGGAAACGAGCGTTGTGACCCCCCATTTTTTATTTCATTTTTGCACTTGCACAACTTCCAAGAATATTTGTGCAAAGTTTCAAGAAAATGACACCACAACCTAATTTTGACGTAATTCGTAGTACTTCACCTTAAAATGATAGTACGGAAAGAAGCTGACATTTTCTTTACTTTGAAAGTTCCGTCTTACATTCAGAGAGCTGATGTCCTTTCTCGTCCAACAATTCTACATATTGGCCAGGGTACTTGTATTCAGCCACTGACAAAGCTGTATCTCGTTTCTGATCACGCAGTTCTTGGAACACAGCAAGACTACCCATGCTCTTGGTCGTCCGGGACAAGTTGATGAGGTTGCCAAGGCAATAGCATTCCTTGCATCCGATGATTCCTCCTTCATCACTGCAACACAGCTACCAATTGATGGAGGGAGTCATGCGCTGTGTCCACAATAACAGAATCTACATTTAATTACAATGTGATTGAGGAAGGCATGCATCACGTCAAAATGGCGCAATCTACTGTGATTAATAACTTTATTACACTACTATACCATCTGTAGATATAGAACAGATACTGGAGAAGAAGGAAAAGAAGAGAAAATATGATAATAGAGAGTCGGATAAGAGAAGACTTTGCGGAGTACCTACTTCTTAACCGCACATAATATATCAATTTATCATAACAATACATATTACACCTTTTGTGCCTTCTGGAAAGATCTGGAAAGCTATACTGTAGCCATTATAGCCTTCAATATAGCTACTCAGCTGTTGCTGCTGTTACATGACAGTCTTCAAATTATCCGTTTCTCTCTCGACTAAAGCTTACTTGATAATCCAATATAAATTACACCATTTCTTTGTGTGAGCGATCTTTCAAAGTTAAAGAAATCACCTGAATGAAAAGATTGCTCTATGGATCGCTTGTTAAATTGCTGTCGTCAAAATGTCTAAATACAGACATTGGAAATACCAAATGATGATCAACTTATCTTTCTGCTACCTTATTAAAGGCCCATCAGCTACAACTCGTCGAAATTTGTCCAACCTCAATGTACCTTTAATTTCCTCAGATATTCATTGCAATCTGTATATTGAACGATATAGTCATTTACTATACCTCAACAACGTTTGCTTGTGGCGGAATAGGCAAAAAATTGAACAGATTTTTGTTCATGTTAAGTTTCCCGACATTTTTAAAATCTTGCCATGTTATGTGAAAAACAGCGAATTGTTTGTCAAAGTGGGGGGAATCCCTTTCCCATCCTTTAAGGGGGTTGCACCATGTTGTATTTGTAAAGATTAAAATGTGTACATGCACCATTTATCATGTAGTTGTATGGAGGCGACCATATTTGGATGCGGCACACGTTTATTATTTGTCTCACTGAAACCTCCCCATGCAGTCCCACTCATTTGACAATTATACTTGACTAAACACCTCTGAGTAAGAACATTTCTATATACTAATTTTAATCTAAACATAAGATCATGAAAATAATGCCAGAAGTTGTAGCCCATGCGCCTTTAAGTTTTTTAGTGTTTATTCATGTTTATTTACGTTATTTAGCATACGTACTCGTAAGTGTGTAAATGCGAATACTTTGTGTATTCTTCTCTCAATTGCAAATCAGACAATCTTTGAATCTCCCTTTTCTGTATGTGTTTCAATGGTGTTACCTTTTTGACTCGAGACTTCGCGTCAACGCAAATACTTCTCTATCACAATGGATGTCTTTTCAAACGGACAAAATCCATTTTATGTGAGCAAGGTCAAATACTAAGGATATAGAGGGGTCTTTTCGTGGTATTCCAAATCAAGAAATAGCTAACACAAACCTTAATTCAAAAATATCGCAATAAATAATAAGAACGTTGAAATAATATGAACGTATGTATTTGCCTTAATTTCACATACTTTCTTACAACCATAGGCTTGACTCTGACCCACAGTGACACATTTGTTTATTTATTTATTTATTTATTTATTCATTTATTTATTTATTTTATTTATTTATGTTTTCTCCTGTTCTTTTCCTTACATGATCTGAAATAAATTGTGAGTCAGATGTAAAGTGTGCAATAAATTTGCAGTATAAATGAAGAATTATTAAAGATATAAGGACAAATAGAGACTATTCAAGTGTTAACTTTCTTCAACAAAAACCATGTGTTTTCGAGTCAATATATTAAATATTATAATATTAAAATAATATGAGTTATTACAGGAAACATATCTTTCCGCGGAAAAAAGTAGAGGAAGCTTAAAAAACTTCAAAGAATCCTCATTCTTCCTCTACTACTTTCCAAAACTGCGGCACTTCGTAAGTTACAGGATTCGGATGAAAAGTACGAAGAACACTATGATGGCTCTACTAAGATAGCTGCCTCTGAACTTGCTAATTGATTTACGTCTCAGCGGCGTCGATGTCTTGTAAAATACTTCTTAAATCTTGCAGTCAGAAAGGAAGCTATTCCCCTTTCTTATTCATGTCAATCTGCAATTGATGTATACGGTAGATTTACTGTAAGTAGTTTTAGATACAGATAACGATATTATTATTCATAGTGAAGTAGCTAAATTCAAGCATATAAGAATCAAATAACTCTAAATGATCTGATTATATTATTATAAAACATCTCACATATTCTATTCTTTGTCGTGTCGCCATACGGAGTGTTGTCCGGTTGGAACAACAAGGAAAGTCACACCACCAACATGTAAAGTTGAAAAGAATGATTTCACATCAATCGAAACATCATGTTGTAAATGTTTACGCACATATCCAAATGCACATTTTTCCATGCAATTCTTTATATCAGAGAAATTCTTTGTTTTCGCGCCATTTCCTTACGGAAACCAACCCGAAAGGATCGATTTTTCCATTGTCTCTTGTTTCTCCGGAAGAGTATTAATAACAGTGTCTTGAAAGGCACAAATTCATTCAAGGTTTAAGACCGAAATGTTGCTATTGTTTTGTAAAATCCATACGTGGATATTTTACGTTTCGAAAAACAGAAAAGTACGGCAGTGCGGTGTGTGTGACTCTGCTGCTCTGCGATGCAAAAGGCGGAATTTTTTCGTATTCTGGTCTTTCTGTGCGTTATAACGTCTGCACCGTTCACTTCGACAGGTGAGTTTCAAAAGAAGGGTTAGACAGCAGGGAAAGGTATTACATTAATTAATTACGTTAATGTAACTAGGAAGCCTAAGTCCCGAGTCCTGTATAATTACTCCTGGGCCTGTATAATTGCATCCAGCGTTTTCGTTGTCGTTTGTTGAGAACACCAACTTACCCATATGTGCTTGTGCTCTGATGTAAGTAACTACACGGCTGTTGAGACGAAAAGGCAAATGCAACAAACAAACGTCACTAGTATATTTTAAAACCATGCAACATAGTAGTCCTCGGATTCTACATGGGCAGGATATCTGCAACACATTAGAGAAAAACAGATTTTGAGACCAACGGCCATCTACTAATATTTGCTAATCCAATAACGTTGAATTCGTCTGAGTGACCCATAAAGTATGTTTCTTAACCTGTACCGTTTTCGTCTTTTTTTCGTAAGATACTCTGTGCCAAGATTTTTCATACCAGTACCAGAACGCCTGCTTCGACTTTGATTCCGGCCCATATGATTTCTACCGGCACGTGCTCTCTGTAAGGACGCAGGTGGCGACTTCCCAGTTATAAAGGATGACAGTATGCAGTCATTCCTGTACGAAATTCTGCAGGCCGAGAGAAGTTCAGATACTTGGGTTGGCTTGCAAAATCCTGGACTGGATGGGAACTTCGCATGGGTTGATGAATCTCTACTTGAGGACACAGTATACACCAATTGGTCACCAGGAGGTTATCAAATTGAAGATGATTGTGTTACTTTCAAGCGAACAATGAATTACCAATGGTTTTCGAAGGAATGCTCGGCCAGGCACAGCTACGTCTGTCGATTTTCACCAAGCGGTGAGAGAATAAACATTATTTGCGTTTCTTAATCACCCTGACTTATTGCTATGTATTGCAACTTGTGATACATTGCCAGTGTTTTGTGTTTGTGAGGAACAGTTTCCATGCTGTACTCCAAAAACCATGTTGGCATGGCTCGTGTTCAACGATTCAACGCCGGCTGCACTTCTGTAAAGTCTAATGCTGTTGTTGACAACCGAAATCTACTCCGTATTAGGATATATTTGTCAACAACAATGATGCATGTTGTAAAAATCCTTAGTGATGGCGCGACTAATATTTTTAATCTAAATAAATATATTCAGTGGGTAAACGAATAAAAATTTTCTTGCAAAGCAGAAATCCTGAAACAATTGTACAGAGCCATTGTTCCCATACTGTCGTTTTAACGTTTTGTGTGACTTCCAACATTAAATCAGGTGCTTACTCCTTTCCTTTTTCCAATTTGGCTTCGCTTTCGCTATCTAAGAATTCTCGCCCGCAGTGAATACAAACTCGAAGATGCGTACAAGTTAAATCCCTACAACCCATTACGATCCGATACCAACGACATAAGAGTATTGATGAATGTTATCATTCGTAATATGTTTTAATTACCATATATATATCTAATTTATTCACCACTCAAAGTAACGGGCATTCTGAATTGTAAAATTGACGTGTACATTCTTCCAGTAAGAAAGGAATACATGAAAATGAAACAAAAAATACAATATGCGACGAATGATAAAGATTTAAGTTCCAGACCAAAGTACGAAGCAGACATGACGAGCAAAGTATCAATTTCAAAATTCATTAAGAAGTATAAGCTCAATTAGTTGCAATCTTTGATTTTTGTTTTTTGTAAGACGCAGTTTCCTGTTCTGCTCCTAACAATCACATTGCAAAGTCCGGTATTCGACTTGTGAGCACAGCATGTATGTGCATTTAATGTTTTGGTATAAGCCTATTGTTTAGACTTACATGTAATTCCATATAATGCAAAATGGATTGTGTAAGCGAAACCATAACGCAGTATTTCAACACCCTTTACAAGACGACAAAAATGAATCACTTTCCTACGACAACAATAATGAAAATGTCATGTAACACTAAAGCTCATGCCTCTTAATCAATTACCCTAAATGTTTTGGCTTTGATAACCTTTTTAGGTGGTTTACGCAATATTTGATTGCTTTACACAGGCCACATACTCCATTTTTCGTTTTTAGAAATAATCGTGGCATTTTGTCGATTGGGCCATCAGCGTCCTTTAACAAACTCTCAGCCCGTATTCAGATTTAAGAACAATGTCCAACAATCAATATTTGCATGCTTGATATGTAATTTCTACGGTATCATAATATTTTGTTTTTGTCAATCCTCTGTCTCTTTTGCTGTTCGTTTATAAAGGACATACCAGATTTTGAATGGAACATGCAACATGTTTATTATCTATTTGGTTTAGGAACTGACATACGCGTGTACGTTACAATAATATTGATAAATGTTGTAATACTAGGCTATTTCATTCCTCTTTTTTTCACTCACTAAGATACACAATGTCACTTACCGAGACAAAAGTATAAATTACAAGTTTTCAATATTTTCCTTTCTAAAGTACATCAGGTATCGCTTATACTTTTATGTAACGACGTCCTGTACTCTCTTACATATACAGCACCGACAATGTTTGCCATGACAACGTTGCAAGGACAGTCGACCATCTTATCGACACCGACGGTTGCCATGCCAACAATACCGGTTCCCAACAATAACTCGACGACAACGCCAGTTCCGCCATCTCCGTCACTAGTGGAGATTTCCTCCCCGGCGACGAATACAAGCGACCACACGCATGAATCTGAGAAGTTCTCTCAGCCCGGTGAAGGCTACGAAGAGCAGGCCGATGTGCTCCGGCGAAAGTTACCATCTTACGTTTTCGGTTCTCTTTTAGTCTCTGTTATAAGCGTTGTCATATTAATTGATTGCGTGTTTCTGATTAAGGGTAGCGGACAAAGTCCCGTCATCGAAAGTACCGATTTAAGTTTACAGAATTTGAAAAAATAGTAAATGAGATGAAGGCTCACAATGACAAGCTTATTCAATAAAATCAAAATTAATCAAAACTGTAAAATTCGAAAAAAAGTTGTGTGAGAATTCGGTGAACTGTAATGGTTTTCCCCCCTCACAATAAGGCTATGTCATTTTCTGCATGGAATCTTCAACTATGATGGGAAAGTTAATCATTCAAAGTTATCCATTTTGTTACGCACAAGGAGGGACAGATATCAAACCGATCATTTTACGGGATTACCTCTATAATCATGGTGACGGATACACTCAATGCATTGATGGCGCTGTAGCTTACATAACTATCACAACTTGCCAAAATATGAGTTTATTATATATCTGTAATTTCAACGTGACGAAGATCGACATCGATTGATTGTTTAACGCAAAGCACGATTGTATATTTATCCTAGATCTAAGATTAAAAGAACGTCGTTCAGTTTGATGCATAACCTAATTTGGTGCAGAACATACTGACCAGAAAGCTGTCATTGCAATTCTAGGCGGAAATATTAATACGTCTCTGCCATTCCGAGTCATCTTTGTCAGTGATTTAAGCCTGCCTGTAAATGTAAGCTTATAACTTATGTAGTTTGTCGATTATACTTTCAATTGCGTTACAATTAATATAATTCCGATCGTGCTTTTACCAGTTGGTCCCAGACTGATGCCAAGATACAAACTTAGTCAAATTAATTCCAAGTCAATAATAGGGAGAATGGAAGTATCAACGTGTGAAACAACTTTCCTCCTTACATTTGTTATTCCCTTTTTGGCTGTGTTGTTTTTTCTTGCAATAATTGTCTAATAGTAAGTGACTGATTTCTTGAAAGGGGGGACAACCGAAACCTTCCGTGTATAATGAGTTGCCTCAGAAGTCTACTTCGGCGTTTCATTTATTTGTATGTGTGTTGATCTTCAAAAAGGTAACAGTAGTGACCGTGGGAAAAAAATCGTTTCATTTTAGAAACTTTGGATATATAAATATAATATATATATATATATATATATATATATATATATATATATATATATATATATATATATATATATACATATATATATAGGCACTTCATTTATATATATATATAAATGAAGTGCCTCATATATATATATATATATATATATATATATATATATATATATATATATAATATTTATATTTATTTATATATGAAAAGTTCTAAAATGAAACGATTTTTCCCACGGTCACTACTGTTACCTATATATATATATAAGAGGCACCTCATTCCACACACGTATATATATATTCTTGAAAAGGTACTGTTTTACTTTTCTGACTTTTTGAGATTTGAAGTCATTCAATGGTGCCTTACATCTACTATTTAACCAAATTGGCACATAGTAAATAAAGCATAATTTGTCAGCAATGTCACACGTGACTCGCAAAGGCACACGTATGCTGAAATGTGTCTTTCTTTTGACAGCAAGCAAATAATCATTTAATTTTTATATTATGTAAGTCAAAGAGTTAAAGCGAGAAGGCTGGACAGATAGATCTACTAACGCCCATTGCCACTCTGTTGTCTCCTACCTCGCAAATCACATGAACGTATTTCTGAATGTAGTCGTCAATATGCAAAGTTTGCATTTGCAATACCGGAACTTGATCATCAAGTCTTAATAAAGAATGCATCATGATCCTGACTTTGCCTCTCTGTTGGCGTTTTAAAGAAGCCGCAGATGTTTCAGTGGCTTTTGTTCCAATTCACAACTAATTAAGTTACCCAAAATTGTCTGACCATCTGATAACTTGGAAACAAGGTGTTTAATACTTTTTATAGATGGATTTTTACGTAAAAACCGAAGAAATTGTTTTTTGGCTGACGTGTCAACCAACTCCATCATTGAGATGTTGGTTGGAGGGATCACGCTGAAAAAAGCGGTCAAGGATATATAATCGCAGGTTCATTCTAGTCTCCTTTTTAAAATTAAAAAAAATACATATTGCCTACTTTCTCGGTACACTCCTTTCTCATTAATGGTGTTTCAATACCTTTACTTTTTTCTGCGCATATCCCGAACTCCAAAACTCAGCCTTTCACAATTTGAATGCAGCCTAGGGTGATACTCAAAGTTGTTGACATAACGGTGCAAACATACTTTGTTGGATATAGAACAACCAAAAACCACATGGAATTGATAAAATGGTGATTTTTACATGTCAATTATATTACGACTATTTTATAAAATTATCGAATAGAAATATAATGTGTAAGCAGAAGAAGTAACCAAAAAGGAAAATAGATTTCCTAAGATTAGAACAAGGGACACCTTTAGGTTTAGTCTTTATCATTCTATCAGATTCGACCCGTTCGGTTACAAGCTTGCTGTAAATAAGATGTTTTTCAGAATGCAGCTTCGTGCGCCAACAACCAGAAAAGGTGAGGTAATCTGTCTGTACAATTGCCATCTGAGCTACTTATAAAAAACAGAGGTCCATTCGATGTTTCTCTTTGTACGGCTGGCGTTCTTCTTGGAAATTTTCAACCTTTAATTCAAGTGCATCGACTCTTTGTTTCCCACAGCACACTGTGCTTGCGCGATTCAGTACTGTAAACCGGAAATGATAGGGGAATGAGCGTAACTAATGGAAAGGAGCCTGGGGAGATGATTTATTTTCATTTTTCGTAGTTACAACACAGTATAATATTTTAGAGCCTCTACTGTTGGCAAGAAATATTTTGACCTCTAATGCAAGAGCTTACCGACGACACACGCCAACTAATCCGACTAGCTCTCACTGGTTTATGCATCCTCCTCCCTCCTTCCCTCCCTCCCTCCCTCCCTCTCCTCTCTCTCTCTCTCTCTCTCTCTCTCTCTCTCTCTCTCTCTCTCTCTCTCTCTCTCTCTCTCTCGGAGGGAGAGAGAGAGAGAGAGAGAGAGAGAGAGAGAGAGAGAGAGAGAGAGAGATTGATTCCATGTTCTAATCTTTATTCTAATCTTTATCCGCAAGATACATTATAGCTTCCATTTTCCGAATAAATCTGTTAAGGACATACTGCCTCTTGTTACTCTTTATCCAAGTTTACTTACCATTTAAAAAACCCAACACTTTACCATAAGTAGGTAGGTAGGTAGGTAGGTAGGTAGGTAGGTAGGTAGGTAGGTAGGCAGGTAGGTAGGTAGGTAGGTAGGTAGGTAGGTATGTATGCATGTATGTCAATCTGCTAGGCGTGAATAATTATAACCAAACTAGGGAGACTGACCAAGAGCCACACTGATGGGGCCGCGTGGTCAACGACCCAGAGACTCTCTAGCTCTGTGTGGAGAGTGTAGGTAGGTAGGAATGTAGGTAGGTACCTGTGTATATGTACATTTGTAAGTATCTATCTATCTATCCATCTATCTATTTATCTATCTATCTATCTATCTATCTATCTATCTATCTATCTATCTATCTATCTATCTATCTATCTATCAATCCATCTATTTATGAGTGAATGTGTCTATGTATTTGTGTATGTGTGTGTATCCGTGAGTGTACTCCGAAGATGATTTTATTCTGCCCGATAGATATGCCAATTTTTTTTTGAAAAAAGTTAATAATGGAGTTTCTTTTTCATCATTTTAATTTTTTGTTTTATTTTATTTGACTAGGAACAACTAGCTTGCGCCAAACTACAGTTCCAGCCGGAAAAAATAAAAAGAATGCGATACAAAACACAGAACCAAAAAATAAATAACAAACAAGTGACCAAAAAAACTGAGGAAAGCAAGCAAATTTAAGACGAATAAATCGTATCTGCGGAATTTACCATACCTACCACTAAAAACATCAAAAGTCTGATTCTATAAACCTGTATTTAAAAATTTCATAGATCGTTGTAGGAATGCATACGAGCGCACATTATTCTAAGATACTGTTAGGTTGAAAAAGCTGTACAGAGCGTAAACAACGGGACGGTACATTAAAACATATATTCTCTAAAACAGAACATTTTTAAAAAGAAAACATACATTTATAAAAGAAAGTCATACCTAAAAACTTTCTACGCTCCTGTAAAAGCGGAAGTTTGAAAAATGTACAAAGTGGCTTGTAGTTATTTGATGCGTAAACCATGCCAACTCCGCCACACAAGTATTTTACAAATTTACACTGAACCCTTTCAAGTCGATTGATAAGGTAATGTTGATGTAAAGACCAAGCCTGACTGGCTTACTGAAGTTGGCTCCTTACAAGTGTTATGTATAAAATCTTAAGGATATTCACATTGTAAAACTTGCTAGAAATACGTTTGATAAAACCCAATAATTTAAAAGCTTTGAGAGTGGTAGCATTTTATGTGGGTGGAGAAATTGAGATTGTGAGTGAGATGTACACCGAGATCTTTAACTGATGTCACTCTATCTACAATCTCACCATTAAGTGTGTAGTTATATATATGAAATAGGCACTTTTTTGTTCATAAAAGAAATTACCATGCACTTTTTACAATTTAGTTTCAATTTCCATACCGCACACCACCTCTCAATGTGTTTTGAGATCTTGTTATACTAACCTGCAACCCTCAGTATCAAAACTTTTTTGTATAATTTTGAATCATCTGCATACAGCGTCATACACGGATGTGTTGATGTCATTTATGTACAATATAAATATACGGATGTGTTGATGTCATTTATGTACAATATAAATGTACGGATGTGTTGATGTCATTTATGTACTATATAAACAAGAGAGGACCTAGTTGGGATCCTTTGGGGGCAAAAAAGGTAACGTTGCACCAGGAAAAAAAATGACTGTTAATTGTTACCCGCTGAACTCTGTTTGAAAGATACGAAACCAATGAAAATATTGCCATTGAAACCACAATGTGAGAGTTTATAAAGTAAGAGCCTGTGGTTACCTGAGTCGAATACTTTGCTGAAGTCGAGATAGATTGAGTCAACTTGGCCCAGATTATTGCGAACAGTGGAAAAATATTCAGTGTATAAAAAAAGATTAGTAACAGTGGAGCGGTCTTTTACAAAATCATGTTGATTGATATCAAGTGAATTCTGTACATAATTGTAAATGAGAGGAAAAATTGCTTTCTCAAAGCCTTACCGAAGACTGGAAGAAATGATATTGAACGAAAAGTTTTGACCTCATTTTGAGACCCAGATTTAAAAATAGGAACAACGTTGCCCCTTTAAACAAAGAGGGGAAAATACCAGTTTGAAGTGACTTGTCAAAAAGTGAGGGAAAACGCAAGTTGTTCAGAGAACGCACGATCAACTCGGATGGGAATCCCATCTGGACCAAAAGCTTTTCTAGGATTTAAATCATCTAAAATATATGTCACTTCTTCGACTGTAAGGATGATGTTAAACAGTGATTTATTAAATTTTTGAGTTCAAGAAAATCACCTCTGGTATCTTCAATATAAACTGACTTAAAATATGTGTTAAAAAGCTCGGCCATTTCAGATGAGTTTACAGCACTAATGCCATTGTAACAGACGTAAGCAGAGATCGGTTATTACATCAGGAATGTGCAAGAGAAGGGGATACTACGACTTGAAAAAACCGAAACACGTTGTTTATATATACAATTGACGCCAGTAATGATAACATATGCGTCTATGAATAGAAAAAATGATAGGTGAATTTTATGATGTGGAAAAGACGCAATGCATTTGATATGAATTTGAATGACAGTATACTTTTGTGTACAAAGACATTCAAATTTACAAACAAATACAAAATTAGGAATTCGAATTTTATTCTTCTAACATTTTTCACATCTCTAGTATAAAACTGAAGAACGATGTAAATATTACCGTGACGTAACTAAAAGTTTAAGTCAGAGTGTTCTCAGAGTCCATACAGAAGTCATAATAGTCGTAGTTGTAACAGTGATGTCAGGCCAAGTCATGCAAGAGATGTTTGGCTTTCTGAGGAAAAAGTAATATGATCGAGATTGTCTCTCTGGAAATATGCCAAATGAAAAGGAAAGAATAGTGCGGCTTAGGAAGTAGGAATTGTCGCTAAAGTATCTGTCAGCAGCAAATATTTAAGTCCCTATCGAGAATACCTCTTTTCACAAATAAAGCATAAAATTGGATCTAAACAGTCACGATTCGTACACTGCAGTGAATTATGATCTTTACATTGTCGTATTTAGTCCACACAACATCGTGTGCCAGGCATTGGGGCGTTATCTAAATAAAAAGGAGACGAATGTAATGGTAGCCTGTATTTATATTTGGAGTACAACCTGTGACGACAACGCCTGGCAATGAAATAAGTATCCGTGCATACAAAAATTACAGTCGACATGCTGAGACCACAAAAGTTTTCGTTTATAAATATTTGCAAAGACTACCCTCATCTTATTTTTTATGGAAATGTAGAAAATGGTTCAGAAAACACGAGAAAAACACAGGTCTGATACAAGGTTTCGTAGATACTATGAAAGCCGATATCAGTATCTGTCTTCTGTACATCTGGCTGTCTTTTATAGCTACACATGTTACATACATGCATTCATACGAGCATATAGGTAATTTACGTATACTTACAGTGATAAACCGATCGGCTCGAAGTTGTACGGCTCCGCGAAAAACACTCGTATACGATGACGTCAAACAGCGAAAAATACCATGGGATTATATATAAAAATGCTATAATATGATTATGTTACACTGTGTAGACGTTAACGTTTTTAACGTAATTATCATAAACATGTTAAGCAACTGAGACATCATTTCACATATAAAAATAAGTGAATCATCTTTGTTATAAAATTGAGACTTAATTAACAGCGATGTTTATAATGATAGGCTGATAATTACGTGCTATTTTCATGTACTTTTTTATCATCTTTCACAACACAAAATGTTGGGTGATACAGTAAATGTCGTCAATGAGCCAAATATTGAATCAAATAAAGCTCTTCACACTCAAATCTTTGCTCACAGTTCGTCCCTTTCTTGACGTCTTCAATTTGTTTGAACTGGTTAAAATGGGAACAAGCCAAAGGGATAGAGCATAGTAAATATGAAACAGTTTGCGTGACAGTTGGGTTTTTCATTCACTCATGATGGAATAGGTCATATCATAGGATGAGAAATATTTATTATTGTTCAAGACGAGTTAGAGCTCGAAATATGAATATGGCCTAATTTTATTTTTCATGACGTTCTATCAAGCTTTCTGTGACGTCATTGCATTTATTCTTGTAACCGAGTGTATCCTCCTATACCCTTGACTAGAGTGATAGTATTGGAAGTTTTATCTCAAAAATTGTCGCTGACAAAAACAAGAGTGAAGAGTGAAGGACATCAACGGTGTGTGGATCAAAGTCGATAACAATGGCGTTGTTAGCGATGTGTCAATGAGTAAAGATGGTATACTCATAGGCATTGGGAAATCGTGTGGACTTTGGTACAGGGACCATTACGATTCAAGCAATTGGATTGGAGAAATTGCAAACAGCCGCTGTGTAATATCAGTCTCTTTCATCAAGTAGGGTAAGTATGTACTTTTCAAAATCGTTTTATTATGATATTTGAATGCACTGATGTCGTCTTCCGTCTTCATACTATTTTTGATGTATGACATATATTTCTTTTTCTATTTTCAGACTTGATATCTGACGTCTTCTAGATAAACATACGGAAATCGAAAAAATATGACAGTTGTCATTTGATTGATGGTGGCGGTACCTTATAACGTTCACAAGTATGTGACACTTCCTGTGAAAAGAAAATTACCCTTCATCCTCAAACGTGATTTAGCAATTATTGTCATTTTGCGTCACATTCCTCCTGAATTGGAATTGATGAATATTGACAAATGTATTTCAGTTGATTGACATCCTTGAATAAATGCATGCCTTGAATAGCCTAGTAAACTGAAAGTTATTTATTTCAATCTCCTTGAACAGTAGTAGTCTTTATTGAGAGAACAAGATAAGACAAAACTCATCGTACGACATAACATATCACACACATTTAAGCATCACTATCTAACGAGACATGCGATAAGACAGAAGACAAAGGATGAAAAACACAAACATTATTCTAAATCTCTACCTTTAACCTATCCGAACATAATCATATATTGCTGAAAAATTCGACATCGACCTTTAAATATCGGCATTTGTCCGTAAAAGCAGGCGCATACTTTCAAATGTCGCTTAGGTCACAGTCCCTGCGCAATGGGTTTAGAAACACGGTTGGTTAAGCTTGATATTGATAAACAATAAGTGACACCTTAGTAAATGTTGTACATGTTATTTACATGTTATTTTTACCGTTTAAAGTGCATCATTTTCACATTTCCCATGCAGTTAAAATATCGCAAATTGGAGGTCGCTTTACCTTCAAACGACTTCAGACTCTGATTTGTTTTAAAATTTTAAGTTTTGTGTATACTGCACCTACGTGTGACAAGTATAAGAGGTAACAAAATTGCTGCATTTAATAATCCAACAAACGATGTGAAATCGAAAAAGAAATGAGTGTTCAATATGGATTTTAAAGTTGACATTTCTGAATCAAGAGTTTAATCCAAGTTAGGCAAGTCGTTCGCTTCTCATTGGTGAGAAAAGAGATAAATTCCGAGAACAATCCATATCATGCCTTGTCCATGCAGTTTGGATAACTAGACCGATGGTGGAGGGACTGCAGTGCTAAGGTGCAGTACTGATACGTTGACTTCAAAAATGTCCATATAACTTTACATAAAAGCGTCCCATTACAGGCTCTGGATATTGTCAGACTTAGCATTGACCGCCTGCCTTACTGTACCTTTAGCAACTGGACATGTTTGAGGTCAGGGACATTTTCCTAACATATGTTCGTATCACTAATTTCAATATGTATCAGTGAACAGAGTTCTGTAAACGTATTGTAGGCTTCACGGACATTTGTCCCTGCAAACACACAAACGATGGGAGCAATACAACAGGAAAGGGTGAGTTGATTTTGTGATTTCACAGAGTTGAGGAGGTAGGCCTATAGAAAGCAGTGTCCATGTATTCACATCTAGCATCTTGCTTGAGGAAATTACTAACATGTAAGCTTAGATTGTTTGTTGCCAATCACTGATTTTCACTTTGGTGATCGAGAAAAAACAAGTACGCCACCAATACCGTGTGGTGGTACTAACGCTCTATGACTGACAGGCTTCTATTGCCATATATGGGCATATGCAAATTTACGGGGGCTGAGCAATCTCCTTTCGTCACTTTCGTCGCAGTATTTGTTTAAGTTACCCCTTTGCACATATAAGAGTTGCATCATTAAAACAAGTGGGATGTGAGAACTTTCAACTAGATAGGTCAAACTTCAATTCAAGCACGTCCGAAGTAACCATTTTATCCTCAAAACAGACAACAATATTTACGATAACTTCGACCAAAGGATACATTCCCAAACTCAGTCTATCCAGTGCACTCATCAATAAGAGCATTAGAAATATGATCAATCCGAATTCCTCTCTTTTCTACACTGAACTGGAAACACATATATATCTGCCAGAGAAAGAAATCAATGAATCAAAACCAATATAGGCCTATAGTATTATTTATCATATACCCATGCCCATATTGCTACATCCTAGTGACGTTCAACGTAAAATATCAGCCGTGATATTTCACGGTAAACGTCTAGATATGCACGATGAACGTCATCAGTTTTAGAGTTTTCCCGAACTACATTAGCAGTTTGTTGGTAAACAACGAAAACAACAAAATGGCTGCCGCTCCCCGCCTGCGAAGCGATGTCGCCGACGTAAAAACTTGAAGGGCTTCGAGGAACACGGGTATTTCTGGTTGCAAAATACGGAAATATCACGTTGAGTCTTGAAATGTTTTCCCATGGTATTTTTTGGTCAAGTCGTAGCAAACATTCTGCCGTTCGCACGGCGCCGGCAATGTGCACGGTCTCCACTAAACAGGTAGTGAGCGCGTGGCGTGACAGCGATGTCGCGCGCGCGACGACTGTTGACATGGCAACTCTAAAGGTAAACTAACAAAATGGCGTCCCCTCACCGCGCGAGTTCCGTGCCGTACGACGACCGAAATCAGGATAGATTTAAAGCTGCAGCAGTTTTTGATCGGTTACAGTTGTAGCATATTGCACCTTAAAATGTTCCTTCTGTATGACGATTTTTGTATCCCGGTGTCTTTCTTCTTGGGTTTCATTGAGATATGGACGACTTGCAGCGATGTCGCGCGTGATGTTGACATCTTCGTCGTATACTTTATGAATGAAGCCTGTTCACATAAACATTCTGATATTTATGCGCAAGGCGTAATAAAGTAAAGCCTCAAAATTTAAGGTTTTTCGTTCTATTAGTAAAAATTCCCTAAAATTATGGGCATGGGTATATGATAAATCGGTTATTACCCAATATCGCCTGTTCCTGTGTCGTATCAGCATGAGTGTCATTTGTGCTGCGTCAGACACTCGACTTCGTCTCGTGTCTGACGCAGCACAAATGACACTCATGCTGATACGACACAGGAACAGGCGATATTGGGTAATAACCTCTAAATATTATTGCCTGAATACATGGGTTTAGGTGCCCGAGAGCAGGAGGTAATTTGCCCGACGCCAGAGGGGCAAATTGTCTCCTGCTGCGAGGGCACATAAACCCATGTATTCAGGCAATAATATTTTTACTACATGCCTCTTCACAGTTAATCTATATGACATTTATTTACAAGCAGGGCATTTTCAAACAATTTTACTATTATCGACCAGCATCAAACAGATTTTAACGAAAGTCAAAATAGATATTTTACATCTAGCGTTAGGCGTCTACTTTGACGTCGAAAACATCGAAAGGCTTCACTGTCCCGGGTAACCATGGAAACCGGTCAGTACATCGTTCACCGACCCGCTAACATTCCGGATGCTCCTATTCGAATCAATGCACTGATTTGCATTCACCTCGAGGCATGTAATAAACGATTACGAAAAGACTAAGGGCACTTTAAATTGTAAACTTCGATTGTCGATACTTGACGAAAGCGAGTACGGTTATTTCACCAAGCAGAAACAACGTTTTCACGGATCTCAGCGTACTGTATACATTCAGAGAAGTAATGGTGGACGATTGCATGTGAGCCAGATGAATACAGTGAAACGAAGTCGTATAACCTGCGAAGAATTGAAAGTCAATGGTATATAGTTGCCGCCATCATGTTCATGATCCTGCAGAGAAATCGATAGCCTTTCTAACCACATAAGTAAAGACACATTTGAATACTCTACCTAAAGGCGACAGGGTGTCAGACTTGCATTAAACATTCATCAGAAGTTTGTTAAGCCTCCCGTCTTAAGAACGATATTCTTCCTGGTATTTCTATTACGAACTCGCTCAAAGAATAGGAGGATTAATCAAGTTCTCCACTGACCAAAAAAGAGGAATACGTATTTATATCATTGAAATGTCAAATAGTATGTCCATCGAAAAACTCCTGTAACATCAAAGTGAAGATCGTTCATGTGTGGGAGACAGTGATAGACATTGGCATGGCATGTCAGCCCCACACAGAGTTGTCACAATTTTATGACTTGCGTTTGAAGAGAAACAGTCGTCGGAATTGCGCCTGTGCGAGTTTCTTGTTCACAAACAATGTATTTCGTACACGATACCTAGATGCGCCACATCATCTTAGCTGCAACATCTAAATTATACAACGTAGATTATGACGGACATGTTTTAACTTTCACAAATTTAAATCACTATCGTACCTTGGATACTGTATTTACATCGGTCGTATGGGTCACATAGGACTTTTGAGCGCAGTTCCGACGACTGTGTCCCTTTCAAAGACAATGCCATAGAGGATATTCAGTTAGAGCATTTTGCGACACAAGGGGCTGAAAAACCTGATTCTGTGATCACCATACTGTAAATTATTGATGGATATAATACGCCAGGATTTTTGGACAGTCGTTCATTGTCAACAAGTATTTTAGAACTTAAATATTTCTCTCCAAAGCTACATGTGCCTGGCGTGTTATTCTAAACAGCATGCAAACAATTGCATAGCCTGTAGTTTAGGAAGCAGCCACATCTTTCAAACTCTCGGCATTAACTTTTCTAGTAAATGGGGTGAAAAAGAAATGTAAAGGTTGTGTAAAGGACCTGGTACAGAGTCTGATAGATATATTTTTAAATATTTTGATAGAAGAAAAATACTGTTTGGAGTGTACATGCCAATCGTGATACAGAAAGAATGAGTATTTTTTCATTCCTTACTAAAAGTACAAAATTCGTGGAAAATTAACAAAACATTGGAATAAGTATCTGATTTATTGAGGCAAATTTAAACCATAGTCTTCCTTTTGTAGCTGAATAGTCTTTGAAGTGTACGTTTCGAGAAAAACGATCGCATAGTTTGTTTAACATTTTACTAGATTAATCATCATACTTGATACCGGGAAATAATTAGCCTGATGGACCAAAAATAGTCAAACCACCATGATACAGATTTTGTTTGTTTCTGTCCTTCAAAAACAGATAAGAAATTTATGGTGCACAGGTCGATCAGGCATTGTTTTTGATGATTTTCCTATAATTATCATAAAAAAATGATTAATAATATTAATAAATTATTAATAAGAATGTTACAGAATATTAAAACTTTTTTAGAACGATGTCGTCTACTTTGTGTAAATACCGTCTGGAAACCCCATCGCTGTGATAATTATGATTATTAATAAATTATGATTATGATTTATAAAATCATCCTTTACACATTGTAATCTGCTTCTGTGAACAACCCTCTGGAAACCCTTATATAGTTTCACAATCTTTGCCAAAATATACAAGTGACACCATTGCCCAGGTTCAGTCTACGGCGAGAGTCACTACACAGTATATATAAAGAGCACACTAATAATAATATTAATATTCATAAACATTTTTATGATAATAATAGGAAACATCATCAAAAACAATGCCAAATCGACCTGTGATGGTGTAAACTATAAGAGAGGGCCAGCTTATATCTTTGAAACTTGACAGATTGCCGGTACAAATCAGGATAACTTTCACCCTTCTCCACATTCCCTGAACACTCAAAAATCTCAGTAACATCACGACAGAGAGCTACATCATTCAAGAATAGGTTTCCATGGATATTTTACGACGTCGGTAAATGGCCAATTTATGACACGCAAAGTTGTACATGCAAAACACACTAATTGCCCACACATCCTGTGTACCTTTGATATTTTCCACATCAACAGAGCCAATCGTCGGCGTTCTGACGAACATTTCTCTTGAATGACGTACACAGGCGACAGAAGTAAATCTTTGACATCAGTAAGGTGTCAAGGGATGCGTTAAAAAAAAGAATACCTTACATGGGAATAACAGAGGGCAAGGCAGTTCCTCTTATTACATTGAAAACCAATCCACTTTAACTTAAAGGATAACGTGATCCTTCGAAAACTTTAAACCAATATTGCTAATGTGAGCCCGCCATATAAATATCCTTTGATATGCGCATTGGGAGAATACTTGCAATTGTCTTATGTTCGTTGAAGAGTTTTGAATTGAATTTTATCAGAACAACACATCGTCGTAAACCACAAGCCCATTTAGGGCAACAGCCGCGGAGCGGAAATCATGCTTTGGCTCAGAGTCTGGAGAATGGAAGAGCAAGGAACGTTGCATCGATTTCCGTTGCTTGTGATCTTCATAAGAACACACTTCCCATACGGTAAATATCAGAAATGTTTTAACGTCCACATAACGGACCAAAAAACACCATAAAAAGGAAAATATGTTTTACGGATGAAAGGGTATTCTTACTTGACGCATACTTTGAGATAGTATTGCTTCCTCAATCCGATGGTGATTTTTGCATATGCTGTTTGTGCGATCTAACGACGCGAAACCTTTGAGTTGCATGTTCAACCCAAATTTTATATACTATCTTAGTTATCAAACAACAACCGAGGATAACAATTAAGGGCTCTTTCTGTAGGTGAAATATTTTAACACCATTCACTCCAACGCACCTTCCTGCCGCACCATCATATATGTATAAAACAAAGAGACGCCCTCCCATTTCCTCTTACAGATACAGCCTATTGAACTGGCATTCAAAATCTCGCGATCGAGTTATCAAATTGTGTATCTGTCACATAAATTACGTGCGTTGGGACTCAGTTATGGTTTGTTACATACTCCGTCGCCAGAGGGCACTATTTTTGAGATGGGACCCACGCCGAAAACCACAAGCTGTGGTCGACAGCTTTCGCACACTGTCACTCAAGCTCCTGTGCTGCAGTTTTGGACTATTTCAAATGAAATCTCTTCTGATACGATCGACATAAGAATCTTGCAAATGTTGCTTTAACTGTTTTTTAAAATTGTAATTGGAATCAATATTCCTTATACTACGTGGAAGGCAATTCCATAACTGCGAAGCTGAGTAATGAAAACTTGTTTGAAATAATTTAGCTCCTCATGGGATAAAAACTGAGTTATTTCCAGAACGTGTATCATAATTGTGTACAGTTTGTCTGGTAATAAAATTTGATGCCAGGTAGGATGGAGCTTGACCCCTTATTATTTTATGCATGAGATTCAGTTTCAGATACGACACTCTTTGCTCTACACAAAGCCACCAAAGTTATTCAAAGTGAGCTGGCCCAATATGTTCCCTAGGGTGCATATCTAGAACAAACCTTATTATTTTATTTTGTGTTGTTTGTAGTCTATGTTTACTGACAACCTTCAAACCTTGATACCAGTAGGCACTGGCATAATCAAAAAGACAATTAATGAGACTGTTGGCAAGAAGTTTACGTGTTTTCCAGTCCAAAAAGTGACGTTTGCGAAACAAAAACTTAAGATAAATGTTTACCTTCTGAATAATTTGTGTGGCCATACTCTCTCCTGATAGTGTTTGATCCAAATCGGCATCCAAATAATTAACGGTATCCTTGGTGATCACATTGGTATCGTTACAGACTATCTCCAGCTTAGACTGTTCTTTTAAGAAATGATTCGAGCCAAAAAGAATTGAGTCCGTTTTACCAAGATGTAAAGTCAATTTGTTATCCACGAACCATTCATTCAAACTTTGCAATTGTAAGCTTAGTTCGTTTTGTATTTTACCAATATCCTTGTCAGAGACCATCAGTGCTGAGTCATCAGCATACAAAAGAAGTTTACAATTTACAGCAGAACACATGTCATTAACATATATTGAAAACAGAATCGGACCCAGTATCGACCCTTGAGGCACCCCACAATTAATCTGATTATTATAAATGATAACATATGATTATTTACGTTGACCACTTGCTGTCTGCCAGTCAGATAAGCACTGAACCAACGAACAGTTTTGTGACTCAGGCCTAACGCTTTAAGCTTATCTAATAAGATCCCATGATCCACGGTATCAAATGCATTCTGAAGGTCGATAAGCACCATCCCTGTTCGTTTACCCTGGTCAGTTTGGTGTTTAATATGATCAGTGATGTAAATCAAGCATGTATCAGTAGAGTATCCTGGTCTAATTCCTGATTGAAATTCATACAGTAAGTTGTTGTTCAGTACGTACTCTTCTAGCTGGTCATAAATTATTCTCCCCAGAACTTTAGAATCAATGCTTGTAATAGAAACTGGCAGATAATTACCTTCAAAAGTTTTGTCATTCTTTTTGTAAAATGGGACAACTTTGGCATTCTTTAAATCATTCGGAACAACTTGTTGATGGATTGATAAATTAATAACATGACTTAGAGGAGCAGCAATTTTTCAGCGCCGTCTTTAATAAATTTGGCTGGAAAATTGTCAAAACCTGTCGATTTAGTGCTGTCAAGAGAGGAAAGATGCTTATAGACAACAGAATCACTAACAACGGAAAGTTTGAAACTGTATTGTACAACTCCTTTGTTTGAGTAAAAATGTTCGACGTGGTCTATGCCAAACTTACCTGACATAGGAGGTAGTTTGTCAACAAGTGAAGAATGCTTTTGTGCTGAAGAAGCTTTGTGCAACTTTTGTTTTATCAAAACAAACCTTATTGCCTATAACCAAGCCAATATTTGTGATAGTAGAACAAGCTATTTTAAGGGGAGCTCCCAAGTTTTTCAAGATTTTCCAAAGCTCTTTGCTGTAATTTCCACAATTGACTAATTTTGTCTTGAAGAAATCGAAATTTTCTATTCAACAGCAAACTGCGTTTACTGGCAACTTCAAGTTGTTCAGTCTTATACTGAAGAAATATACATAATTGTCTCGGCGTCACTCATCAGGAGATCTTGTCTATGTTCCAATTGGAAATCGTCTTCCTTGATGTAAGGCCTGTGGGACTCAATGGATAGCCTACTAAAATTAAACGTGTGAAAACGTGAATACAATAGGTGACGGCGACACAGCGGATATATATGCGATTTGCGTTGACAATATTTTGTATTTGCAGATGCCGTGTTTTCGACGCAATCATTTCTTTTAGAAATCCATCGCCGGCTACCTTCTGCCCCACTATATCCAACGTGTATAAGTGAGGAAGAACGCGGACAAGAAACAGAATAGTTAGTGTACAACAAAGGCAAAAAATCGACGATGCTAAGACTTTTTTTTTCAACAAGGGATAAAAGAAGAGTAGGGTTTTGTAATGACACCCTAAAATGCATCTTGCTTATCGATACAAGTTCCTGCTAAAGTAAAATAAAGCGAACAAACAAATAAAATATGATAAATATATATACAGTTTGAACGTAGGTTTAGATATTTAGATGTTACTGCCATCACGTTGAACAAAAAAATTTGGGCGAGAGACGTCTATGGGGTGCGTAGGCGCTGAGCGGAATAGGAGCAAACGAGCGACAGTACTCCAGTCCAAAGAGCAAGTATACTACCCCGCCGAATTTACCGGTTTGGTTGGCTAACTATGGACAGAGTACGACTTTGCGTTAAGGTAAATCATGGAGCTGAATATTGCCAGCATATTTTTTTTTCAAAGGAATATTTCTCATTTAAGATTTCAAGGAAAGCCCGGTCCCCATACTATATACCGTATTTTCAGAAAGTAGAGAGTCTAAAGTTTAGTATGGTAGCAGTAGTTTACTCGAAGGATAAAGTGGGTGTGTATTTGGGGTAAAAAACCTCAATTTTGGTAATAATGATAAAATTAATTTAAGTCAAAAACTTGAGGCTATTTTCTGAAATGTAATATTTCACGAAAAAAGAGTATATGTAGAATAAAACGATTGTTTTATTTGGCACTATCTATCCTCATTCTAAAATGGCAAGGGTTGAAAAACTGACACTAAAAAAGTTATTAAAATCATGATTAGCAAAATTAAAATGCCTCTTATTCAAAATGAGGGAACTCTATTGCCAAAAAAAATAGTTGCTTTGTTATGTAGCATTTAAAGAAGATAATGTGAAAATTTCAGAAAATTTGACCCTGTCAGAGTGAAGTTAAATTCTTTGGAAATATTGAAATTGGAAGGAAAAAGAAGCCAGAAAATACGGTGATTTGCATACATACATTCGCATAAATTAACACATCTGTATCAGGCAACTTACAACTGCTTGACAAGCTAAAATGTGAACTCAACCAATGTTTTTATCTTGGGTTAACAACTTAATTAAAAATTGAATGAAATATTTGAAAAAACAGGGATTTTTGAGCAAAATACACTGTGTTGGGTGTAGCGCCCCCTTAAGAAAACCATGCTGTATTCCTGGGACTCGTACAAGTAATATATACAAGTTTCAAAAAAAGTGCAGTGAAGATATTTTGCTTTTCTAAGTTACAGCTAGATAAATGGCGGGAGCCACTTGTGGGGCAGGATGACCTTGCTATTTTCGAAACACCTGACATCACTTTTTGGTCTTTTTGCCAGAGATCCATAGATCTTTCTTCCAAGGATTTGACTTTGTTGTGTGTACCGATACTTTGCTGTCTGTTCTGTGTCTGTATTTGAAAAAAAATGACCATGTATTACGAATTTTAACAAATTATCATTAGATTCTGAATGGTTATGAATAACATTATCATTATTGATTATTTTACGTCCCGAGCGCCAATCTACTTTCATGAGTATTTTCGCTCTTCAGAGTCCTGCGACGTCATCAAAGCAAGTGTAGCGTGACAGTTCTGCGCATGCCGTTTAGATTGTATAAACATTGCAAACACTGAGCTGCGCTGCGCAGCTATACAAGCTTCGCCCTGCCTTGTCTCCACTGGGCTGGACTGCGTCACCTTTCAGTGACACGAATTGCAATGCCCTTTCTGTGTATATAAACAACATGCATTATTCATTAGCGTTGCTTGTAAATTAGTACTGGGAGCAGGCTTTTGATAGCACCCTTTGTGATTGATACAGAAATACTTTCTGTTTGCTCCAAAACACATCTTTGCTAAATTTTCAGGGTATGTTTCCATTATTGATCAGGCAGCAACATCGTCGTCATATCTTGAGTACATTAATATTGTCCCTCATTCCTGCCACACACGAGCTACCCACCTCAGTGAAAGTGGACGCTGTCAAAGTGGGCGTGTACTAGGCCAGTGCACTCACACTGGCCATTAACTGGCCGCTGGCTACAAACTAATGAATCGAACGTCACTAGTGCATTTGCGTATGCGTTTGGACTCAATCCTCTGCAACTAACGTCGGACCGGACAGCGGCTGAACTACAGGTCGACGAGACAGATCTTGCACTGCGCAAATCGGCAATACCCAGTAAGATGGCAGAAGACGCAACGATCGGAACTTGGGACACTGTAGTGATAGTGATCTACTTTGTATTTGTACTTGCAGTCGGTCTATGGGTAAGTGGCAACTTCGTATGTTCCCTTGTTAGTCTGTCTCTCTTCAAACCTCCAAGGAACACTGCAAGACAATTGTAAAGACACATACACTACGGTAGCAGGAGTACTCGGTCTATCCATGGAGGTAGGAAGAGACCTACCTCCATAGTCTATCTGTGTACTGCGTGTTATTGATAGTCAGTGAATGTTTTGTTCTTTAATTATGTAACGTGGTCCAGTGTTTTGGGTTTATTATGGTTAATAATTGTGACTACCTGACCCTCCCGAAGGCTCGATACAATGCTTACACTGGTGACAAACACAAACAAGAATCGCAGCATAATCCCGATTCGATTTTCGATTTATAACATGTTGACAGTTAAACAGAATCGATTTTTGAGCTTCGTTATTTTTACTCATTGTTTACGTTGTTTAAATATCCGCTTGTGTTGTGCATCGTGTTAGGTCGTACACGACCGACCAGAGACATGTCACCGGTCCCGATTGTGTTTTAAGGTTTGTGATGGCCTATGTGCGTCATATTATGCCCGCGACGTAACGCAGAGTAGTCCACACACAGCAGATGTCTCTGCAACAGAAGAGTTCACAGTGTAAACCCCGAGAGTGGAATGGGTGTTGTCACCTCCTGTTTGCGGTCACTGTTTGTATCGTCTCTGCCATCTTTGAGGAGAGTGATCCAGAATTTTAATATTTCACATTGCTTAAGTAATTTATACATAGAAATTCTGTCACGTTAAACTACTATTTTAAGTACATTCAAGAGAAAGGGGGAAAAGGCGTATCGCGCCGATCTCCTTACATTTACAAACTTGATTCTGGTCCCAAGGTTTGCATATGGAAAAAGTAAATATGTGAAGAGTTTGTACTTCGCATCTATGCTATCTTCATGCACTAAAAAAAAGACTGCCTTGCTTTGCTGCAGACGTCGAAGGTCAAATATTGACCTTCCCCAGCGTTGCGCCTTACGGTAAATTATTTCAAAATTTCATTTGTTTAAAAAAAAATTGGATGGAGCTTGTCTTGTGGACTTTTGCGAACTTAACCTAACATACAAAAAGGTACATCATGATGCAATGCGTATGATGAACCCCGATTCCCTTTCAGTTTCAAACACGAATACAGCAATTCCCATGTGCGGTACAAAATTTGGGTATGGCGTTGGCAAAGACTGGGTGTTGTGGAGGCCTGTCTCTTCTGGGAGCCAATCAGACGACAGCATATTTTACTGTTTGTGGTAGGTCCATGCTTCAAAGCCGCTTCGCGACTGGTACGGCGCGAGTAAAGTCACCTGTCATAGAGTGCGGCTTGTGTCATAAACGTACAGAGTGTTTAAAACGTGAAATATCGTTTGAAAATTGTGAAAATTTAGAACCTGAGCGTCAGTGCCATGCGTTATTTCTGTGTTATGTATGTGCTTGCATGCATAATGAGCGCTCTGTTACGTAATCTGGTTTAATGGCATACCGTTAGAAATTAACCATGATCGCTGCGCTATTGTTTTGCGGTCGATAAGAGGGCCTAACTCAAAGTGGAAACATCAATCCCTTGTTGTGAGGTATTAGGCCTAATGGTGAGGGCGATTTTCAGTGACCGACTCTGCTATAGGCCTATTCTCACTCGGGTTTGTCAAAAATTTTCGGGACACTTGAACAAGAAAGCCCGCTCTGTGAGTTTCAGCTCGGGCGAGCTTTCACTTGGCCTCAGTGGCTTGCTCAATGAAAGCATATAATTACAAAACTTCAATCCGCGTTTTTAAGTCTCAAACATATTAGGCCTATAGGCCTACCGATCTTGACAGGCCCACTCCCTATTCTGGGCTTGGCTTAGGCTGGTGCCAGAAAATCCGATCACGGTGGGGAAGGTGACCCGCTTACAGCTTTAGTTTTCACACGGATTGACCCACTGCAGTCTTCTTTCCCACAGTATGCCAAAGTGTTATGTAACGCCAACATCATGGTACATTCAATTTACGCATGTACGTTACAACCTGCAAGCGTCTGTCCGAGCTCCACTCGCTGTTGTTCCAATGATGCAATGCGTTGTGGGAGGACGGCAGGTCGTCGACCTTTTTAGCAAGATGGAGCCCGGGCCGACAGCATGCAGCAGTGGCTCCTTTGGCGGACGGCCGGCTCCGTTATTTTACATCTAGCGTCAATGAAGTAGCAGGGCCGGTACTGTACTGTATAAGTGTGGGTCCAGTCCATGTCATGACAGTCTATGCCATGCTGACAGCTGCAAGGCAGGGAGAAATTTGTAGAGGGGCAGCACTGAGGAGGTGAGGCCGCTTTGCGTACCTATTGACTTGTCATCGTCATTCTCCACTGCACTTGGAATATGCTACATATAGTGGTAAACATGCGCTGTGATAAGAACTCTACGTGCTGCGATGGAGAATGACTAGGTGTATATGTATGAGAGAAAGAATTAAATCGATCGGTTGAACCAGCGGAATATGACTGTTTCTATTCAATTTTGTATGATTGATATCTCCTTTCTGCCAGTGGTGAGGCTATTATTTTCTAAACCACGATGTAAGTTATCTGCTATACATGTAGTGCTAAGTTCTCCGACGTCGACGGAAACAAAAATGCGAAATTGTGTTTATTTCAACTGTATGTCAATTATTTTACGCTTAGGGCCCTTACAACAGACTGCCGTAGGTGTCTGAACCACAGGGGATTCAATCTCCGATGATGATGATTAAATATTTAAAAATGAAGATAAATAAACATATATTTGGACTCAGTAAATTTGTTGTTATTGTTGTTGTTATTGTTGTTGTGGTTGTTGATACTATTTGCAGAAAAGAACAAAGTATGCGCTGCAAATTTCAACACAGCCTAACTATACATGTGCGTCGCAAATTCAATACAGCCTAACTATACATGTGCGTTGCAAATTCAACTATACATGTGCGTTGCTGCCTAACTATGCATGTGCGTTGCAAATTCAATACAGCCTAAAGTTAGGCTGTATTGAATTTGGAGCGCATGTGTATAGCATGGAGGTAGCTTACCTCCATGTGTACAGTGAGGCTGTATTGAATTTTGCAGCACATAATTTGTCCTTTTCTGCAAATACTATCAACTACAACAACAACAATAACAACAACAACAACAACAACTTTACTGAGTCCAAATATATTTTTATTTTTCTTCATTTTTAAATGTTTAATCATCATCATCGTCATCATCGGAGATCGAATCCCCTGTGTCTGAACTAGCTTTGGGTCCATAGCTGTGGTCTTTTTAACTCCACCACAGGTCATAAAGTCACTGAACATCGGCCCGTTACAAGGCAGGAATCCCCATCTGAAAACACCACAGTTGTGGACCAACCACAGGGAATGGAGTAATTTTGTTGTTGTTGTTGTTGTTGTTGTTGTTGTTGTTGTTGTTGTTATTGTTGTTGTTGATGATGATGATAACGATAATAAAAAATATTAAAAAACAATGTGTCATTCCTTGCTGTTGTTTGTCGATGTTGTAGATAATTGTAAAAGAAAACTGACATCGTGACCAAAAAACGACGTAGGTCGCCCAACGTCACTCCCGTCCTATTATATAGGACGGGAGTGACGTTGGGCGACCTACGTCGTTTTTTGGTCACGATTACAGTTTTCTTTTACAATTATCTACAACATCGACAAACAACAGCAAGGAATGACACATTGTTTTTTAATATTTTTTATTATCGTTATCATCATCATCACCATCAACAACAACAATAACAACAACAACAACAATAACAACAACAACAACAAGATTACTCCATTCCCTGTGGACCAACAGCTACATCTGAACGTGAACCCAACACGACCAAAATAAAAGAGAAAAAGTCCGTGTTGTATCCTGGGATTTGGAGCTTCCACCGCGGTTATTTCACTGACTTGGCTTTCCCCTCACTGCTATCGGAGGGAATGTGATTACCCGAACTCTAGAAACGTAGAGGGGCCGGCCCGCGCCCGGGGCGATCGATGTCATCTTCCACCCAGAGATATACCACATGTAAATGCGCAGCGTTTTAACGGTGGCTGGTTACTTCCGGGCGACGACATCACATGCATTGTATTGTTGTCAGTTACCGTCTGCCGAAAAACCTGAGATGACCCCTGGTTGACCTCAGTTCAGGACGGTATCGGACTCGACGCGACCGGATGCCATGACCACAAGAACGATGCCCTGCGTATTCAAACGATACACGGATACCTCGATCCACAGTCGCTTGTATAGTTCGATAAACAGCGAAGGCCGTTGTCAGTTAGGAAGATTGATACTTCTGATTCGTACTGGTCATCGAACCACAAACGACTTTGCCTCGATCACATGCTGGGGTGTTTGAATGTTGTACAGTCGACTCCTCTGTAGGTTATTTATATTATTTGAAATATAAATAATTTACATATAATTACCACTTTTGAATAGATATTTTACTTCATTGCCAAAAAAAACATTAGTTTAATATTAAAATTAAAATTAGTTTGATAAAGTAAGGGACGAACCATTTGATATTCAGAGGGGCCTTAGAAGATCTTCTCTTGAGCATTTTTTTCTGTCTGCTTCACCTTGAGTCATTTTTTTCTCGACTGTGTGAATTCTTGCATCTTTTTTATTTCTCCTCTCAGGAGAATTTTTCTGCGAACGTTTCTCTTTGTTACAATGCTTTTCTTTATATAACTTGACAAAACTGAATAAGGAAAAAATGTAAGAGTGCAAAAGTTTACATTGAACTACAAATGCATAGAGGTAGTGGAATTCTGAAATGACACAATTAATCCAATCACGTAGGGTGGTTAGGAAGGGCCCTGGTGTTCCCCTCCTGATGCAGAAAATTTTGAAACATTTGCGCATTAAAATGGGATTATATGAAATCCTTTTGAGTGTTTCAAACAGTTTTCTTGAAGGCTTGAAATACACCAGGCACAGAATGATTTCCCATTATTGTCTTGTCAACAGTGACAAGTAAACCCCTTTATGTACAACAAATACCTTTGTTGATAAGTCATAATAAGCCTGGCAAATCAGTGTAGAGAACAACAATGGACACAAGATATATATGGTGTAGGCAACTTGGACTAAGCTGCATTAAGTATGCAAGATATTTTCAGATGTAAGGATGAGAAACTAGCAGAAGCACAACAAATGAACAATGCTTCTTAATTATTCAAATTGAAAACTGGGAACATAAAAAACAACGGCAGAACTGTGAGTTAAAATACAAATCAAACCGGGGCATTGATGAAATGAAATGTGATAAATTCAGATGTTATATCCACAAGAAGCAAAGCCTCAGTGCCACAAAACAGCACAGAATGTGCACACCACAATTGTTCTAACACAACGTGTGCACATCAAAAGCGCAAAATCTGTGTGCTACGTAACTGTGCACATAGAACATGTATGGACACTTACACCCTGGCATGGAGTATAAGATAAACTGATGAACATTTAATCTGTATAGAACTAAATATTCAGTGAGCTCTGCAAAACTCATTCTCTTCTAGATTTTGCAAGATATGGTCAAATCTTGACCATTGGTTGTAAAAAATGGATTAGGTACGTTTGAAACTTACTTCAGGCTAACAAACAGAAGCCCCTTTTTTCTTCTTGTGTGATGAATTCATTCGTCACTTCATCCATCAAATGCAATTATTCCAGCTGCTATGGCTTATTTGTAGTGGACCTGGACACCAGGAAAGACAGGTATGACAGATATTTACACTTGGCGCACGAGTTATTGGAACACTAAATTAGGTACTTACCTAGCAACTTGGCTGAGTACTTTGCTATTTGACCTGGCGTTTACCTAAACAAGAGTCTGTTTTATGGTCTGAAGACTGATAAGATATGCACCACACTCAGCAGGCAGCTCCTCCACTGAGTAAACTGATATGCCTACACTGCAAAAAACATTTTTGACTGGCATGTAGTTGATGGAAGAGTTTTGAACACGATTTGCCGCTGTCATTTTGTGTCCTGTTTTTGTATATATGCATGTTATTACCGGGTTTTAATCACAATTACATACATTGAAGAAACACTGACTGTCAGAGCAACCATCCAATCCATCATATGATAAAAATGGACTGTTCCATCAATGTCGGTGGTGGGCTTATGGAAGGTGGTAAATTCGATGAGTTTTGTACACTCTAGATTTACAAGGGATGCTGCGATGTTTCAATTCCAAATAACATACAGAGGCAAAACCTGTCAGGTTCAGGCCCAGGACACAAAATGAGTACAATAGATTGTGTTACATCATAATATTTATTCCCCCTTTTCACAATTTTCCCATGAACTAGATGCCAGTTGAAAATGGGTTGTTCCAGTGTAGGCATATCAGTTTACTCAGTGGGAGCTGCCTGCTGAGTTTGGTGGGTATCTTATCAGTCTTCAGACAATAAAACAGACTCTTGTTTAGGTAAATGCCAGGTCAAATTGCAAAGTGCTCAGCTAAGTTGCTGGGTAATTACCTAATTTGGTGTTCCGATAACTCGTGCCCTCGCTGTAATACATGTAGTAACCAAGAGTTTTTACTCTCTTCACAGGCAACATGGCGTGCCATGCGCGGGACAATGGAGGGATATTTCTTGGCCGGCAAGTCCATGGTTTGGTGGCCAGTTGGTGCCTCCTTGTTTGCCAGTAACATTGGTAGTGAACATTTCATTGGATTGGCAGGCACTGGCGCTGCATCAGGACTAGCCGTCGGATCATTTGAATTCAATGTAAGTCATGTAGCATATACAGAGTTGACAAATTCTCTCGACAGCAAAATTGCAGTATACATTTTTTATCAAAAAGTGAATTGCAGTATAGCCTTTTTGTCAAAAAGTGAATTTGTGAACTTTTAACACATACTCAATGTACAATGTCCAAGACAGTGAACAATGTCAGAAAATTTGACAGATCCACACCCAAATCTTCAAAGCTGATAATGATCAGAAATATTTGAAAATACTGTCCACCAAAGGATTATGCATACTAATTGTGACTGACCTGAACTTCCTGAAGTATATGTAGTGACAACTCAATAAACAGAACTATAGCTATAAAAAAATCAAAGGGATGTTTAATGTATGTAATTGTGATAATGTATTGAATACATTGCCCTCTGAGTTGTAAATCTCTTTGTATTCAAGGTATTTATGACAGTTTAAGTGGCTTATATGAAACATTTGAAACTACTGCAGTGAGATGTATATTGCCACATCATCAAATTCATACTTTTTCTGCTGTTTTTGTAGTCCTCTCAATATTGAAAGATTTGAACATTTGGTGACAAAATATTCGCTTGCCCTGAGACATATGACATCATGACAATTTTAAAGTTTGAATTATTGATATGGACAACGTGCAACGGTGCAGTTCTGATTTGATATTTCACCAAAGTAGTAGTGGAAATAAAGGGCAAGTGACCCAAAATGGCTACCCTGTAAAGGTTGTTGACCTTTCAAGATCACGATGACATCATCTTGACCACTTCAGTTCAAGGCCCCTTTCCATGGATTCCAGATAAATTTTACTCACTTTGATGTTGTTAATTGGCACACATATACGCCTACTCCATTCTAGTTACCATGAGTTGCATCATAGTTATCTCCAAGATGTACCCAGCTAATTCACTCGTGATTATGAATCCATTGTGTAATTTTAGAAAAGTATGACGATAAATAGATGTTCTTTATGATCATATTTTGAAGCTTCAGTCATTGATCTCTGGTTCCTTCTTTAGTTTGTGTACACGTTTACTATTTACCCAGTGTGAGTCCTTAATTTTCATTCAAAACTTTTACAAATTAGTTTGTTCTGAGATAAAGTAGATTAACCAGTCGGAGCCTGTAGAGATCCAATTATTTCAGCTATACCACATTTTTACTTCAGATATCACACCAGTCCTTAATTAATAGCAGCGTGTTTATGAAAACTAATCACTTGTAAGAGGTATCACCTTTTTTGCTAACTTGAAAAATGTTTGTATGTTTTTAAATCCCATTGAAATTGATGTTAGTGATATTGCCATTGAAATTTTGAATTCTTTGTCGCCTTCCAGTTTAGTTCCCCCTTGATAGTTCATAATTTACATGTATTCACTCACTGAATGTTCTGTAACAGTAGTCCTTCTCTTGCAGGCCATGTTCATCTTGTTGCTCCTTGGATGGGTCTTTTTGCCGGTCTATATGGCAGCAGGTGTAAGTAAAAGCTTCAGTTTCTTAATCCTGTATTAAAATTCTGAACAATGGAATGAGTTAGAAACAGCATCACCCACATAGTTTGTGTGCTGCTTGGTTTTACAAGAGTGTTGTCTGTTTGTTTGTTTGTTTGTTTTCAGCATGTGATTAGACTGCTAAAAAGGAAGTGGACTAGAAAAAATATGATAATTATCGACCAGGTTAAGGATACCAGTGTTCGTAACAACTACTGTAGTCATGGAATCTGTTGAGGCTTACATAAAACTATCTGTAAAATTCACCATATACCATGTAAATAGTGACTGATCTACTCAGTGGAAAAACAAATACATTTATTTGGAAGTTGTTCGCATATTTTGGGAATGGAAGAGTCACTGTAAGGCCAAAAAATGACTTTTCTTGTCATGGCTAACTTTCCAAAATTGCACTCGGACGTGACAACACACACTTAGTACTGGGCAGTGAGTCTGTTTTCCAAATAGGTAGTTAACAGTTATTTTTCATGTGTTTTATTCAATCCTGGTTATTTTAATACTGTTGGAGGAGGTAGTTTGTAGAGAGCACACCGTCTTGTGACTTCAATACTTCATTTTCTCCATGGTGGACCTCTGTTCAACCACGGTTACTCTACAACCGTGGTTTATTAACAGACACAGAAAACAAGGGTTGACACAAAGGCTTTCAAGAAGCATGTACGCTGACCGGAAATGACCTTGTTTGGGTGAAGGCCTATTATACATGTATTTGCTGATTGTAATACCACAATCAGATGTTATGAAATCATCACCTGTCACTGATTTTGTTGAATCTGGGTTAGGGACACAGATTTTTCATATTTACATAATCTTCCAACGTACCAACAGGTCTTGCTACAGTCAAGGACCCAGTTATATGTTGATGTCTATAATGTTAATTTCTTGACCTTTTTATTGCAGCTTTTCAAATGATAACTGACTCTGTAGATATAAAGATATGGACGTGCAAGTGCCCAGGTAGTTCTTCGAGGTAAAAAAGTCAGGTAAAGAAATTGGACATTTTTTATGGTCAGTTAAAAAGGTCAAGGACAGGAAAAGTTTGATTGAACCGAGGTCACTCCACTGGAGCGACCTTGAAGTTGATTGACTCGGGAACAATGGTAAGGTATTCCTTTGACTTCACTTCCAAATGTTCAGGTTCAAAGTTCAGCATTGGAAACAATGGTTTGAAACCAAATAAAGCAAGTTCAGCATAAAATTGTAAATCGGATATGAGTAGAAATGACCAGTGCAGACTTATAACAAGCTTAATATGGACAGTTAGAGTTCATATTGTGAGCTGACATTTATGGGTGATTCACACCAGTCAGTAACCAGCTCTGAACCATGATCCGGCGCATCTGGTTTCCCATAATGCATTGAGGGAAGGCTGTTACACTCTGAAGTCTCTGAAGTTGATCAGTTGTAATCTTGTAAGAAAGACACAGCATGGAATTGAAAGAGAGGAATCTTAATTCAGAATGACACACTGATCTGAAACAGTGTCACTAAGTGTAAAATTGGTGCATAGTATGAACTATTCTTTCCAGAGAAACTAACTAGCTATTTTCTGTCTTCAAGTCTACTGTGAAATATAAACAAGGACTACATAGCTAATGTTTTCTAGAGTATCAGTTTCACACATACCCAATGTGATTGAAAAATCTAAATAGTTGACCTCAGTTGTTGCCATTCCTTTATCAACACATTCATAAATAATAGTTTTGAACTGTTGGTCTGAGTTTACACAATTACGTGACACCCAGGTCTGCTGCCCCAGAATCTGTTGGCCATAGTTCACCAGTAACATGTTGTCTGAGAACACACATTCCTACCACCACTTGAGACAGAGTCCTGCTTTGTTTTACTTTGACTTCTGGACTTGCAACATGCACTTCGATATTTCAGGGTTGTATATGACCTAAAATATGTGCTCCTAGTCCTGCAGTCTTATCCCTTGACGACACATATGCATGGAGGGTCATAATGTAGATGGAGGGTTGGTGAGCTGTGAACACCATATGGTACAGAACTGTGAGGTTAACAATCTCTTGTAATATTTTTTCACAATGTCCGATTATTTTTCATGGATTTACATCAAAAGTGTCATGGAACCATTCTCTGATAGGAATAGTTTGTGATCCATAAATTTGACTAGGAAGCAGCCTTTAAATCAGAATGAGTTGGAGACAGGGTAAACACTTCACATGAATTACCATCCAGACCAAACTGCATTGTTTACCCAGCAGTAATTTGTGTTGTGTTAGTAGGTCAAGAAGCAAACAGAGTTTTTGGTTGCTATTAGACAGAAAGTAACTTTACATTCGACTTTCAATGGTGCATGAACTCATGAATAGACACCATTGGTGTCTGCTGATGGAAGGTCAAGATAAGCCTAATCTTAGAATGCCTACTTCTGATAAACCAGTGAAAATTTCATCAAGTACTGATGCCGCAGACATGTCTTATCATGAAATGCTATAACTTCAGTAGCTATTTTGTTTACTATTCACATATTTCAGTAGGTTTGTAAGTGGAATGCCGCCATGTTTTATGCCGTATTTACACTTTGTGTACACTACAGTGCTGTAGTATATGATCGAATGTCTTCACTGAATTGGCCACTAACAAGATACACTTAGTCAGTTTTAACTGTTCATGGGATCTCAGAATTGTGTCCACGCTTTCCGATGCAGCATGGTTCAACCTCCATGTACATAATCTTGGCCATGCAGATAAGGCAGCCTGAGCAATCGATTTTCCATAACAAAAATTTGCAGACAAAAAAATCAACCTAGTCTGATTCCAGGGTTACCCCAAAAATATGATCACATTTTTGTCTCGATATGTCATTTTGGTGAGCAGCAGTCGTGTTGCAAAGATATTGTGCAGATGTACACATCACAGCTCGTACTTGTATATCAATGTTATAAGATTATTTTTCATCAAAAACTCAGAGGAAAGATTGATGACATTCAGACTCTTTCCATGTTTATGAAAAGTGTGAAATCATTACTGAAAGGATAAAAGTTTTGCAGTTTTGACAAAAAGTGTTACTTTTTAAATTGTTACATCTTTAAGAAAGTAGAAATTCAACTTCATGAAAACTACCTCTGAAAGAGATATTTTGATACTCTGAAAAGAAGCATCAATGCATATTTGCATATTGCTTATCAATTTAATCCAATGGAAAATGAGTGTTTAATATTGTTTGCTGGCTGGTTCATCAAACATGGAGTGGTTTTTACACTAAATCCAGTCTAATGTAATGAATTTAAACTGAACTCCTCACGAGACAAAGGATTAATTGGCCAGTTTCAATATTAATGGTGTGAGGAAGACAGTACTTGACATATCTTTGGCTAAGGAGTTGTCTTGCAGTGAGCTTTACTCACAAATCATGGTCCCTAGACAAAGTGTGGAGGGACCGTGGATAAATCAACTGCCCATTATATATTGTGGCATCTGTGTTCCGTCAAGTAAACTAATAGATGTAGGAGAATCTTTCAACATATGTTACCCATTCATCAGGCAAGGTCAAAGTAAACGTCGGATGTTGTTGAGTGGTATCACTTGCTTGCTGGAAAGAAAGATTCTTAGTTGCCATGACAACATAGCGAAAATTCATTCTCTCCCTGTACATCTACCTGTTCCAAAAACACTTCCAAGCACTTTTTCATTCTGGTAGATTTTACAGTTATGGTACTGGTAATGAAGAGCATGTCTGGTCTGGCAAATGTTTAAGATCCTAAAATTACCTCTTCCAGCCTCATTTACAATTAAGTGCTCTTGATGTATATAAGCTTAGAATTCCTATACTTGTACAGTATTTTACTGGATTATTGGTGTGCCCATTCCCTTCCTTTTCTCAGATGTTCAACCATTCAAAGGCAAACAACTGGTTTTGCCCAAAATACATTGATGGACTGATCAATGCAGATGCACGAGGAGAAGGCAGAATGGATTGCTGTCAAATCATACAAGTATACATACCGGTATACAGTGTGTAATTGGGTATCTGCAACAAACATGGTATGAAAACTGCAATTATATAAACTGTTATTCACTTGACATGGTCAACATGTCTTGTCACTATTGACAGTTGTTTGTTTACTTTGTTGGACAGGTTTTTACCATGCCGGAGTACCTGAGACGTAGGTTTGGAGGACAGCGAGTCCGTGTCTATCTGGCCATAATTGCCCTGATTCTCTCCATCTTCACCAAGATTTCTGTAAGTTTGCATTTACAGCCAATGCTCCAATATACTTTAACCCTGTGGTGTCATTTTTAACATGAAACGAGCAGAAAGTTATCAGATAAATGGTATCAGATTATTTTGCAGGTATTTTGTAACAATTAGGATGAATTAATTACCCGGTCACTCACATTTGTATAATTGTAAGATCATTAAAATTACTGATATCTCACATAGTCAGTTGATAATCTTGTTATCAATTTTGCAGACATGAAGTATATTGTTTAGGGTTATCTTTGAACAAGCTCAAACATGTATTATAAGCCATATGTGAATTCAAAACAGCCTGTTGCCCATAAATTTCTCAAAGTTCCTCTGCATCATAAAGGGACCATAATATAGAATCTATAGTGTACCTGTTGTGGCTAAGAGGACCTTTGGCTTATTAGTCACATCTTCATAATTTTGTCGTCAGTTTTGATAGGCAGTTATGACCTCATGTTTGAATGATCCATTTTGGTTCATGAAAACACATCTATGAATTTATTGCAAACTCAAAAGAGTCTAGATTTATGTATGAATAATATACATTATGTGTATGAAAGTTTTATACTACAAGTGTAGGCAAGTCAACATACTTTCTGTAAGAGCAGGGCATTGCATAAATTGGCAGTTGATTTAAGGTAGTATGCACCTCAAAAGTGATAGACTTAAACTTTTGCTCGAATTTTCTCAAACGAAACTTTCAACCATTCTCTTACCAAATCAACAATCAAAATCGGGGGTCACCATGCAAAGTTCGGAACTAGCGAAACAAATCTCCCAACATATTGCAATTTTTGAAATTCAAAATGGCCGCCATCCCTGTTAACTCTATGGGGGAAAATTAAATTTTTGATTTTCGAAAAACTAAGATGACAAAAGTTTTTCTTTCTTCAAGAGCTTTCAAATGAGCCCCCACTAGTGGTAGATCAGAAAAGAATTGTAGAAATTTGAGAGTCCGATTGTCTGTCCCCGGAGGGGCGTTCTACCTTAAATATGCAAAAAGTAAAAATTGTCACTGCAAAGCTCCCTTTTAGTTTTCCAATTTTGTCGGACATGAACAAACAGTCGTCCTGCATGTACCCTTTCAGGCATGATGTTTTTACGAGCCTCAGGAATGTACACTATGTGTATGAAAGTTTTATAAACTAACTACAAGAGTAGGCAAATCAACATACTTTCTGTAAGAGCAGGGCATTGCATAAACTGGCAGTTGATTCAAATATGCGACAGGTTAAATATCACTGCAAAGCTTCCTTTTAGTTTTCCAATTTTGTCAGACATGAACAAACAGTCATCCTGCATGTACCCTTTCGGACATGGTGTTTTTAAAAGCCACACAAATTTATTATTTACAGCCAAAAAAGATTACATCATGTATTATATTTCCTGAAAATTCTTACTTCACTAAAACACACCAAAGCGAGGTTCAGTAGCTTAAAAAAATGTCAACAATGATGTCTGGCATCCGACTGACTCTGAAAAAGATCAAAGCTTGAGATATGGTTTGATTTATGGTTAGAGGTTTACTGTACATTCATAATCTTTGCTACCTAAGCAATGTGGACGACCATAAAAACAAAGTAAATATTTAGAAAGCAGTATAGGGCACACAGAAGAGCCTACAGATGAATCATGGCCATAATACTCGTGTGTATAAAGAAAAAGAGTCAATTTAACATATGCATAGAAGATCTACATGTATCTTAGTACTAGAGATGTACATTTCTTCATTAAATTTCAGTCTAATCAATGTGTTCTCCATGTCCATAGGATAGTGAGACATTTGTTAAGAAAAAATTATGAAAGATCAACATTTTAATTCATTGTGAAATTTAGTTTTATTTCATGAATGAAACTCTCAAATATCTAGGAAAAAACGTTCTAGACTTGCTTCAGATATTACAGTGTCTTTTCCATAGCACCACATGTAAATGTCACTGTATAATTTGTAGATGGTAGAAAGAACATGCAACATATCAGGCTGTCCCTGGTTAATTGTTGACGACAAGTCAACTAATCATACAAACTCAGATATGGAATATGATGTATGATACCAGTCTAATAATAAATCAATGTCAGTTTTTCAATACAGGCATTATGATAAGCCTTCAGGGATAATTGAAAAATGTTTGTTTTGCATTTTCTCTTTCAAAAATAGAATTTTTATTTGCTTTAAGAGATATGCAAATCCCAGATTCTATGCCTCTGTGAAAGAAAAAACTGTGTACTTCACGGCAGAGCAGCCGATTCATGGCTTAAAGTCAACCTCAAGCTGTTAGTAGCCAGTGACCAACACTGTTGAGCTACATCACGGTTAATCTACCCCAAGTTGGGGTAGATTAACCGTGGCTACATATATCACTGGTTCTTGTCTGTGTATGTGAAACATGAAGCTGGACCGAAGTCTATGTCCAAAAAAATGGAACTAAACTCTAATCTGGATCCCCTACGTTTTTTTACAATCACAGGTTAACATGTTTGCCGGGGCACTCTTCATTCAACAAGCTCTGGGATGGAATTTGTATCTTGCCATTGTAATTATCCTTGCAATCACAGCTTTGTACACTGTACTAGGTAAGTTGACAAGAATATTGGAGTTGCCATGCCAACCTGAAAGATGGCTAATAAAATGTGAATAATTCTCAAAGCCCATATTGATTTCTTTTTTTTATTTATTGGCAAATTTCTGTCACCTTACAGCTTTTGTCTTCATGTGATTAATATTGTCATGGTATAAGTCAGTAAGTTCACATTTATTTTCCTCTAATAGTCTGAACATGTTTGATGCTTTACGCTATTTAGGACAAGCTTGGTTTTTGCGATGCGTACTGTGTACTCATAGATTCTTTGGTCTAAATGTCAAGAATTAAAAAGAACTCACCCAGCAATTGTCTAAGGTTTCAAACATTGTCATCCTAGCATCGCATACATGTCGTCCCAGTCATGCAACTGAAACGTATCAAATTTAACCATTTTTAATGAAAGTCAACATAGTTGAATTGTGGAAGCACATTTGTATCAGATGCTTGAACCAGTACATGTATATCAAGTGTTCATATATACATGTCACTGCATTATTGAAACTAATTTTGAAGTAATCATTAAAAACATACATTAACATACATATGTTTCTTCGACACTTACATCACATATTTGTTTCGAATATACTTCCCATAGATCCTGAATGCTGTTGTGCCTGCTGACCTGTTTTTTAACTTTCTGAAAACGATATATCCAGCTGACTTCATCCCAGTATTGACAGTATTACTCAGATTTTGATATGATCATTATGGTACAAGTTTGCAGACTTGATGTGTATAGCATGTGCAGTATGCGTATTTTGTCAATAATTAGAATTAAAATCTGTCCCATACTTGTGATAGAAAATATAACAATTTTATTCAAACATTTCTCTCTTCCAGGTGGTCTGTCCGCTGTAATCTACACAGATGCAGCACAAACCTTTATCATGGTTGCTGGTGCTATTGTTTTGATGATTCTTGGTAAGAATAATTGTCTCTGTGATTTATGAACCAAGTTTATAGATTGGCGTTGCATGTTTACTTTGCTCACCCACTTGAAGTGCAACCAAATACCATAACAACACACAGAGCTTAATATTTACAATGCCGGATCACTTGAATTAATCATTTCAAAGGAATATTTTCTTTCACAGTGCTTTTCAGTCATGTGTTAGCTTTCAAATTTCTGCAAATTTTTTCATTGTAAGCTCTGGGATATCTGAAAAGACATAAAATTTGTATTGAAGGCTCGACATGTATGAAAATCTTCATGCAGGCCAACATGATAATTTCTTACCATATTCATTACTTAAGAAAACTGATAAATATTTAACCAAATGTTGATTTCCACAGCTTTCATCAAGGTGCCATATTCTGATCTCCAGTGGATGTACTTTGAAGCCATTCCAAACACAACAAAACATGCCAACATCTCCTGTGGTGGTATTCCTCCTGATGATGCCTTCCACATCTTCCGTGATCCAATAAACTCTGACTTGCCCTGGCCCGGAATGATCTTTGGAATTTCTATTTCTTCCATCTGGTATTGGTGCACTGATCAGGTAAGAGCAATGATATGAATGTTGATGATGTATATTTAGTTCTATTGTAGTTGTATTCAGGTTTTTTTTCAAACAAGTTTTGGAGTCTGTGGCACAATCAAGGTATATGTGACTCAAAAGATATCATATCTGATATTGTATTTCTCTGGAGTCAAGATTCTTCACAACAAACAGTGGACTGCTTATTTGAGTCTACAAATGGCATCATCTGAAAATACAACACCCAACAGAAAATATCACTCACTGTACACTACACGCTTGCGTTTGATGGATCAATAAAAAAAGGTAAACTAAGGACGCTTGTAAAGGCGCCATTGATAATTTAAATGAATGAATATTGCACAGATCAATATCAACTATGCCAGTTGAGTATTTTTTTGCAAAATTGTTGCAATTTATGACAAAAAATTATTTCTGTAATCATGTGATGAGTTCCAACCGTTTGATATAACAAGTGTCAAAACTGGAGCAGCTGCAGACTAGACATAATGTCATTTCCTTCAATATATTATCGAGATATGATGTTAAAATGCCATGGTAGATAATCACAAATTACTCGCCAAGAAATTTATATGGTGATAATGCTGTTTGTGTTGCAATCCAAATTCAAACAATTTCCATTTGATACATACGACAAAAATCCCTCCCAACCCATCTACAAGAAGAGTATGGTACGTTGAACCACTTTACCAAACTTCTTACATAAATACAGTATGTACACACTCAGTTGAAAACAATAGGATAAGGAATTTCCTGAATGTATGTACCAGTACAGGCCAAAACATCCCTCTGTATAGGGTCCATACACTCCTGGAATGTCCTTGAAAGTATCATTTTGAAGACCCCTGGAAATTTTAAGTGTAGAAAATATCCTTCATTTATAGAAATTGAATCATGGAAAGTCCTTGAAAATTGATAATGCAGCCATAAGTTTTGAAAATGACAAGATATTCAGTTGTGATATCAAAAAATGATGTTAAATTATGTATAAAAAGATTTTTTCAAAGGCTGATACCTGGAAAATGCTAGTTTGGAACTCAGAAAGTTATTGAAAATTGCTGGAAAAGTCCTTGAAATTTTAGGTGACTTTGAGTATAAGGATCCTGTTTGTAGTTGTAAATGTATGGTATTATATAGTATTTAGTAAATAGCTTTTCAATCTTCAGAACAGCATGAACCCACTTCTTAATTTCAACAAACGATCAATATCTCACCTATTGAATGTAAACTAAACACACTATAATTTAGCTGTACATGACTTTCAAGTTAAATTGGGCATTTTAAACCTTGAGCATATGAATCTGTACCAGGATGGTATGAACCATAATGAATTAAACAGTTATACCAATAGGTATTATGCAGTCATAATGTAGTACTAACAATTAAAAACATCATTTACAGAAAAGACAAAACATCTTTCAGGAAAGCTGAATGCATGATATCTCAAAGAATTCATTGTTTCTCACACCTTGTATTTCACAGAGGTGCTTAGAGTTAGGAAGTTGCATTCTTGTCTTTGAATTCATGAAAGACCATTAAACAATGCAATTCATATTAAACATATCCTGTACAGGCAGCACAATGAATGAATAATGCACAGACATGTTCAAGCTGACTCTCACCAGCTGTTTATTATGTCCTATGGCTAGTTCAACCTGTTCACAAACCTCCAAGTCCACATAAAAAAGTCCACAGTAGTCATTGAAAACAAAGCAGTTGGGCCAAACCATGACTGTGAAAGGGTAGTCTAGATTGTGGTATCCTTCTATATTTTTCAATAGGATGACTGAAACTACATGTACCTGCAAAACAGGGGATTATAAGGTTATACCCCTATGACACCAGAATTTGGTTCAGTCGTATTTAAGATTGTGAATCGTGTAGTTGTGTGCATACCATAGACAGAGGAGGAAGGGTTGCTCAATGTATTTATGGAGGGATAGTCAGGGCAATAAAGTGCCAACATTCCTGTCTCTAAAATTTCAGTGTGCTAAATGAACAAATTCTATAGCAGCACCATAAATTTTAAAAGTCAAATGATTTATTATTTAATGTCTTTTCACAGTTCCGGAAAGCAGTGTATTAGTTCAGAAATTGAAAAGTAAATACAATGAGATATCTATCCTGTGTTCAGTCATGTTTGATTGTGTTTTTATGTCAAAAATTCAATGGATGAAACATCAATTGTTGAAATGAAATCAACTCAATCATGTTACAATGTAAGGGACATGAACTGTACATCAATTGATTCTACAGAATTTCAGAACTTGACTACAGCTGTTCATTGTACAGTTTGTCGTGGAGATTATCCCTAACAACAGTTGGTGTCATGTTCAATTTCACACAATGATAGCCTACTTTACTGCGGCAAAGGCTTTACATATTTGATACAATATTCTGGTGCATCAGCTATGATATTTCAAGATATATCCAACTTTTGGTATTGAATGAACAATAAATTGCAGGCTCTTATTAACTCATCCAACCCATTCAATACAATCAATATCTGATATTTATCATCTGTATTTCCAAAAGGATTGGGGAGGTAGGGTGCAACTCTCAGGGGTACATGTACATGCAAGTTGCAACACCCATTTGAAGTCTGCTCATGACTATTAGAATTCTTTTGTAATGCAAATTCATATTCACAGCTGAATTCACAACTGAACTCACAGACATTTCCCATTCACAAAATCTGATAATCTCTATTGTCACATGTGTCTAGTATACATTAATCACTGCCCGTGCATCTTGCTTATTGGTCGAATTGAAGGCTCATCAACATAAACGTTTCAACGCTGCACATTCATTCTTTGTCACGTTACTGTGCTGAGTTTTAGAAAAACTGTGATGTGATTGGCACAGACCCTTACAAAGACAATTCTACAGAATTCTACAAAGTTTTATAGCTTATAGATATTTTATAGATATCTATAGAAGTTTATAGAGTTTTGCCACCATTTTCTACAGAATTCTACAGCAAAATATAAATTTTATAGAATTCTATAGAAGCCTAATGGATATTTTTTGTTAAGTGATTCTTTCACGCATAACCTACGTTTCTGTGACAAGGTGATAATTCTTTGACTTAATTACTGGTAATAGTTTGATGCTGTACTCTCATACACAGTGTCTGAGGATTGACTGTGTTGCATATGATGAAATTGGATTTCGCGGAAATATGCTTCCACCAAGTTTGAGGAAATTTTGAAACATATCTCTCAAGCTTTGAACATGAATATGTTTTACTTCTTATAACCACCTTAGCAATCCAGAGTCCCATTACTAAAAAGTGAACTGTTCTAACATGCAATGCTCGATGCATTAATTGGCAATTAAGATTACCATCATCACAATGATGTCACTCAATTTGCATATTATGTGAATGACATGATCTCTCTTGATGATGCATTAGCTGTTATTTTAATCTTCACAGTTGGTGTTGGACTTTAACACTCTATGATATTTCGAGATCTGCAATGCAACAGCCCTGTGTGTATTTCAGAAAATTGATAGTAGGCCCTGTAAAACATTTAACCCTCTCTATGTTTGTTTTCAAAACTTCAAAGGTAACTGTAGAGTAAGATCTGTAGGTTTATTACATATGATTTGTATATAGAATATGGTTAATCAGAAATATTGTAATAGCCGGTGGTGTATAATAAACCATAGCCGGTGGCTATATACCACAAGATTTCAACCCAACTGCTGCATATGTGCATGAGCAATGGCCAGTGTTCATGTACCGGTATATATATTGCCAACTGGTCAAAAGTGAATGGTAAACCCTGAGATGGTTTATTAATATCATAACAGTATATTGAAATTCTAGCATGAAACGTCATAGAAACTTTTCTCCAGCTGAACTAGAGCTCACGTGTTCCAACCATGCTCTATCGTGAACATAGCATGGTTATTTTTACATCTCGATGTACCACCATCAGTATATTTCTATTGTATTATAAAGGTTGTTTCATCTATGATACTATAGTAAGAATGCATTGTGAACCCCTCTCGCCAGAAATTCTGAGGGGGAAATACCGGTACATGTACTGAGCATAGGGGACTTGTGTGTGAAATTTACTTTTCAAAGCATAAAAATTCTTTGCTAGGGAATTTTTTTTTCCTTGAAAAAAAATACGTAGCAAACTAACTTGCCAATGTTAATTGCTCAGGAAAGCATCATTGAAACTGGAAGGATTCCCGATGATCAATAGACAATCGGGGTAGAAGCAAGAACAAATGGACACTTAATGTTACAAACTAGTCTTGAAACCTATCAGATAAATTGCTGGAAGAAACAGTCCTTTTGAAGAGGTTAGATTTCTTAAAAAGTTAGAAAAGTCTCAGAACATTCTTGCCTTGCCTGTTTCAATACGCACCAGCAAATGCATCAGCAAATGCATCGCACTGTAATCCAGGAAGTGACTTGATTGGCTGTTGTTCCTTTAATGAGTTACATTTACAGTTACATGTAATCCTCCTTCAATGATTGACAGATGGGCTAATACAATGACCTGCCACATTGCAGGCATCCCGCTGTCCCACACTGTAGATGAAATGCTGTTACAGTGAATAATAATAACAATCATTTATTATAATAATGATCAAAGTTGTATTATGCTGCCTGAAGCAAGCTCTTACTTAAAGATTTATTTTTGTCATGTTAGAAGTTGCCAATGCAAGAATTAAGATGTTGTGAACTGGGCTGTGTACAAACACAGGTGTCAGAGGGATAAAACAGAGAACAGTATATTTCCTTCATAATGCAAGGAAGATAACATTCATTCATTCATTCATTCATCTTCCAAATGATAAAGAAAAGGACATTACTTTGATACCTATTTAACACCCCTTAGGGAAGAACAATAATGATTGGTTCATCACTGCGCCTCTTCTTTATCTGCCCAACAAAGTTATTGATGCCAAATGATGACAATTATGGCTTCTGTCTTGATTGACATACCGTACAGTAGTAACCATTTGCCGACCTTTGACTGTGCATGTATGCAGGTTAACTGAAATACCAACCATCATTTCCTGTTTCTTGTCATACATGCTGGTACTTTCATGATAAAATTTATTTATCATTGTTTATTTGTCAGTCATGTTTGAATGCCTCAAGAGTTTGAAATTCCACTTGAGAAAAATTTTTTGCGCTCATTAAAGTGCCAACTGTGTTGCCATAAATCCTGCTGATTCTCTTCGGTTTTTTGAACAAATGGAGTGGCATTGTATTGCATATATCTCAGCAGAAAACAGACGTGAACATACTGTGACATAACAGTAGAAAAAGGAATAAAATCTTCAGTGGGGGAAATCCTGCATTTTACTAGAGATTGTGATGTCTACATATCAATCTGATATAACTGTATGCGTTACGTGCAACTCTAGAATACAAATAGGCCCTGGAATCTGTATAATGTATCCACAGCCTCACTTTTACCATACTTTGCTGTATTAAACTGAGGTTGTAAATGATGGGCTTGGGTATTTGGTTGTGGATATATAAGGTCTCTCACTGAAAACGGGAATGATTGTGTGCAAATAATCACCTCGCTTCACTCAGAGCTTATTTCCAACCAGATATGTTAAGTTTCCCCAAGAAGCACTTATGTCCACCACCTTCTTTTACCTTGCTTGCCATTTGTAACCTCCAAATGATTATTATGTCATGTGCATAGTTCGAAAACACAATCCTTACAAACTGACTGATTTCCCAAATTGTTCTCCCCAAATCACAGAAGCACACCTTGTCAGAGCCCCCCCCCCCCCCCCCCCCCCCAGGAAAAAGAATGATGACCTTGAGTAAGAAAGCAATGTTCTTCACACAGCAGTCTAGTAAATATGTCACTTTGTTATCTTGATAGGTTATTGTACAGCGTGCCCTGGCTGCCAAGAGCCTGTCCCATGCCAAGGGAGGATGTGTGTTTGCCGGGTTCCTCAAAGTTCTGCCAATGTTCCTTATTGTTATTCCTGGAATGATCAGCAGAGTGTTGTTCACAGGTAAGCATGATGAATTTTGTTGTCTTATAGAAATACAACTTTTTGGAGCCATTTCAGATTCCTTCAAATTTTGAAGAAATTTATCAGATATTGTATTTTTTTTATCACTGTCTTTTGATCAAACTGAATTTCAGAAACCACTTGTTTGATTGCTTTGATAATTTATGGCTTGGTCATCAGAAGTGACTCCAGTCAAATTTGTTGTTGGTTAAAAAATGGAAAGTTGTTGATCTTAGGTTAATTCTATTTCATGCACGTATTTTTATCACAATTCATTAGGGGCCCAAGCCGACCGGCTGGGACCCTATTGTTATTGCTCAAGTTCTACTACTTCCTCTTCTTCCTCTTTTTCTTCTTCTTCTGCCGATTCTTTGTCGACCTAGATCTCTTAAACGGCTGAACGAAAACTTCTCAAATTTGCAGGGCAAATAGGTGTCAATTAGTACTCGTGCACCTGACCCTTGAAATTTTGATTGGTCACGTGACCTGGCGGCCATATTGGATTTTCCAAAAACCAAAAAACGGCTTCTCCAGAAGACCTAGGGGTCTAGTCGATTAATTTTTTTTGTGTAGCAAGCCTGACCTAAGGTCTTTAGAATTTGCAAATAAAATCGCGTGCGGTCAGGTGACCTTTGCCGCCATATTGGATTTTCAAAAATACTCATTTAATCTTTAAAAATCTTCTTCTCTAGAACCAAAACACCGATTAAGCTGAAATTTTACTCATGTCATCCTTAGTGTCATCTCTTTCAAGTTTGCAAAAACCATTTCGATCGGTCACATGGTTTGGCCGCCATATTGGATTATGTGAAATCACAATTTAATCTTTAAAAATCTTCTCCTCCTGAACCGGTCAACCGATTGAACTAAAACTTTATATATATAATCTTTAGTGTGATCTCTTTTAAGTTTGCGAAAGGCGTTTGGATCGGTCACGTGGTTTAGCAGCCATATTGGATTTTACGAAAAATCGTAATTTAATATTTAAAAATCTTCTTCTCCAGAACCAAAACACTGATTAATCTGAAATTTTACTCATGTCATTCTTACAGTGATCTCTTTCAAGTTTGCAAAAAAAATTTCGATCGGTCACGTGGTTTGGCTACCATATTGGATTTTGTGAAATCGCAATTTAATCTTTAAAAATCTTCTCTTCCATAACAAATACACAGATTGAACTAAAATTTTACACTCATAATCCCTAGTGGTAGTTCTTTTTAATTTCCAAAAGGCGTTTGGGTCAGTCAGTAGGTTTGTTCACAGTATTGGATATAGCCAAAATCGTAGTTTAATCATTAAAAATCTTCTTCTAAAAAACAAACACACAGATTCAACTGAAATTTTACTCATATCTTTCTTAGTGCGAGCACTTTCAAGTTTGCGAATAGCATTTGGATCGGTTAAGTCGCCTCAATGTTCATAAGTCTGCAGTCTAATACCTTGTCAGTCAGAAGATCGATTAGTGATGTATGATATATTGTACACTGGAAAGTCAAAGACGGCACAACAGACTGCAATGCCCGCTGTCAATTTCAGCTAGCAGTCACACGAACCCTAGCTACACGAACCCTGATCTCGGCGCCTTGTGTAAGGCAACTTTGGCGACCAGCTTTTGTACGCCAGGTGACGTTGTCAAGTATACTGCCACGGAAGTACTTAGAGCAGTGTGCCACTATCTTTAAGGGGTGGCCGACTGGTGTGATTGACTGAATAAGAGCGGGACAAGGTCCACCAGGGCACAATTACTGGGGTCTATGCACAGCTGATATGTGAGTGTCAAGGATCATAAATGAAGCTATTCGGGTAATGTTATGTACAGGTGTCTGAATGCACGCTCACTTGTTCATAACTAATAAAAAAGAAAGATACATGACATTGCAAGATGTGGTGATTTGTTTATGATTCTCTATCAGACATGCATGGAGTGGCCCTGGTGTGTTGCGTAACTGAGAGCATGTAGCTTATTAAAGATGTAAACAAGACCACATCAAGCCGAGTGTGTTAATGTCGTAAAAATCGCTGATACACATCGATTAAAACAACACCTTGTTTAATAAAGTTCTGCAGCTTGATCGTATTTCACTGTAATTGCTTTGTGCCATTGCACGCCCGGTCTGTGAAATCGCCGAAGTTTACCTGATATTTATCAGCGATTTGGGGACTCTAATATCGATACTAGACGATAGTAGAATGACCGGCCCTGTGCTTCGGTACGCCAGATCTGTGAAATCGCCGATATTTACTCGATGTTTATCAGCAATTTGGGAACTCTAATATCGATACAAGACGATACTAGATTCTGTCAAATCACGGGTAAATAACCGATATATATATTGGAGATTACACCACCGTACAGTTCTGGTCAAGCCTGACTTCCAAGGACTGACTCTAAACTTCGATACTGGACGAAACTAGATTCTGTCAAATCGCGGGTAAATATCCGATATCGGAGATTTCTCCACCTTACAGTTTTGGTCAAACCCGACTTACAAGGACTGACTCTAATTTCGATACTTGACGATATAGATTCTGTCAAATCGCGGGTAAATATCCGGTATATATCGGAGATTTCACCAAATTACAGGTTTTGCCAAACCCGACTTCAAAGGACTGACTCTAGCTTCGATACTAGACGATAGTAGATTTTATCAAATCGCGGGTAAATATCCGATATATATCGGAGATTTCACCACCTCACAGTTCTTGTCAAACCCGACTTCCGAGGACTGACTCTAGCTTCGATACTAGACAATACTAGAATTCTGAGATTCTGTCAAATCGCTGGTAAATATCCGATATGTATATCGTAGATTTCACCACCTTACAGGTTTTCACAACTCCGACTTCCAAGGACTGACTCTAACTTCGAAACTAAGCGATACTAGATTCTGTCAAACGATCAACTCCATGACTCATTTAGCACTTTCCTTGTGTATTTTATCCACACACTCTACATTAGGCGCCATACAATAAATTCTTGTTTGCTTTTCGCGTGCGGGTAGGATTTTCAATGGACGAAATCTGAAAAACAAACATAAATCGCCTGCTTGAAAATAAGGTGCGTTGTGGCCTTCCTTTGTTCGCAATGACGCAGGCAGTGTTTCCGCTGCCTGCTCGCAAAATCGCAAATGCGAGAAAAAAGTAGCGTTTGCCGAGAAGATTTAGGCAAAAATTAGCCAAACCTGCGAATCGAAAATTGCACTATGATGTCTTCACTTAGCATGTCCACGCGCTGTCCTGCGTTCAACTTGAGACGTAATGCTTTATCTCTATTCATCCCCATAAGAAGATCGTATTTGTAACACATACAGTAATGAATAACATTGTGACGAAATAGCTCACAAACCAAAAGTACCCCATATGTTTACCATGACAATTTGACTAAAATGTTGCTGAGTTTTGGGTTGGACAACTTCGCACAATGTGCCTACAGATTACTCCGTGCACTGTGCAGTACAGTGTCGTCGTCAACACTGAAGGATTGTAGTGACGGTGAAACTAAGCAAAAACGGTAAACTTTCGTTTTTTTACTTAGGCAGCTCCACCAATATGGGGAGAAACCACCCCTAACACAGGTTCTAAGCGCAAGTAGAGCTATGAAATGGAAAGAAAGATTATGATCAGAGTAGGAAAGTCGACTGGAATTTGCATGGTCAAAAGCTTACGCCTTTTTTGTCAACGTAGAGCGAGTAAGGCACTCCTGAACGGTGAAAACATTGGTGGTGTATTGCTGCCAACAAGAAAATATCTTTACTGACGTTAGGAACCCGTGTGAATTGGCCTCCTTAAAGATGAATTCGCAAGAAATTTCAGTGTATTGTGACGTGATATCGTAAACAGATTTTCAGAGAAGGCGCTCGCTCGTCCGCCGAGTACAGTCGACGTACTTACGCATTCATGTTGTGCCAATGCGCAAGTCTTGTCGCGATATTTGAGCATTTAACTTGACTGTCAGTGAAACAAAAAGATCTTTCTCCATATCAAATCATTATGTGTTTTATATTTTAGGGTTCTCTTTACGTAATAGACATGAACATTTGGATTTATGATCCATGATTTCTGCGATCCTGGCATTATTCGAGCTCGCCGTGAATACGCTCTGACGTTTTTGGTGATGACCCCTGACCCAAGTGTCATCGATACGCTGTGCGCTGTCCGAGCATCGCTTGCTAAATTCATCGAGCTACCAAAGCTCGCTAAATTAAAGCGTAAAGCAAATGTGTCGAAAGTCTAAAATGCACACATTTCTCAAGTCTGAGAGTATTTTACTTTTGAACTGCTATGAAAGTGGATATCTAATTCGTTTGAAAAACTGGTATGCTGAAGCAGGTTTCGTGCCGTTGTCTATAGCGATATGTACAGTACAGCATTGATAACGATTACAGGTTTGTAACTATTAAATATAGCTGCATCGCATACGCCTAACTTTTGACAAGTATAACTAGCCTTTAAAGTTACAGCTAAGGGAGCATTTCACTCAACAGAAACAGAGCTCAGGACTAGTATTATTTGACTCTTAAAAAGGAGGATTCGTACTCAAGGCTGTTATGATTTGTTCAGCTACCCACTCTTCTCATTGCAAAAATTGTAATCTTATAAAAGAGACAGTATTTTCAACTTTTACCACGATGTTTAGCATTTATTTCCTGAGTGACAACTCCATACTTTGTTATTGCCAGTAACTTTTGCAGTTTATTATTTGGAATCTTTAGGTTTTGAAGAACACCTTTTTGTTCTACTCAACATTTTCAAATTCATAGTATACAGGTCATCAAAACAACTAGTATGCCAAGAAAAATAAAACATTTCTTTGTTATCCTAGACATATTTCAAAAATTATGTGGTGACGCGGGTATCTTTATTTATTCTCAATCAACAACGTGGGAAAAAATGGCAACAACATATGAATGCACGCAGAGATAAATGAACAGCAGTGTTGCTTTATTATTTTTGTACAGCAAAGACTCAGCGGTTTGACTTTTAGTGCAACATTTGCAAATTTTTCACAGAGTAATATAACAGTGAAATACGTGTACAGTTCTGAATGGAATGTTAGTGTCAATTATTTAGTTTATGGTTCTGTTTTATACATGCACTATCGTGATGTATTTTTTGCAGTTTTTTTTTCAGTCAATTATTTAGTTTACGGTTCTGTTTTATACATGCACTATCCTATCGTGATGTATTTTTTGCAGTTTTTTTCATTTATTTCCTCATTAGCAGAAAATAGGTGGACACAGCAGATCTGAATTGACATGCGCGAGGATGAGAAAAAAAAACTTTATTTTTCTTGTCATCACATCAGTCTGTATGGCTTACAAGTGACCACATAATCAGTTGAAATTTATTGTAATGCTATTTACCGTTTGTCTATGACACACACACTTTTCAAAGTGATGTAAATGGGAAATCGGGAAAACGATTTTTGACACGAAATTTTCATGTATAACAACTAGTTTAAGTATTAATCAACACATAGGACACATGGTAAATTTACAGAATGAGTTATGATGATATACATAAATTGTCACGTACTTAAAATGCTTGTTCGCCTCTCTCTGTCGAGCATACTTTTCAAAATCATTTTAAATGAGAATTGAGATGCGTCAGCTTTTAAATGTATTTTCAAATGTGTTAACAACTAGTCTAAAAATTTCTCTACACACAAGACACATGGAAGCTCAAAATGTGCACATAGTATCATCAGTTCAAGTACTTTCAACCATGGCAACCGCTTGGGCCCCGCCAACGCTGCTTGCAGCTTTAATTTAATATTATTATTGATGGTTGACTGCAGAATTACACCCATATACAGCTTTTGTGTGCTCACATTCTGCTTTATAAACTTCACGGACACCAGCTTTTTTAGCTCCGCTGTCAGCAACGCGGAGCTTATCAAATAGGTTGATTTTCCGTCGTCGTCGTCCGTCAACAATTGCCTTCTCCTCTAAAACCGCAAGTCCAATTGCTTTGAAATTTTATATGCAGTTCACTTGGGGTGACCTAACTTAAGTTTGTTCAAATCGTGGTGAAATTTGCATATTTCTATTTTTGGAGCATTTTTTGCTGTTTTTGGTAAAAAAATCTTCTTCTCTGAAACCGCTCGTCCGATTGCTTTGAAATTTGATATGCAGTTTACTTAGGGTGACTTCAGTCAGATTTGTTCAAATTATGGTGAAATTTGCATATTTGTATTTTTAAGGCAATTTTTGTCGTTTTTGGTAAAAAAATCTTTAAAAATCTTCTTCTTCAAAGTACCGGTCAGATAGCTTTGATATTTGGTACATAGGTCCCTAGGGATGATCTATTTCAGATTTATTCAAATTGTGCAGAAATATGCAAATTTGCATTTTTAAGGCAATTTTTGCCATTTTTGGTCAAAAAATGTATTTCTCAAAAAGCACTAGTCTGACAGCTTTGAAATTTAGTATACAGCTTCCTATATATGAACTAAGTAATATATTGAATTTCTGATGAAAGCTGTAATTTTGTATTTTTGGGGCAATTTTTGCCATTTTTGGTTAAAAAATGTGTATTTCCAAAAGTACTCATCTGATAGCTTTGAAATTTAGTATACAGGTTTCTATAGATAAGCTAAATGAAAGTTAGTGAAATTATGATGAAATCTACAATTTTGAAGTTTTGGGGCAATTTTTTCCATTTTCGGTCAAAAACGTGTTCCTCAAATAGTACTGGTCTACTAGCTTTGAAATTTGGTATACAGGTTTCTACAGATAAACTAAGTAATATCTATAGAATTTCTGATGAAATCTGTAATTTTGTATTTTTGGGGCAATTTTTGCCCTTTTTGGTCAAAAATATCTTTCTCACGAAGTACTGGTCTGATAGCTTTGAAATTCTATATGCAGGTTCCTACAGATGAACTTAATATGATATTTTGAAATTATGATGAAATCTGCAATTTTGTATATTTGGGGCAATTTTTGCCATTTTGGTCAAAAAATTTGTTTCTTAAAAACTGCAAGTCGATAGCTTTGATATTTGGTATACAGTTTCCAAGGGATTATTGTAATATATGATATATTCAAATTATGGTGAAATCTGCAATTTTTAGTTTGGGGCAATTGTTGCCATTTTTGGTCAGAAAATTTTATTCTCAAAAAACTACTTGTCAGATAGCTTTGGTTGACATGTTCTTACGGATGATCCGATGTGATATATTCAAATTATGATGAAATCTTCAATTGTGTATTTTTGCAGCTATTTTAGCCACTTTTTTCTGGCCACTGAAATGAGCTATCAAAGATTTCCACCTTCTTCATCAACATGTGTCAAAAATAGTTATTCTCTACATAAACACAGCGGAGCTATATCGGCCGCTAGGTTGCTTGTCTCAGTAACCTGATGAACCATTTTTCATAATTATTTCCATACACGATTACTGTAAACTATGTTGCCGTAATTTCATAACTCTTTTGAGCGGTATCACCATTCTCAAAATGATTGATACTTTTGTAACTCAGCTCTGGTCATAGTTTATTTTTGCTGATGACATTTTCTGAAAGGTAGAGCAGCTGAATTTGCTAAGCGGCATAAACACATCATCCACTAAGTCATTTCAGACAGCATAGTGTGCAGCTGTCCTTATCAGCATTTACAGAAACCTGTTGTTAAGCAAACAAAATAACGGGCAATATTTGCTAACAAATTCTGTATTTTGGAAGGCGGGGATTAAGTAGAATGTGCTAGGGGTCAGACATTCTGACTCTGAAATTTGTACATTCTTTTCTAGTCTAATACTTATTAGGGTTCATTTTACAGATAAAGCTGTCAAAGTTAGAACAATTTTCGCGAATATAGAAATTTTATTTTTCTCCATAGAGTGGAGATAGGGATGAAACTATTTTTAATTTCAAAAATCAGTAAATGTTAGGGAATTATTTTCCCTTGTAGCAAACTTTGCACTGTGACCGCTAAATTTTATTTCTGATTTGATAAGGGAGTGGGTTGAAAGTTTCCTCAAAGAAAGTTTGAGCACAAGTTTGTCACTTTCAAGGCATAGACTAAAAAATTATTTGTAAAGATCACTTGGGTAAAGGGCTTGTCCTTTGATGTAAAATTTTTGAAAAACTGCAAAGTGGTCTTTCTTTTTCAACATATTGCTTGGAGATAGTATGCATATCTGGAGTATGTTTCAATGTCACCTTGTAGGATGCTGGGTGTGAGCTGTGATCCATAAACTCTATGATAAGAGCCCTGCATGTATACAGCAAAAGGTCCTTTATGGCTGTAATAGGTCACATTAGCCATTTACTTACCACCAGTAGATTCATTCTTTAGAAAATTTATAACTCTTATATTTAGATAAACCACAAAAGTACATACACTAGGTTATAAGCGTCATATCAATAAAACATTGTTTGGTTATATTAGGGGATTAACATTGCCACTTTTGCCCTTGTTTAGGTTGTCTGCAGATATTTCACTTAAATCATTGCAGTTTTTATGTTCCATGCCCAGTTTATATTTAACATGTCAAGGGGTCCAACACCAGCCATCAAAGTTTTATATGTGTATAAAATTGATTTTCAAAACGTGAGTAAGACCAGCAACTTGCTAGCTCGTTTATAGTCCACACAGCACTTTCAAGGTTTTGCATTGTAAGCAAGTTCATGGACAATTTGCGCTGACCAAAACTCTATTGTGATAGTAGTAGTGCCATTAGTTGAATCCGAAGGATGTTTCTCGGAGACCTTGTTGCCAGAAAAAAAAACCTTGCATGATCGATGCCCAGTGTGGTACGTATGACACAGAAAAGGTCAAAGTCAATTCCTGCAGAAGGTATGCAGGACCGGACAAAGTTCCCATGGTAAAATATGCCATTCTAGCTGTAAGATCAATACTGCATTCAGTCCTTTTTTGCTGATAGTGTTTTAGGAGCCATTTATAGCATTGAGAAAGGGTGGTGCCCATGGCAAAAAGCAAACATTCCAGTAACACTCTAAAGCCCTTGTTCAAAGTTTTATCCATGCATGATTTACAGTAGTGCTGGTAGAACTAGTAAAAGGTTTGTTTCCATAGTAACCATGTACCAAGCGTGTGATTGATCTGGCATTTGTGTATGTTGAACATGATCAATTGGCAAATGCACAAAAATTATAGCATTGATATTGCTTAACAGCTAGCACCTACCGGTACACGTACCTTGCACAGATCTCAATACTCTCAGGAACAATAGGTGTCTCGAGATCTGTTGATTCTTCCAGTGATTATGCAACTCATTTGTTTGGTTCATCACCTTCATTTGGTGTCAATGGAATGTCTAGATGCATCAAGTCCTGTCACCAACACAGTCAATCGACACGGACTGCAATCGCCAACATGTAGTCTTAAATTATATATAAGTAGTACATCATACACCTCTCTTGTAATAATGAAGTCAGCCTTACTTGCATTTTCTACTGTACACAACAAACAATACATTTCTCAAACAAAATAACATCAGGTACATGTAGCCATGGCTGAACTGAAAGCAAGGCACTGATAAAAGCCATGACAAATAGACTCATAGAGTCAAGGTTAAACTCTGAGCAGTGCATCAAGACAAGGAATGCCTAATATCTACATGGACGGCCTGAATTTTGACTGTATTCTCATTACCCACTGAACTTACTGATTCCAAAACACAAATATATGATCAGAAGGAAATACAATTGAGTGCAAGAAGTGACCATAGAATTCCAGTGACATCAGCACGCTGTATCTCCAAATGTGACATTGCTGTGTTCACTCCACCTCTGTGGCTCGATCATGACTTTAAAAAGGGATAAAAGCATCAGGTACAGCTGACAAAATCCAAAAGTTCCTACTTTGGCAGGTCAATTAGTTTACCCAAAAACCAGCTCAATTTTGTTGAAATGCTAAATAACACTTAATCACATGTCAGTTTCTCCATGAAATTGGCTGATATGAATAAAAACCTTAATGTAAAAAGTGATTTTGTTTCCTTAACAGATGACGTAGCCTGTGCAGATCCCATTACGTGTGAAGAAGTCTGTGGTAATAAAGTTGGATGCACAAACATTGCCTATCCAAAGTTGGTGCTCAATCTGATGCCTGAAGGTAAATAGTTTCCAATTTTGCTGTGTAGCTAGGATGTAGGTGATCTCTTACAAACGATGAAAATAAGTTTTTGCGGATAATGTAGAAATTGGTTTACCTCAAGTTGTGTATTTTATTCAGGTATTTAATGCTGGATTTTCAGGTAAATATATGCAGCTTAATTTGCATATTTCCATGACAACATTTTTTTTTCATTTCTATGTTATCAAGTTTCTGTTTTATTATTCATCTGTAAAACTGAACACTATCCAACTTTTTCATTCTGACATTGCAAGGTTGATAAAACACCATCGTCCAAAGTAATCTTGCCCTTTAATGCAAATTTAAACATGCTCTCGAACGTTTTTCTATGTCAGTGGAATCAATCTACCTCATAATTTTCCCTTTAGGTTTTGATACAACATGTCATATCAATTTAATTGTCCTGATTCAAATAGGCAATTTTAATTGTTCCTGTTTCCTTTGGTTCGCAGGTTTGCGTGGTTTGATGATGGCTGTGATGATGTCAGCCCTTGTAAGTTCATTGACCTCCATATTCAACAGCAGCAGTACTATCTTCACCGTTGACATTTACAGAAGAATCCGTAAACAAGCCAATGAGAGAGAATTGTTGATTGTTGGCAGGTGTGTATATCAAATGCTCTTTAAAAAAGTACAACTTAACTGTGTATGTAATACCTAGGGGTCAACATCGGTTGTAACCAAGAATTGACAATATTTTAATTGCATTGATTTTCCAAAAGATTCGTGAAACTATAAATAGTTGATGAAAAGCCTGTGTTGATCTATTTACAATTAGCATATCCTCAGAATTTGAATGTCAAAACAAAAAGTTTTATCAGTGGCCGAGTTTATCAGTACGACCCACATGCAGCATAATACTAGTATAAGCATGGACATAGCTCTCAGTGCTCTATGGTGCGGCGCCCTCTATGGTACAATAAGAACAAATTTTTTTCTGTATGTAAGAGATTTGCAGATTTACAATACTGTACAATGTACTCAAAATGAATAGTAATTCAAAATGCAATCGAAGTATGATATATCCACTCATTTCCTATTTAATAGTGCAGTATTTTCTTCCATTTTCTCTTTGAACTGTTACAACTTCCGACAGCATCATAAAGCAAAACATGTCAATATCATTGTAGATTACCCTTATTTAAAATTTACTTTCTGTCAGTTATCAACTGAATTGCAGATATTGTGTATTTATCTGTAATGCATTTTTGTGGATGTTAAGTAAAAATGCACATTTGCAGTGAAAAGTGGTATTCCCATCTCAATATCAGAGCCATTTCACCATAGATTGTTTTTCAAGATGATTTCCATTTTTTGTTCATATTACAGAGTCTTTGTGCTATTCTTGGTTGGCATCAGTATCTTGTGGGTGCCCATCATCCAGGCTGCCCAGGGAGGTCGTCTGTTTGACTACATCCAGTCAATCACCAGCTACCTAGCACCACCAATCTGTGCTGTCTACATCCTGGCTGTGGCCTGGTGGAGAGTCAATGAGCAGGTAGGTAAAACCAATGTTTTTGTGTAAGTTTCAGGGTACAAGGGTATAAGGGTACAATTGCCAGTGTGCATGTAGGAATTATGGTAGAATTCCTATTGTCCCTTAACATAATGGCTTTTTGGCAATGTGAGGAATATATTATCTTAAGCTGTTCATCCCCCTTTGCCTGTGAACAGGTCCGCAATGTGACCATTGCTAACAATGGATCCAGGCAAACCTTGCTAGTGAAAGGGTTAATTGGAGTATAATAATGCTGTCACATCTAGCATATCCTGTACACCCCTCTGACGGCATGTAGTTCAGCTTACCACTCTGAACATGGACATTGAAAGTCAAGGTGAACATACCATTCTTAGGCTAAGTTTAAGGTGTGGCAGTTTTCATAAAGGGTTGCTGGGCTGACTGCACCAGTCTTTTGAAACTCATCACTTCGACCATCTTTCATTAAATATTTCAACAAATTATGAAGTTTTGTATCACCATTTCACAACCTCGAATTTGCTGCCAAATAATGTTGTGGAAAGAAGTTCAGCTGTGTGAGTCAGCTTGGTTTAATCTTCAGTTCTTCATTTATCATCCATGCACATCCTGAGCACCCTTTCTCTTCACATGTAGCGTGCTAATTAACCTTGTCATGTATAACTGTGACCCTTGACCTATACTCCTGTTGACAACATTATAAAGAATACTATAGATAGAGATACACACCTCTGTTTACATGTAAAGAGCCTACATTTTTTTCCCCTTGTCAAGTGGGATGTTGAAATGATAGCCATTAACAAAACAAACACTAGAATGTAATGTAAGAGTGTGTATTATTTTGGTGTTTTGCATATTGCAAAATGCTCAGAAACATCATAAACCTGAATTATTACAGAGTATTATCATTGTTGTTTCAAGTGGATTCAATACAAACACAACAGTGAAAATGGTGAAAAGGAACAAATTTTAGCGATAATTTTTGAAAATAAACACTCCGTTTCATACTAAACCATAACATAATACTGAGTTTTCAATTCTACAGCTACTATTATTGATTCTTTAATGGATTGATATAGAGCTGCACACTGAATTGACAATGATTTGCCCCAAGGTATATTGAACTTCGAGTAAAGCAATCACATTTTGAAGCTCCTGGAGCAAATGAAGTGTTTAATAGTTAGCTTTTAGTGCAAAACTAAAAAAATCTTTTTCCCCATAGAGTGAACACATGGATGGAGGCCATATTGAATTTAAAATATTGGGAATTATTGGGTAATTTGTTTCTCTTGTATCAAATTTTGAACAGTGACACGTTTTCAATTTTAAAGTTCAAAAGGGAAGTATTTTAAAGATTCCTTAGGAAGCTTGACCAAAGGTTAAAATTTACAATTACGATCGAGGCATGTATAACTTTACAGTTACATTTGTATTCAAGTGACAGGGATTTGATAGTGAATGAATTGTATAAATGAATATTGAATTGGTATTCTGTTTCTTCTTGAATCGCCAGGGTGCATTCTGGGGTCTCATGCTAGGTCTCCTGGTTGGCATGATACGATTGGTGCTAGACTTTGTCTACCAAGGCCCAGCCTGCGGAGAGGAAGACACAAGAATTGCCATCATCAAGAATTTCCACTTTTTGTACTTTGGAATTTTCTTGTTTTTGTTTGTACTGGTTGCCACGATAATCATCAGCTTGATTACAGAACCAATGAACCGTGACCATGTAAGTTTTGCTGTTGATTTATTTCAAAAGAGAATATTTTTCAGCTTAATTTTGAAAGATTTTGCACTATATCTGTCGCCTTTCCCTTCTAACAGTTCAAAAGACAAACCGTGCGTGAGGACATTGACATGATGGATGATGCACAGTGCCAATATCTGAGTGCATCATTTGTGGTATTTTTGTAATAACCACATTATTCTTACAATCTTGACTGGGGCATCAAATGGGTAGAGTATATCAACCGTTTTTGTGCATTGTCAACAATTTTTCTTCCAATTTTATTAACTCAAGCATGGTTTGCTATCTTGGCATGCTTTCGGATATATGTGAACTACACGAACAGAGCGCAAGACATATTCTTAGAATTGTCTGATGGTTCCCTTGAAACGTCAGTGTGCAGAGGCAGTCAAAGAATGCACAGCAAATAGGGGTGGTGGACTGGAAATAGTGAATGTGACAGAACAGGTGTTCTGCACTGCTTTTTTTAGTGAATGCGAAATTCTATATTGTTCGAAATGGTAGACATATAATCAATGATTACATCTATCTTTTAAGGCCAATTTTCTGTTGTCTGTGGAGAAAAAAAATTGTAAACGAATCTTTCAGAAAAGCAGCTGTACCGGTATCATCATCACCCTACAAGATGAATCACTTGGAAACTTTCAAACATCACTATAGTCAACTGTGTCGCTACATAAACAAAGGAGATACAGAAAAAAATTAACAAGCTGACATGTGTTTGTACTTTGCAGCTGGTTCGCCTGACCTTTGACACTCGCTACAGTCGTGCAGAACGCCAAGACGATTCCGTTTCCGAAATTGAACATGATGAAGATGCCGAGAAGAAGATGCAAATTGATGAGAGTGAGTAGCAAACAGTTTAGCACTCAGACCCTTCCATCACATTTCCATCGCATCTTCAGAGATCTGAAATAACTGGAGAAAACTTGTTTCAAAATTCAGTGAGAAAAGCATGATATACATTTGCAAATATTTGCAGTCTTAATGACATTTTCTACAGACATCACATGCCATACTCAAGTAAAAGTAAGACCTCACATAAATCACATAAAAAATACGTATCATATGATAACGCAGTAGTAATTGTTACCATTCTTTACCCATAATGCTCATGAAATATTCGTTCATAAAAACCCAACAAACACAACATTCATTAATGACAAAAATACACTTGTATGTTGTCATTTCATTAATGCTTGCAATTTCAACCGCTTTGCTTCATGTAGGCAATGTTCAGGACATTAACATCAAAGTTGTTAGTAAGTATACAGTGCTGCAGTCTATCTCAGCTTTAATGCTCATCTTCTCCTGTGTGGTGTTCTTGCTTCCTCTTTGCTACATCTCAATAAAAAGGAGTTCATAAGTTTGTCACTTTTCACTCTTTCACACCCATTTTTAGAGTACACAATGAGTCTAACAATGGGTTATACCATAGTATATTCATCGAGAGGGTGAGAGGGAAAAATTGCTATATCTTAGTGTGTGATCATTGTTACTTTGCTCTCTCTCTCTCTTTACAAGATGCTCTGTGTATACTTTCCATGTTCTAACGACTAAAATGTTAAGGGGTGGTGATTGTACAAACTGCACTCAATGGATGTTTGACCCATATGATCTATGTAAACACAGTATCTGAGATATATCGGGAACTGATGAAGGTTAAAACATGTTTGTCATAATGTATGTTGTAAAATTTAAATGTTGTAGCTATATTGACATCAATGCATCTAGATATCCTGTTGTTTGCAAACAGGAAAGTCCAACTAGCGCAGTACCGACAACCACCTCCCTTTAAGCTTGCGTGCATTATATCACAAAAGTTACTGTTATCATGAAGCCACCATGTATCACGTCTTGTAAACATGCAAGATGTTTGCAGCTTCTTTTCCTAACTTTGAATCCAGTTTTCTGTCTCAAAAATCGTATCATTGACTGAGAACCTAAAAGTGATGTTTGGCATGCCACAAGTAAAGAGACCATAGCTTTACTATAACTGTTGATAATATTTACATTTTGTTCTCCAAAGCAAATACATTGCTGCTTCTCCTTTCTAAAGCATCTCAGAATTCAAACCATTAACCAGCTTGCAAATATAAATCAGTGTCAAATACGAAGTGCTTTTGTCCACAAGTGTGGTGAAATCTAGTCAGGATCAATATTCAGTTGTCAACAATAACATAAAACATTTATACACACATACAGGCTGTTTTGATATGTTCAATACTACTAGTAGGCATATCATTGTGACTTTTGGAGTTTAAGCAAGAAGCTGTATTTTACAAACGGGATAAGCATACCTGAAAACAATTTGGAAGTTACAACCAATGGAGCTTATGTTAAATGCAGGCTGTACAAATCTTGGACTAATAGCATGCATATTTGCTCAACTTCAATATACATGTACAATAAATGAAGTTCATGAGTGCAGGACTTAGTGAACTAGACTGCAGACTTGACGCTGATACTTAGACCATCAAATAATGAACATATTTGCTCAATCCCTGATATGACAAGGCAAAAGTCTGTCATCATTTACTGTTATAGTTCAGAGTATTTTAATAATTTGCTTTAGAATGAAACATCTTTGGTATAACTGAAGAACACTTTAACGATCTTCCTCCTGCAAGCAGTCGTTTTCTTAACCCTTTAAGTGCCAAAGTCAATTTTCGTCAATTGTATAAAATATAACTCAGCAAATATTCTTTTGAAATCCTGACAATTTTTTTCATTCTTTTCCAAATTTTGTTAAAAAATTCTGGTCAATGAAGAGTAATGACAAGTTAGTCCAAAATTATCAAAAAAGTACAGAAAAAAATCATAAAATAGGTAAAATGTGGCACTAGAATTCTGGTGGGAAAAGTTTACAGCACTCAAAGGGTTAGGGTGGAACTTTTGCCCTACCTTTTTGGTCTATCACTTGTTGGAGCTCATTTTGGAGCTCGCAAAGTAACTTAAGTTTTTGCTGACTTCTATTTTGGAATATCGAAAATCTAATCTTTTCCCATATAGTTAACACAGGGTTTGCTACCATTTTGAATTTTAATAGGGCTGATTCTCTCATTAATAGGCATAAATAAATATTCGTCAACATTTTCCGCATAAAAGACGAATATTAAACCTGCTAGTAGCTCAGACTACAAGCTGCAACAACAGCTGTGGATACAACAACAAAATTTGTCCGAATTTCAGGCAGCATACAACAACAAAATTTGTCCGAATTTCAGGCAGCATTGTCCAATGTTGCGCGTGTGCAGTCATATTTAGTAACAACCGGAAATCGCGATCTATGCTTTTTTCAGTAAATATTGAATAATTTGTTTCTGTGGTACTAAATTTTTTGAGGTGAACCCTATTTTTTATTCTTGATTTTGAAAAGGAATCGCTTAAAGTTTCCTTAGGGAAAGTTTGAGCAAAGGTTTGTGTTTCAATTTTGAAACATGAACTACCTATAAAGGGGTCCTCCCAGAGCTTTGTAGAGCAACTTTATTTCCTAGGTTTATGCGGATTTGAAATACTCTTCAGTGTATGGCCAGCATCCTTCAGGCTGACCACATCTTTCATTGCTTTTAGTGGAATGAAATTTTCAAACCATCACACTGTGATTTTCTTGCAGATGAAGAGAGATCAATGTCTTCAAAGTGTATGGACATCATGTGTGGCAGCACACAGCAAAGCCAGCAGACTGAAGAAGAGAGGAAAAAGCGGGAAAAAGAAATGTCCGATATAAGAGAACCCAACTCCAAATACACTCTCCTACTTAACATCAGTGCAATCGTGATGTTTGGCTGCAGTGTCTTCCTGTGGGGTTTCTTCTTCTAAAATGACAAGTTTTGGCAAGAATTCATGTCTAAAAGAATCTCTGAGTTTAATTTTGCCAAGGTAACAGATATCAGATGAGGCAAAAAATCTTTTCATTTTGAGTGGCTGACGTTTGTAACAGCCACAATATTGTGTGTCCCAAACGTATGGATAAAAGTTTAACATATGGTACCAATTGTAACATATAACCCTTCTCCAGTGAATTCAGTGCTACGTAGGGAGCAAGGAACAAAAATACAAAATTGTGAGGCAAATATTCCCCTTTGTAGTGATAATTCACTCATAAAAAATTGGAAAGGAACTATTTTATGAAACTCTTCAACATTGGAAATTTTTTCACAAAAAAGTGGGTCTTTTTCTTTTATTTTATTTGGTTTCTGCCCCACCATCCCACTAAAAGGTCTTTCCCACCAAAAAAAGGGTTTTAGATTTACCAAATTGGAGTTCAGAAGACATTCTTTGTAAGGATGGAAGTAATGCATGATGAGATTTCTATTTCATATCTTTGATATTGAGAAGGGTCAGAGGTCAAAGGTGAACAGTTACACTAATTGACTTAGCAATGTATATATTGATGTTGTTTCCAATTGGTTCTTTAAGCCTTCGTAACACTGAGTCATGTATAACTTCTAAATTGGAAAATGGAAATAAGTGATGATGCACTTTAGAAGTCACACACTGGAAGCATAAAGCAAGCACCTTAGCTTTCAGGGAATTAGTCTGAGAACATTAGATTTAGATTTTTCCAATGCCATAATTTTTAGAATGGCGGATCATTCCAGTGGATTGTGCGTAGACATTCCTCATACAGTGGCATGCATTTGATTTAAGAAGTGATCACCACATATACCCTAACATTTTTAGCAATATTTCTCCCTTGTGAATAATGCCGTAGGAAGTCTATTAACAGTTGAATCGCTTAGAGAATCCCTAAATTTTGAAAAAAAAATGTTCTGTATATATCACCTGTCACCCACATTTCTCTATGTACAAGTCTAACCTATGTGACTTATACAGTTAGACTGTACCAAAAGGTGGGAGGCCAGAGGGGGGAGGGGGAGAGAATAGCACAGCTGACAGTACTCTCTCAGCAATGCACTTTGAAACAGAAAACAATGCAAATTGACAAAGTTGAGAAACTTTGCCATGTTTTTTAAGGAATCTGCAGCTGTCTATCCGAAATTTATGCCGATGTTTCAGATTTTACTCGTTGTAGTCCGCAACCTGCTACTTAACATTAGGGGTGTGGTTGGTCGTTGTCCGTTCGTCCAGATTGGCATCGTCTGACCGCATCTGAAGTTAAAAGAGAAATTGGGTTGTAAAAATAAAATTGACAAATTAAGGTCTGAATGTCTCAGTATATGAATTCACTGACTGTAAGGCACAAAAGTTGTAAAATATCATTCCAATGAATATCATAGTACAATGAGGAGATATTCCATTGTCTGTTTTAACGTTATAATTCTTTTCTGCTACCAGATTTTTATGAGATTAGATTTTGTTTCCCATTTTAGTTCTCAGTCAGTAATGTTTAGATAAAGAGACAATAAGTGGTCACGAAGTTAGTTTTGCCTAATACAAAGTGTTGCAAATATGTGCTCCATAAGTTCTAATATCAGCGTAGCAGTGGAGGCATTAGTAACAGCAAGCTCTTAAGTTGTGATTGGTTGTTTTGTCTTTCCATGAAAGAAACAGTTATCGTAAGTGGTGTATTTGGTGGTACATGTACTATTACAATGGATTGATCATTCAAAATAGAATTCACCAAAAAAAAGGAAAATTTTAAGACTACTATATGTACTTCCCTTTCCAGTCAGTGCATGTCCAGCAAACAGGATCTTGCTTACAATAGAAATGCTAAAATTTTAGTCAAATAACATGTTGGTGTGAACCGTCTGAAAAATTTAGTGTCTAAAACATTTAATATTTGCTTGCATGTGTAGAATGCGCTTTTATTCTATATTTAGTAGAAAATTATGCTATCGAGTGGAAGGATGCTTCTGGGCATGCTCAGTTCAAATTATGCTATCGAGTGGAAGGATGCTTCTGGGCATGCTCAGTTCAAATTATGCTTTTCACCCCATTTTCATGATGACAGCTTCGACTTCAGCTTCATGTTTATGGAAATTACCGCATCATCAAGTCAGTTTAAGAGATACCATATCTATATCATCAGATGGTTATTCAATTTTATGTCAGTGGTTGCCACCGACATGGTGTGCGAGAACTGCTATAACTTCCATCCTACACTAATACTGCATTTTATTTTGTTGGAAAGTATGTAAATATGTTCTTAATGCTTCAGTTTTACAGAATTTATTCACAAAAAGCCCAATGTGTTATTGATAAAGCGAGCAAGACTGAAATATATCAGTATCAGAAATATTGAGGAAGTTGTCATTTATTTCCAACAGAAAGAGAAAATCTCACCAAAAGACTTGGTTCAATCAATAAAGTCATTTAAACACAGCGAGAGAATGTTGGGAAAATTTTAATCTCAATTTTTCCCAGGCCATGCATGTCAAGCAACAGCTACTGCTTCTGCAGTAAATTGTGTAACAGTTTCCAAAACCAGTCATTGCGGTTCAGTAATGTGTATAAATTACTGTACTGGTGCAGATTTGAAAAAAAAAACCACTTTAAAATTTGGTCATAAACGTACTACTCGGTGTTGTTTGCCATTTTTTGGGAAACTATTGCACCAGCACCCCATCGCTGAATGAAACTTCCCAACAGAGAAAAAAAATAAAGCAATGATTTAAAAATTAAGGAGCTGTTTGGTCAAGATAAAATGTATTTAGGAATTTCCATAAATCTTTTCAAAGTATATAATATTTTTTATTTCTGGCATATGTTTGTTTTATTAAGTTTTGATTGCTTTGCGTGGACTGGTCTCATAAATGCTTTGCAGTTCTTTTATCTGTGTAACTGTTTGCCTGTGTCTTAGTGTTGAAAAGAATCTTTTGCTTTTATTTAACCCCTTGAGTACCCCTGTATACCCCCATCTTATTTAGATATTGCCAAATTAGCAAGGATGTCATCATTAGATTGGCAATATTGTATAAGGAATGCAATCACATTGAGACCAAAGTTTGGACTGAATGAGTGTGAGGTTACACTGCACACCAATGCTGAAATTACACTCAACGTCTTTGCACAAAATAAGCAAAAACAACCAGAAGATACCGCCAAATTTTCCGGCACTCAGGTGTACATAATTCAATGTGGCATTTTGAAATTTCTGTTGTTTAAGGTATTCAAGGGGTTAATCAAGTTGTAATTGCATATCAAACATTGAAATGAAATGATTTTGTCTTTGCTGCTTTGCTTAGAGATGTATTATTTTGCTGTGTTTACAGTTTTTTTCAGTCTTTGTATTTTATTATTTGTAGCTTGTTCCTAGATTTCAAAGTTTCTCAGAGTAAGTGCCGCCTGTAAATATTTTGTTTTCGCATTCATCATTACTCAACATTTCATAAGACCCTGACCTACATAAAACTAGCAAATCTAATGCTGACATTTTGAAGTTTTTTGGTAATAGAATTAATATTGTTAACACAAAAATGGATGTCACTTTCCTAACATAGTCATGTGCACTATGCTATAAATGTACTAAATGGTAAGAACCGAGCTTAGGATGTAACTTTAGCATCTCTTAGCTGATCAAATGTCCACTTTAATCAGCTAATCTTCTTTTATTAATGTACTATTTAACAATCAGAATGAACCTTGATATTCTTACCTCATTTTCTTTCCAAAATGACAACATTTAATTGTTTGAAGTGCTGATTGGTTCTTTGGTAAGCTCTTCATACAGATTTTTGAAAATCCTTTCAAGTTGCCACCAAAACTTCGTAATTTATCAGAGAAAAATAGGAAATGTCAGGAAAAACCCAGCAAAGTGTGCCATGGAAAATGTCACCAAACATCACGCTTTTACCCAGCTTTGACGTAAATATCATTTTCTCCTTGTCATTGAACAGTTTATAGAGTAGAGCAAATTTATATCAATATGATTTTATCACTGTGATAAATATTCTACATGAAGGTATTTCCGGTCAAAGGTCAATCAAGCTGTAATAGTGTTCATTCATTGTTGTTGACAATAAATGCTGCAACTTAGTGCCAATACAATATCTTAAGACATATCATAAGTTCCTAGTCATGAGCTTGGTTAAACTCACTTTCATCACTCAATTTTTTTGAAGTAATTTCAACCATAGACATCTCAAACGTTTTTCATCAGTTTGAGAGTTAAATTTAAACAATCAAGGCTGTTGACTATTGTGCTATTTTCGCTACTAAGATTTAAAACATGCAAAATCAGAATTGAAATCAGGATCTCCAGTGCTCTCATGGGAGACATACAGCATCTCATCAACTGTGTGACAGAACTCAAATTATGCATTCATGTATTGTCAGTTATACCAGTATGTGTACAGAAATCACACTGTCATCAGTCACCAATCGTATTTCAAAAAGTAATTAAGTTATTGTTATATTAATCACTGACGGATATTTCTGAAGATATTTTGTATGATGAAGTTTCAATTTAACAGAATTGTTCAAAATATTGTATTTATACAATCATCAGGAGCAGTAGTATCTTCAAGTGTTGCCGTTACCAAAACAAAAGATAAAAAAGTTGCTGTTGAACAATGAGGGCGCTATGCTTCAAATCAGATATACAATGTACTGTATTATTGCATTATTGCATGCTGCAATTCAGCCTCAGGGAACCATGGTGCAAATAAAAAAGGGAAAAGGTTTGTCTGTAGCATGTTAATGATATATTGGTATTTTTTACTAATAAAGGTATATATATGATGGTTCATCCCTGTCTTGTTATATTTGTTGGGCACATTGCATAATGTGTATAAATATCTTAATGCTAAATGCTAACATTTTCAAAAACGCTGAATTTGAGTATTTTTAGGTACAAAATGAAAGATTATGTCAACGTACGATATTCATTTGTTTGACAGATCTTCAGAACTGATTTATCATATTTATCATACAATTTTAATGGCTGGAGTAAAGGTGTACCAGCAGATGTTTTCCTTGGCTACTAGTTTTCAGAAATTGTCATCTAGTTTGATTGACATGTAAAAAAGTTGATTTTAAGCCCTGTCTCAGTTGATTAATAGATGTAGCAAAATATATAATGCACAGTCGGGGCAGATGAATAAATATTCCTCACTGATAAAGAATAATTAGTATAAAATTTCAATACCGAAACACTGCTCATTAATATAATTTGCACAAATTAATACTAATCAGCCACGTATCTTGCACTAGTAGCAAAGACAGACAAATATAATGGCACGTCACTGCAATTCCAATTGGAATTAGCTGGGCAGTCTGCTAAATAGATCGATTTTGAGCTCGATCAGTGAGTATTTAGGTTGATGTGGTGAGCATATCGACTAGGGGGATCGATAGATCGAGCAGAAAATCGATCGTCGATCTAGCAGACTACCCAGCTAACGACTAGTGCCTGTAAGTGATACCCATCCCCTCCCCCGAACTATTGTAGTGATACTCTCATCCTCTCCTCGAAAATAAAATACGGATGACATTTAGCTCTACAAAACAGGGTTGTGTGTCTCTGCCTACTCCTCCCACCACACTGGAGGTGGAAGGCACAGCCATGCCACGCAGAGCTAAGTGAGATTGAGCTGCTGGAAGTCAAGAATCGAATCGCATCACAGGTCCAGAAGGCATAATTTGTGATGTTTTATCCTATTATTATCATAAAAAATAATTTTGAATATTAATAAATTATTAATATGAATGTTACAGAATATTAAAACTTTTTTTACACACAATGTCGTCTACTTTGTGTAAATGCCATCTGGAAACTCCATTGTTTTGATAATTATGATAATGAATAAATTATGATTATGATTAATAAAGTGTATATATACACTGTGTAGTAACTCTCGCCGTAGACTGAACCTGGGCAATGGTAACTCTCGCCGTAGACTGAACCTGGGCAATGGTGTCACTTGTATATTTTGGCATAGATTGTGAAACTATATAAGGGTTTCCAGAGGGTTGTTCACATAAGCACATTACAATGTGTAAAATAGGAAAAAACATCACAAATTATGCCTACTGGACCTGTGATCGCATGCTACTTGCTCGACCCCTGCGATCGTAGTGGCTGTTCTGAAATTGCGCCGACTCGGGACGGACTAGCTGCCATTGCTGGCACAACAACAGCCAACATGAAAGAAGAAGCCAAATGCTTCCAATGCCAAATGATCCATACTGCCAGACAAACAAGAGGAAAAAAATTATTAGCGTTATGAAGATGATACGACTCTATACTTGAGAAATATAGAAAGCATTACACAATCGTTGAAAATGTTTAACAAGTGCAAAGCTGAACAAGAAGAAATTCAAAGGTTTATGGGCTGGGAGTTTTAAAAACCGCACTGATTCAGTGGAAGTGATCGATTTTTCAAACAAAGTTTTACTGATCTTGGGAGATGGGTTTGGAAACAGTAACACGTCTAGAGAAAACTGGAAAACACTGATGGAGAAATTTACTAGCTGCCTTAAGTTTTGGAATACTAGAAATCTGTCTTTTAAACGCAGGGCAAAAGTAGCTAATATGCTAGCTGCATAAAAAATTATGGTACCTAGCATCATTTGATCACGTACCTAAGGAAATTATTAATGATGAAGCAAATAGTAAATTATGGAATTTATTTGGAGAGGCAAACGAAAAGTTATAAAAAGGGGTATTTCCATTCAAAGATATGATGACTGTGGCAAAAAAGTTGTCGACATTGAAGAAAAAAATTAATGTACTCCAATTAAAATGGCTCATGAAATTATTTTAGAAAACTCCAGACAGAGGGACCCCTAAATGGGCCAGCTTATCAAAATATTTCATAGCGAATTATGACAACTTAAGGCAACTTTCAAAGTTTCAGTTCTTTAGAAGGGCAAATGGGGACATAAATGACAAGTCATCGTTGATGACACAGTCCCCACTTGTTAATGGGTACTTTGACTACAAGACCTCGAAGAGGACAGAGTCCCATTCATTAATTGCAATACAGATGGGGCTTGACGGCTGAGAATGAGTTTGCAGTACAGTTATGGTTCAACTAGCTGTTGAATTGAACAAGTCGTACTGTATGTGAAGACAGTATTGATGGCAACAGCAATAGTAAGGGACCGTTCAGTTTTTACGGCCTGGGGGGGGCGGCAAAATCTTGTCGCCGGTTTTTAAAAAAAATATAGACCCCCCCTGCATTTTTTTTGAAAAAAAGATGACCCCCTTTGTCAGACGAAAAAAATTGATGACATCCCCCCCCCCCCCCCCACGGCTAAAAAATAACCAAAACCCATACGTCAAATTTACCTGGACAGTTTGAATTTGAACTCCGGTACGCGGCGCACTTTATCCGTGTAGCAGAGATGCCAGTGAACAAACTTCTCAGCCACATCCATGCAAACGTCTGTTAATTAGGACAACTGTAGGGCAATTTTTAACTTCATTTCCATAGACATCTTATGTCCATCACACTGTTATGCAAATTCCCCTGTTTGTCTCAGTGCTACCATTCAGGGTCGCGAGCATGTAAATGGTCTTTCAAAGATGAGATAGGCACTTAACCAGATACTACTGTAATATGAGTTGGCCGCCGAAAAACTGGGCCTGCCGGTAAAGAGGGTCATGGGCCACACATCGATCATGGCCATTGCACGAAGTAAACCTATTTATTGTAGTGGGCCGCCAAAGGCGGCGGCCCGCTGGTAAGAGGGTCGATCATGGCCATTGCATGAATTAAACCTAATTGGAGTGGGGCGCCAAAGGTGTCTGCCCGTTAAGAGGGTCATGGGCCATTACATAAAGTCAATTTATTGTAGTGGGCAGCCAAAGGCGGCCCGCCGGTAAAGAGGGTCGATTATTGCCATGGCATAAAGTGAACTTTATTGTAGGTATTATGTTTTTGAAAATGGGTGACCCCCTCTTTCCTACCAGTCAAAAAGCGATTTACCCCCCCCCTTTGCGGATTCCAAAATTACGATGACCCCTAGATTTTGCCGCCCCGCCCCCCCCCCCGGCCGTATAAACTGAACGGTCCCTAATGGCAGTGATAGCCATACAAAACTAAATATCTACCAAATGGAATTGGATTGTTCAATGTGCCACATGCAATCATGTATGGAAGTCATTTTTAAATTATGAGCACAGTACAAGCAGCGTGAGATAACTTGGGGTTAATATTCAAAGAAAACAACGCCACCTTTCACTGGCAGCGGAGCTAAACAAAAAGTAGCCATGCCTTTGTGGGACAATAAATTTGCATAAAGTTTGTGCAAGGAACCTACAGTACGCGCATACTTTGTTCTTTTCTGCAAATACTATCAACAACAGCAATAACAACAATAACAACAACAACAAATAGAGTCCAAATATATTTTTATTTTCCTCCATTTTTGAATATTTAATCATCATCATCATCATCAATATCATCGAAGATTGAGGACCCTATCTATGGTCATACGAAAGTTGTAGCGCTGCTGTGCGAAACCAGGTTTGCGTTGTAGTGTTTTGAGAGGGTTGGCTTTTTCTTCCTAATTTGAGTATTTTTGATACAAACATGTTTGTTTGTTTGAACAATTTCACATGTCCTGCCTCTGATTCATCAACACGTACGTCAAATATTGAGATGGTAGCAAGCTAATGTGGGTTGACTCTGGGTGAAAAATGCGTGCATCTTTGATAGCCATTGGTGTCCATATTGGATCATATTATGACAAATTAATGTGCACATGTATACGTATGACATAGATTAATGTTCTTGTACAAACTTTAACTGAAATCAGCTATAGGTATACTATCACCTGTTCCAATTTTTCCACAGTTACCATGGAAAGAAAAAATCTGACCAATCACAGATTTTAAGCGGCTGGCCGCTGTATTGAATTTTGCAGCGCATATGTAAGCTTATAGTTAGGCTGTATTGAATTTCGCAGCGCATACTTTGTTCTTTTCTGCAAATACTATCAACAACAGCAATAACAACAATAACAACAACAACAAATAGAGTCCAAATATATTTTTATTTTCCTCCATTTTTAAATATTTAATCATCATCATCATCATCATCAATATCATCGAAGATTGAGGACCCTATCTATGGTCATACGAAAGTTGTAGCGCTGCTGTGTGAAGCCAGCCAGCACAGCCAGCATACTAGTAACTTGATTTGTGAAGCACGCCGCACAGTGTTGAATTTCAGAAAAATTAAACTTATCTGCGCATGTTTACGGAAAAAATCAGATACGAGACAGAACGCGACGTTGATGGGAATGGGAGAAGAAGGAGAAGGTAAGTAATTTTTTTGTTGTGTACTTCGACCGAAGTCGATTTTGCAGCGATTTTTTCGTTTTAAGTACATATACTTTTGTTCTTTGTCCACCTGTTTCCATTTTCAGGCAGCAACTCTTGCTGTAGAGGTTGCTCGCAGCCGATCTACGACGATACGCTACTGCGAGCTTTGAACGGTGTCTGGCATGCAAGATGTTTCAGGTAAGGACTCGTGTGGTCATACTGTTTCGGCGTTTGATATAAAGATAACGTTGCAGGTTAGAAATTAATATGTCCTTTTAATGTACTTTGTATACCATCGTTCGAGAGACATGCTCTGGTCCCTCCACAAAAGGAAACAATATACGTCGGTTGAGAAAAAATGAGCTGAGGTATCGTTAGGTTTGTTTTGCTGTGGACACAGTATGAGTCACGCGACTTCCATTCTTTCAAGTAATGTGCACACAAAATGTGTGATTAGAGATTTTAACGGCAGGAGTACGGAAGTGTTACATCGCGAAACCGATACTTTCTCGATCGTGACCAGGTGACTGGTCGGCGTGAGTAAGCTAATCATTCGCAGATAAAGCTGGGAATTTTGTCGATTGAATGTGTTGCCAAGGTTTTCCGAAACAGCTGCCTCATCGATTCAGTACCGCGGCCGCGCTTGTGCCTTGTTTGGATAGAACCGTGCCCCACATCATGGATACAGGAGTTGATCAGGAAATGTCTAATAATTTCAGTTCCTCCTGTGTAGCTGAGGTCAGAAAAGACTCTTGAAGTCTCTTAGCCTGGCCACTTCAAGAATTATTCGTGACTTTTTGGCGAGGTCGTTTCAAAGTTGTGAACTGCAGTCAAACTTCAAAGCCATTCTCTTACCAGTATTTGTCATGCGTATCATTGGAACAATTTCTTCATGTTTCAATCCACCCAGTTTCCAGAATAACACTGTGTATGGTGTTCTCTTACTCTTGTTCAATTATTATTAGTGTTAAGTTGACGATTCATAAATGCCAATAACAACCGTAGTAACCCTTTCAGAGCAGCTGTTGTAGGAAATTTAAATCATGATGATATTGAAGTTTTTTTGCAGTTTTAAATTATATGGAGTTGAGACTTCTTCCCAATGAGAGTGGCAAACTTACTTTCTCAATCAGAAAATTGATGACAAAATCTTGAATTCTCATCCCAAGAAAATTTCCAAAGTATTCTCCAAAGGTTCTTTGACGTGGGTCTCATGGGGAGATCTATTGTCATGATCTGGTCTGTGGGTGTTGTCACAGCAAGGAGATATCCACCGATGTGTTGGTGTGTAGTTTGGAGGGAGTGGGAGGTTCAGGGACAGTACAGGAGTGTTTTGAACGTTACAACATTCCTTCAGTAAGCTTAGAGCTAAGTGTTTAGCCTAAAGGACATGCATTTACATCTTATTTTTCACACACAAACACAATGTACCAATTGTTACAAGTGTAAGTTGACAAAAAATCTCACGTTATTAAAATTTGTTCAGCAATTTCCTGATAGGAGATTCAGAAGTGATGTCTCGTTGAACATATACAAGAAGTGAGGTCAAAATTAATGTCATTTGTGAACAAATGATGACTTGTTTGTGATTGTTTCGCTTTGTGTTGCAATTGCCTTCAGAGCAAGGGTCATTTCTGTGTAATGAAATATTACTTTGTGCGACTGTCATTACGGAAATACATTGTAATCTAAACTCTGATTTTTTTTCGTCACATCCACTGAACTATTACCATCATTCAATTTTCTCATGACTGTTTCTAATTTTGTCAGAGCGTTGACACACTGTAGAGATGTAGTGGTGTGTATAATCACTTGATAACACTGACTTTATGCATTTTCAGCGATCAAGTTACAAATGTAATGTTAAGTATAAACCATGGAACTTTGGCCAAACCAATTAGAAACACAATAGCATAAGCCAACAAAAGAGGAACTTGGGAGAGTCCAAGTTATATAAGTAGGTTGGATCAATTAAGCCGCCCAGTGTACTTTTCAAGTACAAATGAAGTAGGCGGCTTCTGTTAAGGTAGAACGTGCCTTGGGGACAAATATTTGGGCTCTGAACTTCCTACAGACTTTTTTAAGTCTACCACATGTAGGGGCTCATTTCAAAGCTTATTGAATTATAAAGTTTCCAACACCCGTTTTTGTGAAACTTGAAACCTGTATTTTTCCCTGCAGAGTTAATACAGAGATGGCAGTTATTTTTGATTTCAAATGTCAGGATACATTCAGTTATTTGTTTTTCAAGTATCAAATTTTGTGTAATGACCCCTTAATTTCGAAAGGGAACGGATGCCAAAGTCAATTTTTGTCACCTTTATAAAATATAACCCAGACAATATTTTTTTCAGGTCCAAGCATTTTTTCAGATTTTTCCCAAAATTTTGACCCTAAACTGGAGTCTGTGTAATGTGCTATCCATTTGGTCACGAATTTTCAAAAGAATTACAGAAAAAGTCATAAAATTTGGTAAAAATGTTGCATTAAAATTTTCGTCAGAGATTACAGTACCCAAAGGCTTAAAGTTGCCTTACAGAAAGTTTGAGCAAAAGTGTGAGTTTTCCAGTTTCAAGGCGTGTACAACCTTAAAAGTACTACGACCGACATTTGTGCCGCAGCTTGTGAAATGAATGACATCATTATGACCACACAAGTGAATTGAGACAGAGAGGGTGGAGCTGACTACTCCATTGTAATGCACACACCTACACCTATATGGGTATGTGCAGAATCTGTTGGGTAGAACAACAATTCACATGAAGTTAGAACTGATCTGTTGTAAAAACTCTATATCTTTACTGATTCTGAAAGGAATACTTTTTACAAATGAAAGCTAAAAATCGGAAACATTACGATTTCCTCAGTATTTTTGTTTTGGGTGTCAAGGAAATACACTGGGTCTGCATAGTATTACAAATTATTTCTCCTGAGGCAGGTTATGAGAGATGAGCCAGTCACTTAAATTTTTTTCCTTCAAATAGTTAGGGAAAAGTTAATCATTATATGCAAGATTTTATGTATACCTTTGTATCAAACTGTGTGAAATCCATTCAGATGTCAATTTTTCCATTATTTTAATATTCTCTTTTCAAAGGTTTAATTACAAAAATTTCTTGGAAAGTTCCGTACACTTGTCATCTCTGAATTTGTGAAAATAATGAGCAGTTTTCATGCATTAACAAGAGCCCATAGGTGTTGATAATACTTCCTATCAGTGGGAGAGTTGTCTGTTGCTGGGCCAAGTACTTTGTAGGTCATTAACACAAGATCACATTGGCTGGTTCATTGGTGATTCAGTTACAGTTGCTTTTTATAGAGTAGGAAGTATGCATTTCATGCATGGAGTATGATGATTTTCACTTCTGACCTACTCCGGGACCTACTCCAACTCTTCTGTCAGTATGAATTTCAGCCTATCACCCTACAGAGATATCATCATTGTAATTACACTGTAGTAGCCCAGTCAATACAAGTCAAGTTGTTTGTATAAGGGAAATGAAATTCACATGATCAAAGGTATAATGGTTCATACAGTACTCACTCACGATTTGGATGATAACACACTGACTCTGTCAATTCTGACGTGTTTCCTTTTCCATAAGCTGTAAAAACATTGTGATGAGGGATATGAAAATCCTTGCAAAACCAATATTAATGTTTTGATTGAAATTTTTTCAAAAGACTTTGCATAGAATTTTGCCAGTGTCTTATTATTTTGGATACAAAATTTAGCTCAAAAATTAATTATTCTTTGGATGGTCAACGATATTTTGTACCTTCAAATGCTAAATGTTTTGCTGAGAAAAATTTTATTGTGTAAAAACCAAAGTGCTGTAACTGAGAAAAAAATCAAGAATGGACTTGATAGGATTGAGTTACAAACAAGGCTGTCATCCCTGTTTAATTTATAATGGGACTACACATGTTCTTTGGAAACAATAGGGTGAAACCAAAACTCAACTGTAAAAAGGTGAATGAAGGATATTATGTAATTGCCTACAATTTCTGTATTTGTATCGCTGCTTAACCCTTTGAGTGCTGTAATGTTTCCCACCAAAATTTTAGTGCAACATTTCACCAATTTTTATGAATTTTTCTATAATATTTTTGATAATTTTGGATCAAATGGACATCACAGTTCATTGGCTACAGTGTTTTATCAAAATTTTGGCAAAAATTTTAAAAAAATTGACTGGGGATTTATTTTATAAAGGAGACAAAAATTGACTTAGGCGCTCAAAGGGTTAACTCTCGCCTCAAAGCTGAAAACCAATACTCTACAGTTTTGACAGTAGTACATAAGTGTACGTGTAGACAACGTACAGGCATTTGAATTCCATGACGCACTTCTCATGACCTATATCAGGGGGTGAAATGACGGATGTTTGTAATAAAAGTCAGAGGAAGTAGGGATTACTGGACTAAAACGAAACAATAACTTCAATATTTACATCTAAAAAAGTTATGGCTGACCAATCTTTGTAGTCTTGAGTCAGTAGATACTGTATTAAAATTAAAATTTTTTGTTTAAAATTCAAGCTGTAACGTATGTCGGCGTTTTGATATTTCACCAAGCTGTAACGTATATCAGAGTTTTGATATTTCACCATATAAACACCTCATTCATCTTCTTACCATGTACTAAAATTAATAAGGAACTGAATTCTAGCAGTTATGAGCCTCATAAATCATTTAGTACTATAAAAAGAAAAAAATTGCATGTGGTGTTTCATATATGTACATATATGCATGCTTCTAGTGTGTCTGACATCACAAAAATTTCTTCATGAGAAAAATTACATTTTTAGAATGGTGATAATCGGATGAAGATAGTCAACCAGGTCACTGAGGTATCATTTATTTCCTTATAATATTGCTATTTCTTGTTAAATGTCGTAAACATGCAGAAATGAAACACTTGAATGAGGAGATGAGGAGATAATCCAATATCGGGATCATGAACCGTGAGCATAAAGAAAGGAAATGCTTGAATTCAGAGTTTGTGATTTAATATGAGATTATCTGCAAGAGTTATGAGTGAACTCGTGTTTCATTTCGTGAGTTTTAATGTTTTATGAACATAAAATTCCTGTTTTTTTGGTTAGCTGTTCCTGAACCGATAAACTTCAGAACCATACTTGATGACGTTAAAGAGATCAGTAAATTTGATATTTGACACACATCAGTAGTACAGAAGTGCGGAAAAGTACCGAAACCGATTTCAAAGTTTTCAAAGATGGCGCTAAAATACAGACACATGCTTTTGTCATCTGTATCGCTAAACACAGAGAAAAACAAAGGATGTACATCACATAAGTTGCAAATGTCAACAATCGCTAAAACACAAGAACCAGGGATGGAGGACTGCCCCTTTAAGAATCTCTAGTGTATGTAGAATGTTTTCAGCTGTGAGCTGTCCCATTCCTATTTCCCAATAGTTAAGTCCATCATTCAAACAATAGGCTTGGTACATAATTGTGGCGTATCATCCCTCCAAGTATGTTATGAAGCATCACATTCATGATGATGATAGACAGATCTTACACGTCAGTGATACATCTCACTGACAGTCTGAAATTCAATCATTCTTGATCAATTTGAGCCACAATGATAGTGGTTGACGTGAAGAAGTTGATCACATGACTGTGGTGTACAGGCTAATAATAACATATCATAATACTTGGGCCCTGTTATATTTCAAACAAATGTTGACATCCAGAAGGGGGTGTCTTGACTTGGTGTCATGTTTCCCTGTTTGTTTCACTACATTGGGACGTCATGTTGACCTGTACCTTGTGTATCAGCGGAAGTTTGCAAGAGCCTGTTCAGTCAACTCCAGTCTGTCCTGAGTGATGTTTGTGTGTCTGAACTCTGATTGTCTTGAATAATTGCTAGTGGTGTATTTTGAAGAGATGAAAACCATAGTGATTAGGATATCCAGGTAAGTCGTATGTCCCCTGATTTACAGTAAACCTGAGCTAGTTTCTCAAAGGCTGAATGTGATTTCAGTGGCAACTTTTTTCAGACTCAGATTTGTACATTACTTCTCTGTTCAGCTTCTGGTACAGACTCATTTTAAAGTCTGTGTTTTCATCTCGTTGTTTTTAGCTAACATCAAAAGAACGTTTTTTGCCCTTTGAGTTACCACAAGGTGTATCAGCTCTATTTATAATTTTGAATATTGATGAACTCTCAGTAATATGTTTCTGTTGATGCCAAGCTTTGCACAGTGACTCCAGATTTACTGGTATATTCTTGATATGGAAAAGACTGTTTCAAGCTTTGTGCTCATATACCAAAAACATATTCTCACAGCGATTAAAAAGAAACTAGATCATTTAAATGCAATGGAAAACTAAAACTTGCAAGTTATGAGTATTAGATAAGTAGATGTGTGGGGAAGATTTAAGGTGTATCCACACTGAAAATTCTCCCTAAAATAATTGTCAAAATGCTAATCACAGACCCTCAACAGAAAAGTGAAAGTCTATGTGCCAAACCCTGTACAAATGTCACAGTGGTGGAGACATAGAGCACATACTCATCTTTGGCCTAGACGTCATCTGAGTTGCCAATTTAGGAAAGAATGTCACTTCTCATGAGTATCTCGCTATGATCATTATAGATTATTAGAGACAACAGTTTGAAGTTTATTTCAGCTGGTATAAACAGAAGTTTAATACAATTACTAATGAAAGTCAAAACTTGCAACTATAAGTGACAATATCGAAGTATCTGTCATGAAAGATTTCAACATGATACCATCAAAATTCTACATGTACCGTATCCGACACTGTCCTTGATCAGCACTGCCATAAAACAATACCATATACTTTGTATTTTCAATAATAACATCTCCAGTATCATACAGTTGTGTCCATATTTCCATCCACTCTTTTCAAATGCAATTCATTTTAGAATTACAAGTGTCAGGGTGATTCATTGTCATAGAAACATTGCAAAGTTAGTGTCCTTATAAAAAAAATGAAATGCCATCCCAACTTTTTATTCTTTTTAAAGGTTTGTCGGCTAAAGTTGGCTATAAAAATATTGATCAGACAATGTACAAGGATTTCCATTTATCACAAGTCCGTATTTGTATGATCAATACTGGTCATATTTTATTTGTCATTGATCTATACTGATCACATTTGATTTGCCATTGATCCAAAGTGGCCACATTATATTTGTCATTGATCTATACTGATCACATTTGATTTATCATTGATCCAAAGTGGCCACATTTGATTTGTCATTGATCAACACTGGTCACATTTGATTTGTCATTGATCTATGCTGGTCATATTTGATTGTCATTGATCTATAATGATCATAGGTGTTTTTTCAATGTGCATTTAAGTAACAACAGGTTATATCCATATTTGTACCACCGATGACATCACCAAAAAATTATGTCATCTGTATTTCATGTGTATGCATGAATAGTCATGATGATGACTTTTTTTATGATTGACTTTTTGACTGTTTCCCCTTACCAATCTGAGTAAAGTAACAATGAAGTAGCCAATTGAAGCGGGTGTTTGAGAGATGATATCACAAAACCTGTATAGGCAAGAAAATAGTTTTACAATTTCATCTGTAGTGCAAATTATTTTATTGCTTCATTTTTGCTATTATTTTTGAAGAACCCATGGTGTGTTCAGTGTAAATTATTTTATATTCAGTCAACGTATAAAATGCAGAGATACAACGTATTTTCTCAGGCTTCACAGTTGATTGGAGTTCGTGCATGCCTGATATCCATCTCTCTCCTAACGTCATATTTCCTTCTCAGCATGTTATCATCCGTGGCCATTGAAAAGCTGAATTCCGTAAACTTTCAATGGAATCTGCAATTCAGCACGAGTGTTCCTGGTTAGAGTCTAAGAAATCCACACCTCATGCAGGGCTGACACAAGGTCATCTGAGTGAAAGTGCTTAGTTTGCCATGGGAGATCCCCCTTCATTTGAAAGTTAATTTGAAAGACACTGAAGTGAGTGAAGTGTCTGGTAGCATGAATTTGAACTGTTTGGTCTGAAAACCTATTACCAAAGTGATTTGGCAGTAATTCCCGATATCAGTGCAGGGATAAACATTTGTACCCGATCGCTGTCCTTATGATGTACATGTATATGTCAATCAGTTTATGTCTGATGCATTTCCATCAGAAATGCAACTGACTCCATTAGCACAATAGTATGCCATTTAATAGATGAGTTTATACTATAAGATGTATGTTTACTATGCAAGGTATACACTCATCAGACTTGGGAATTCAAATTTTAATGCAGTTCAACAGTCAGAATGCCTACTTTGTACAATTCTGGCAGATTGAACACCAAAAGTGCAGAATTGAATCTCATTTATAAAATTGAAAGTAAAAATAGCGTGCAGTCAGTCCAGCTGTATTGATTTCATTATTTTTCCACTTTACTATTTTAATTAGATATTTTTAAAATGTCAAAATCCTCTTCAAAGTTCACAGATCATTTTGAAAATAAATGAGCCATGGCAGGTCAGATCGTGCATCTATCAATAAGAAATGTACACCATGACAAATGACAAGCTTTCAGAATTTATGTTCACATCATCAAAGAATGCTGCATTTGTATTTATATACTGTACCAATCTGATTAAAATCAGATGTAGAGTACGGCGACGTCTCTGTACTTGCGCGGTGTGAGAGGCGACAGCAAGAGAAAACCGCGCAAGTACAGAGACGTCGCCGTACTCTACATCTGATTTTAATCAGATTGATACTGTACCTGATTCTTGTGACGGCTGCCCGTACCATGCAATACTTCTTCAGTCTTCTGTCAGCGTCATCTAAGCATGCAGCCATATTGTCTTGTCAATGATGAAACAATGATGAAACAGCATGTGGCTATGATATCGTGCAAATTTTTATTTATTACAATTTCTTTATTTGGAAACAAATTTTTACCCTTACTTTTAACAACATCGTGAATTCAATCCCTCCAATTAAAGCAAAATAGTGTGAAGTTTTAACCATTCACTGTCTGAGTTACTTATTCATTCATTGTTTATTGAGTTCAGCAGGTTGAGACCTGTAAAAGTGTGAAAAGCAAGCACAACAAGAAGTAAACCTTTTAAAGTTTCTGGTGAACAGTTGGAGTGCACTTTACTAGGACTGTTTACACCAGCCTTTCCGTAAGCACAGCAGCAATAGCATCCCTGGCTAGCAAACAGTGTATACATATATCCTATCTGACATCTATAACATGATATAAACACAGTGTCTAGGGAAAGTCATCTCATCACTGCTATATTTAGTTTGTACAGGAAGTAAGCTTTTATTTGACCTGTTGTTCCGCATGGGAAACAATTTATAACCTTTTTTCCACCTTTGCCTTTCAGCTTTCATATTACAAGTCAAACATGCCCTGAAATTGAAAGATTTACTCAAATTTTCCCCAGAAAAACTTTAAACCTTTCTCTTTCAAAATCAAGAATAGAACTCGGCAGATCACCATGCAAATTTTCAAACTCAAGAAATCACCGAAAATATACCAAAATTAAAAATTCAAAATGGTGTGGCTATCTCTTTGTTACATGTAATTTTATGGGGAAAAGTAAATTCTAGATTTTCACAGAAACAGCATCTTGAAATTTTCATTTACACCATAGATTTCAATTTTAGCCCACACAGGTAGTATACGGACATAAATCTTGTTCACATTGGCAACCCAACGCAAAATAATTGTCCTTTTGGGATTAAATTTGGTCCGTGTCCACACCTACCGGTACCAGAATTAGGGCCAACGTAACTTTACCTTCCTTTGTGACCTCTGACCTGTCAAAGTTCAAAATGGCGCATTTGAATATGGCACGCTGTTTCTACTGTTCATGATTTTCCTGTGTTTTTACGCACAAGAAGGGCAAATATGACTACCACTCACCCTTTTAATCATCGGAGAGATCTTCACTATTTATTGGATGAGCATATGGTATATATAAGACCGCGGTGGAGAAATAACCAGTGCGCGGCATTTTTGACATGCCTCTCTAGTCTATTACGTGCACTGTGGAATCGAATGACATGGTCTCGTTTGCGGAACAAAGGTTGGTGGGAAGTTCAGCGTACATGGGATGATATTAAAATGTAAAGACTGATTGAAACCTTTCGATAGGTGTAAACTTTAGTTTCAAACGTCGTTTGTTTTGTGCGAATAGGGTGACTAGTTCAACTTCGATCCATAGCGGAGGCCTGGTCAACTGGGACCAGGGCCGACGTAACGTGTCCACACTGGCGATTTGCGTCGGACCAAATTTTGCGTCGGCCCTGAGTCGGCCCTGAACCACCCCTTCTAACCGGGACCAAACTGAGTCGGCCCAGGGCCGACTCAGCATGTCCACATTGTTTTTTTACGTCGGCCCCGGCCCAGGTCCGGACCTGGGCCGACGCAAAGTCGTCAATGTGAACGTACCAAAAGTATTATAGAAGTACTGGTATGAAAGTTTGAATTTTGTCCTCAAGGCACAAAGTTCTACCTTAGAGAAACACTTTGCAGCACTTTCGCCCTTGACTATCTGCTAACTTCCTCCATGCTCTTGCCACCAATCCTCATCAACCCCTGCAGAATATTAATTCAGTCCCAGAATCCTTTGTGACACTCTTTTCATTCTCCTTTCTTCAAACAGCTGCAAACCTCTGCAACTTAAGGAACATGCAAAAGTCAAAGTATAGATAGGGAACCCACCAATAAATATTTGGCAAATACCCTGATAATCGCTCACAACTTGCAGCCAAACAACCAGTTTCAAATAACCTCTCCCATGCTACTAACATGTAACTGTTGACGATATTTTTTGCCATTTTTGTTTTGTGTATCAATTGTAAATTCTTGTCCCAGTCTGCAAACCGTTTTACACCTACTGTACCATTCAGCTTGCCAACACAGTGTCCAATATACAATGCACGTTTATTGGTTACATTTGAATTCTAGTCCGGACCAGAATTCACTTTTCAACAATAACAATGCAGTCTACAGGCTGAGTTGACAAGCTGAACACTGTGTATCTCGACATACTTTGAGGAGTAGAACAAGAAACTGTAATCGACATTTTGACATTAAAACAATAAGTGTGAAAAATTCATCAAAAGTTACAGCTACTGACCCTGTGATGCAGATTCTTGCAATGTTATGATCAATAAAATGAATTCTTGTGTATGCAAAGCTCACCTAATTCATTGCCAGTCTTTGCGAAGCTATGATCAGCATATGACTATCAACCAGTTTCCAACAAACCGTAAAGAACAGTTCATTCCCAGCTCTATACATGTATAGCCAGAACAATCAAATCTTCCTTTCTAAACTTAATTATAGTGTTGAGAGAATACAGCGAAAACGAATGAACAGAGTGGAAAAGAAAACATTCATTTCATTGCCAAATTTGTACGTGCAAGTGAAGGAATAAACATCTGGTGGTGGATTTGTACTTTTAAATTAATCAGGGTGTGCTCTGTTGAATCCACAATGTAACAGTGAAACCCTATAACTCATGTATATCAGTAAGTGTCATCCTAGTGATAGCAAGGTTGTGATGAGATTTGCATAGGGTACTGCAATTACTCTACAAGCAATAGCAAGTACCATCCCAGAGTTGTTTGTTTTCAAAGCAAGTCAATACTGTTATACAAATGTCAAATTTAATCAGAAGTACCAGGCACCATCATCTGTCTGATGCAACATGCTCGCCATTTGAACATTTTTAATTATGGAGAGCTTAGTTGCCATGACTACTGCAAGCTTTTCCCATCAATCACAATGTCATGACTGGTTGATCATTAAGATGACAAAGCCACTGGAGACAGATATATTGTGTCTGTCATTTGCTACATTTGTACCATACATGCTTGCCAATGTTCTTCCAATTGTTGCAGCTTAAGGATTTTTTAAATTGTAAACTTGAATTTATTGCAAAAAGTGGTGTGATCCCAAAACCATTTATGCATGCTACGTTATTATTATCAGTACAAATTGAGGGGATTAAAGACTTGCATTAAAAATGTAATAGGTTCACATTTTGACAGAAAAGCATAGCCTCCCCATGATCACATGTCTGTGTTAACTTTAAGCATTTTACTTAAACTAATTGGTTCATTTTGCTGACACTTGCATATCACAGGGATCATCACCGGACTTCCGTTTCTTTTTTCATTAGATAAAACCAAATTATCTCCAGTATCAAAGCAGAATTCCCGACATCTACCTACCTCTGCATAACACCCAAGGAGAACATTCTTTTTACTCTTTGAAACACAGAAGGGGGACCTAAAAATTAATTTTAAATGACGCCACACAAGTTACAACTATAATATGTCTATAATATCTGCTCCTTTATATCTGACTTGACAAAACCATAGTGTCTTTAAGTATTATTGAAAATCAATTGTCCTGTATTCTCTTAAATTAGTATGACGTGATTTTAATGGATACATATGACCTTTGAACCCACACAGAATGATATTGATAACAGCTTTCTCAAAGTATAGGTCTCAGTTGTAAAAATCTTGCCTTCTTGGCATCACCAGCCAATACAATGCAACACATGATCACAAGCCATGACAAATGAGCTGTGTACACACAATCAGCAATATGAAGAACCAATGAATGCATGTCACTGTAGGTCTGGCTGAAAACTGTGAATTTCAAAGAGATCGAATAATTTGTAATTTATTCAATACAGACCATATTAGAGGAATGTGTTGAAGAGTTATGCAGTAAAATCTTATCTCACATACCACACAGTACTCAGTGTGATTAATAGATCATTAATCAAACAATGTTTGAATTTTATAACGCAATGATATTCAGTCATTAAATTTAGCAGTCAGTTACGGTAAATGGTACTGTCTAAAAGATTCCCGCCCTGCCTCCATCTGGTTCCAGAGTTTACTCTTGTTGCCAGTTCTTCATACAGGCTGGTACTGCCAATCAGCTTTCTCTAAGAGGTGATAGTAAACACTTCTTTTTAATTCTGATCAGCATCATCAGCCCATGAAATTGGAAAACATGTTTTCAAATTATCTCAGCATACTTTGACATCTGTTCATAATTAAATGTGAAGAAAGGTGTTAGTATGGAGTCTTGTCAGTAACTTTACACCAGAAAGTCAAAAGAAGGGCAAAAGCCAGCTTAAATCCCCGGTACTGTATCTTTTTCCTTGTTACTGAAACACCGAAACCATCCAATCTTCGAAGAGATGTTTTGGATTCCTGTATTTTCTTTGAAAATGTCGCTATTTTAATCCTAAGTGATGGATTTGGTCAATTTAATTAGGGCACGTAAGCGTATATTTGCAGCATCCATATTTGAGTTATGACTTGAAAAGTATTTAGTTGATAAAATCAAAGTTGCACGTTCGTTGCCAATGTTTGAAAAGCATTTTGTGGTCACATTTCAGTATTACCGGTAAAAGCATTTCTACATTTGTTACACATTTGATTTGAAACTATCGTATAGAAAAAAAATGCAAAAAGAGACAGCTAAAGAGGATTTCAGATCTTAATATTCATGTTTATCAGTCAAGGTGAAAATACTACTTTATTTAGAAAAGATTCCATGTTTGTAAGAGTTTTTGCAATCTGGCCACGAATAATCCATGCCTTCTATGTAAAATTGGTATGGCCAGTGAAAGGAGCATATCTGATTGGATTTCATGCAACACTCCCTCTACAGATATTTCTAGAAATACCTTGATATAATCTCTTTTGTGTTGCTACACTGTAAACAAAGGCGGCACACCTAAAATTGTTTCTTTGATGAAATTGATAGTGTTATTTCGATTTTCAAATAGCTGTTTGATGACTGGTTGGATTTCATAGACACTTGAAAATGCTCACTGTGTTTGTTTTACTGATGGAAAACCCAAACCTTTCTTTATGTATAACTTCAATGCAGGACAACTAGCCTGTGTGCCCACGCTGCTCTTTCAGTAACAGACATTTGTGGGTGACGTACAGTACTGTACTGGTTCGTGCATACCCGTAACAATAAATGGACGCCAAGCTGTGTGTGGCACGACGGTACCATTCAAAAGTATAAAACTTTCCAAACATTGAAAAAAATGAGCTCTGCCTTACAAGGTCACATAATGAACACTTCCACAAAGGATCCTGAAAGTCAATTCTTACAAAAATTGAAAGACTTCTACAGACATGAGTGATCCACCAAACATACATTAATATCCTTATTTAGTGACAATGTCAAGTACAATGTACCTGATTATTTGATACAATTTCTCATTTAATAGAATTTCAAATAAGAAATTTCCCAAGAAACGATTTATTTTGACTTTTTTGCAGATGAAAGCTTGCAGAATATTTAAGTCATGTGCAGATAGGACATAGTGTGCACTACTAGATATACCTTATAAAAACACTTAACTCATTTATTATTGAAACGATAATTTTGTTTTCCCCTTATGAAATTAAAATGCATGTAATTTTGAAGTAAATGACTCTAAGCCTTATAGTCATTAAATTCACACCTACATGCATTTGTAATTTCAAGCATCCATAAGTCACCGGCTTTTCATATTTTATCTTTTGTTTATTTTATGTTTCTCCGTATAAGTCAACATTGGAAATATTTCAACTGTCTTATGTAACTTTTGGTAGTATTCTCGGTAGTTTCCTGTGTGATTCACTCTGCTCACTGTATTACAGAAGGAAACTCAACTTGCTGTCACTGTCATCGGATCATCACCAAATTATACCTGTTATGAAGTAAAACTCTGACATCCTGAGTGATCAAGGTTCCCTGATATGATCATATCAATTCAAATATTGCATAAACTTTCATACAGCACTCAAGGAGTGCCGGCAATTGCATCATGTACTGTCAAACATGTCATAATGGCCACCAATGTACAATGATAAACTTCTGCTCATGGTCACTTTTAGACAATGCTATGACATTTTACTGAAAAAAAAAATTTACTGAACATTGTTTAAGGTAGTCACCCCATGGCCAGTGTGTCTACAATCATTTTAATTCAGTACAAATATATGCAGCTGTTTATAGTTGAATATATGCTTTGAATGACAAAATAAGATGATATTGAGTAGGTTTATTTGGTCTAGTAATTCTTTACAAGGGTAAATATTGTTCTATATGTGACATTATTATGAAATATTGGACCTTGCTCTTTCTCAGTGAGATCAGTTCCAAGACCTGTATTCATGCACTGTTCAATGAATCAGTGTATTACCATCCAACTGACACTCCTTTTAGAAAAGTACTGTACTATATAAATCAAAGTCATCTCTTTCTGGCCACTTTGATGACTACTGCCCTATATGTAGGCTGGACTAGCATGTAATGGGGAATCGCAACCAGGCCTGGAAAAATTTTTAAAATGCCGGGAAAAACATATCAGATGTGAAAAAGATAAATTTTGTATCAAACAGAACTTAAAAACATTGTACAAAATATAAGGCTTTGTTTACCACAGTGAGATGCATACATGTATGTGTACATGGCAGTCATGCATTGCCTTTGCTATACAAAACAACAAAATCAAAATAATCGTGGCTTGTGTACGGTATGATGTACATATCTTGAGCATACATATTTCCATAGAAAAAGAGTAAAGTAATGCAAATATGTATCCAGTCACAAAATGTACATGTACCCGTACATGTATATGTGTGTAGGAAGCAGAGATGCCCAGAAGAAGAACAGTGAAGTTTGAATAGTGCAGGCACTTCTGTAATTGTGCCTAGTGAAGAATGAATATTTGAATCATAAATTCTGAACACCTGTGAATGACGCTTTGTAAATGTCACGATTGGTCAGCATCACATGACTTTGGATTATCTCTTCCTATAGGGTATATCATATCACATCACATGATGATGTGATGTGATATACCCTATCTCATCCCATAGGGTATCATATCATGTGCTTGCGATTGTTCTGCATCTGCCCACTTTGGATGTCTTCTAGGTTTAACTCTGTATTGACAATTACCAATTCAGTATTTACCAGATCTCAGTCAATATTGCAGACATCGGCCATGTATAGTCAAAATGATTCCCTCAGGAAGGGAAGTTCATGAAAATGAGATCATTTTTCTAATTCTGGAAACTTAAAGGAAGTGCTGTCCTTTTGTACTCATTTGGAATGGTAAACTAGAATATGGAATTGTACACTAGAAATGACGACACTAATCAGTGGGGACATTATATTTTATCAGCAAAATCTCTGCTATCCAAAATACATGTACATCGAGAATATGGTGGAATACAGATTGTGGCCATGTGGTTATACTATAGCTTTACAAGAATGCATGTCATTTCAAGGTTAAAAACATAAAATGCCCAGCACAGGTGGCTAATAAGTCAAAGCAGCACTGAAACTTATATATAATAATCAGTACACATGGGTCATACATCGCAAAAGATCATTTCATGATAATTTCTAAGCATCAGCTGATGATTAGATAAATCATACAATTGCCATAGGTTGTCTTAAACCTTTCCACAGTTTTGATATAAGCTTGAGTTCAAACTGCCCAGAGGGTCTCGACATTAAAGGGACATAAGCTGTAACTTGTGGCAGTATTCTGTTTCTGTATATCAACTACCATGTGACCCTGATCCGTTTGTCATGCTGCATTTTCTAGTATTCTTTTTTATCAACACAGGTTGTATGTGTGTAGTGGTCACTGTTTATTGTTTACAAATGAATTGTAGTCCGGACTTGAATACAATTTTCAACAATAACAATGTAGATTATACTCATATAGGTTGTGTTGATATGCTAAATACTTGGCATTAAATGACAGTTTAAGGATTCAATGCAGAAAGTGTAGGGAAACCATGAAACAAAAGTTCTGATAAAATAGCCAAAAGATGCAGCTTATGGAGCTTTACGCTGTGATACTAGCTAAAATAATTCACAAATTGTCCACCAAATTTCAGTATTACAGTGCAGCGTGTGTAAAAGACTGTAATCACATGCTGAATAATTTGTGCTGTTTCTTTCACTTTACAGCAACTTCCGAACTTCCTCACCATGCCTTCCCCACTGTATTATTTATTCCTGTTGATAATTGCAAAGGTGTGACCTCGGCCAAGTTATGGCGCCCACAAAATCAAATACTTTTATGGACATTTGAGTGGTATGACAAACATGTTTGATAGTTCACTGTATGAACAGCAATACAATGCTTGACCTTTCACCTTTAGAATTTGCTGTGTCGTGACCTCTTTGTAGTCAACAGTGAAGATAAAATAAATGGGAATCTAATCATTGAAACACCATGCCATATTTCCCTTTTTTACACCTGCCAACTGTGTAACTAAATTTATCTATAGAAAATATGAAACAAAGTTTGTTCAAAATACTGCCATTGCATTGATTCAGTAAAACCTGATAACTCACTGTGTTGTTTCAAATTGTTGATCAAATTCAACAAACCTAATAAGAACCAAGTTTTCGTAAGTATCAGAGGCCATTTGCCTAGATTGACATGTGAACGGACTTGTAGTCGTTAAGTACAAGTTGTATGTGTATGAGATGTAAAAACAAATGTAGAAAATGTAGAAAACAAAAATGAGAGAGAGAGGAAGTTTGAACCTTTGAGAGTTTCATCGGATGAAAATATATTGTTAGTTCCTTTTTCAAATTGCTCAAGTATTCTAATTTGACCCAGCGGTTTATTTGGCAACATTTACTTAGTCCAGGCATTTATCAAATGCCAGATGTTGCAACCGTTCATATTTATATGACAATCAAATTATTACAGACTTATGTGTAGATGAATTCGTCTGTTTGGTCTCAGGATAATCATAATACTCAGACCTACAAATTATGCATAATTGATAAAGTATGGTAATAAGTTAAATGTCACTACAAAATAGTCTGCTTTATTGTGGTAAATGCTTTTAATATAAAAGAATTTCAGGGAGAAGGTTTGGCGAATATTATTACTTATGAGAGATCTGTTTGTTATGAAACTGAAGTTTATTACTGTGCCTGTAGTGTGTAGAACTTCTCCATTATGGAAATATGTTAAATACCATGTATACACAACAACAAGGACATATATCAGTTCCGGGGTTCATATTGACAAACTTCAGATAAGGAAATGTTTGAGAATCATCACTGCCCAAAATCCAATGGTAAAGCAAGCACAAATGTGGCCAGCATCTAACTACCCCATTTCAAAGAAGCATCGGTAGTTCCTGTTCGATTGTACAATTGCTTTGAATTGTGTCATTAATATCAATTGGCTGGCTGTTCAGGTAAATGAGAAATTCCAACTTCCTGTTTGGGTTGCTTGAGGGCGCTCTTGCCATAGGCTTTACAGGTCAAACAGTAATCAGTACTCAAACAGTTTACTGTAACTACATTATTCCTCTGGGCAAAACTCATTCCATGTGTGTCTTTGCGATATTGCTTGCCTCAACTTCTAAACTGTAATACTATATAGGATTATGATTCTACTCTGACATTTCTGTTTCTGTGATCAAATTGCTAGCTGGGCATGAACTAATTTCACCTAGTCCCTACATGTGGTATTTTTGCCATTGATAAGTTGTACTTGAAATGGATGATACAGTTGTAGCTGCAAGTTTTGATCATATTTTCATTATTTGTACTCTATCAATCAACTACACGTTTTTTAGCTCCGCTGTCAGCGACGCGGAGCTTATCAAATAGGTTGATTTTCCGTCGTCGTCTGTCGTCGTCCGTCGTCGTCCGTCGTCGTCGTCGTCGTCCGTCAACAATTGCCTTTTCCTCTGAAACTGCAAGTCGAATGGCTTTGAAATTTTATATGCAGTTCACTTGGGGTGACCTCACTTCAGTTTGTTCAAATCATGGTGAAATTTGCATATTTGTATTTTTGGGGTATTTTTTGCTGTTTTTGGTAAAAAAATCTTCTTCTCTGAAACCGCTTGTCTGATTGCTTTGAAATTTGATATACAGTTTACTTAGGGTGACTTCAGTCAGATTTGTTCAAATCGTGGTGAAATTTGCATATTTGTATTTTTAAGGCAATTTTTGTCATTTTTGGTAAAAAAATCTTTAAAAATCTTCTTCTTCAAAACTAGCAGTCAGATAGCTTTGATATTTGGTACATATGTCCCTAGGGATGATCTATTTCAGATTTGTTCAAATTGTGGTGAAATTTGCATATTTGTATTTTTAAGGCAATTTTTGCCATTTTTGGTCAAAAAATGTATTTCTCAAAAAGCACTGGTCTGATAGTTTTGAAATGTGGTAAACAAGTTTCTATAGATGAACTAGTAATATATATTGAATTTCTGATGAAATCTGTAATTTTGTATTTTTGGGGCAATTTTTGCCATTTTTGGTCAAAAAATGTGTATTTCCAAAACTACTCATCTGATAGCTTTGAAATTTGGTATACAGGTTTCTATAGATGAACTAAAAGATATTTATTGAAATTATGATGAAATCTGCAATTTTGTAATTTTGGGGCAATTTTTTCCATTTTTGGTCAAAAAATGTGTATTTTCAAAACTACTCATCTGATAGCTTTGCAATCTGGTATACAGGTTCCTACAGATCACCTTAATGATATTCATTGAAATTATGATGAAATCTGCAATTTTGTAATTGTGGGTCAATTTTTGCCATTTTTGGTAAAAAAAAGTGTTTCCCAAAAAGTACTGGTCTGATAGCTTTGAATTTCTGATGAAATCTTTAATTTTGTATTTTTAGGGCAATTTTTGCCATTTTTGGTCGAAAAATGTGTATTTCCAAAACTACTCATTTGATAGCTTTGAAATTTGGTATACAGGTTTCTATAGATGAACTAAATGATATTTATTGAAATAATGATGAAATCTGCAATTATAAATTTTGGGGCAATTTTTGCCATTTTTGGTCAAAAATGTGTTTCTCAAAAAGTACTGGTCTAACAGCTTTGAAATTTGGTATACAGGTTTCTATAGATGAACTAAATTCGATCTTTTGAAATGATGATGAAATCTGCAAATTTTATTTTGGGGGCAATTGTTGCCATTTTTGGTCAGAAAATTTCATTCTCAAAAAACTACTCATCAGATAGCTTTGGTTGACATGTTCTTAGGGATGATCCGATGTGACATATTCAAAGTATGATGACATTGTGTATTTTTGCAGCTTATTTTAGCCACTTTTTTCTGGCCATTGCATTGAGCTATCAAAGATTTCCACCTTCTTCATCAACATGTGTCAAAAATAGTTATTCTCTACATAAACACAGCGGAGCTATATCGGCCGCTAGGTCGCTTGTTATTCTTTTTCATAGGGTATAATGACATGCAAATCGTTTGCCTAACTGACAAAATGCTTCCAACAATAACACTGACCGTCACATGCATTGTACATCCACAAGTTGACAAGTTATTAGCACTACACATATTTATGGTACATGATTTTGAAAGCAAACAGAAACACTTTTCAAACAAAAAAAAACCTTACAAAAATACCAGGAAGTACATGTATGATTACAGCGAATGGAGTTGTAATACTATGTAAGCTGTGTACCAGATACAAGTATTACACCAAGGTCTGGATGCTCACACTGCACTCACTCAATTTGAATATGCTCGGCAGACTAAATTGTTTAAATTTGTCCGTGCCATGGCCTACATTCCAATCAGTTGGTGTTATTTTTCAGAACATGGTTCAAAGAAACTGTTGTCAAGCTCTGTTAATAGCGTACAACATTGTACAATTATTGAAAAATGGAACAAAAATATTACCAAATACATTTGACCTTTGACTCATCACAAGTATATGCATTTAAATATTCTGTGTTATTCCATAGTGAAAATTAAAATCAGAGGGGTGTTCTTTTAACCAAAGGGTTTACTAAAACTTCCAATATTGTGTAGAAAATTACTATGCAGAATTAGGTTTGCATTGGAAGGTATCCTCTGTACTATCTGTTACAATAGCAAATACTGAAATAGCAAGTATACAATTGTATAATACCTGCTTTTTACTGCAGCTGTGTAGCTGTTGTGATAAGCCGTGATTTTTAATAATGGATATCAAAATAGGAATTAATCATCTGTTATATAACAGACTGAAAATTTTGATACCATGTGTTGGATAGCTATCAGATATTTGCATAACTGTCTGAACTAATTTCAAACATCAAATCAATAAGGTAAAGTATATTAGATATGCTAGTAATTAGTGAAAATTTCCATGGACAGTGTAATGTGAGTGATAACCAATTTTCAATAACTGAAATGTGTCGTCACTTTTTCGGCATTTTGAAAAGATGATATGGTGACATTTTGAATTTGTGTATTTGACAAATGCTAGCCAGGCAAATCAGGTGTTTTCACAGTTTAAAATATATAAAACAAAGCATACTTAAAAATGGATTCAATTTTTTTAAAATTTGGTAGAACATAAAAATATGATGTTTTGCCGTAATTACACATAGTAATACCCTAATACCCTGCTATGATAAAGAAAGAAGTGGGTTTGACCTAAAAACTAAAATGTATTGACAATAACCAGTGAACTCATAATAGAAATGATGTAGTTTTCTGTCTGAGAAAATGGACAAATGCAAAATGGATACAAGATGTGGTGTTGTCAGCTTGCACTGCCGTGTATACTGAAATTTTGAAATGCTTGATCCCACATTACTAGTCATGAATATAAATCAAGTCACAGTATTAGGTGCACCTGGAGGTTTTGAAATGACGTGAATGAAATCCTAACACACACCTTTCCCAGGCAAGTCAACTGGAAATATTCTAATTTGCAATAATTGTAGCGTGCAGCGGGCCAAACACACATCATGCAGTAATGAGTTACTCAGAGTGTATTGTTGGCAAATTGCCAGCATCACAGTCTGACATGGGCATTGTGTTAATGAAATCATATATCTCGGCTCTGTGATTGAAAAAATTCCTTTTTTCAAATGCTTAATGAGTTTGGAGAGTAGTAATTAGAGGTTTAACAATCAGAAATCTGACTGATCTGTGAAGCTTGGATTGATTTTGTACAGGGTAGGTAGTCATCGAACTAAATGACATTTGTTTATATTCATACAGTTGACAAATCCATCGCTATTTCTTTGCTATCTTAAATCTTACATTGTAAATAATGGCCCAATACTAGACGAATATTATCAGTCTACCGTAATAGTCTTTGTAATTAAGGTACTAGCAATACTAGTAGACCTTTACAGTGCTGTACACCAATCCACATCTGTTTAACTCCCATTTCTCTGACAGTCTTTTGAAACTTTTACAATTCTTTTCTGATATACCACTTGTGGGAGTTCATTTTAAAGCTCTTTAGTGTAAGAAACTCTTTTCACTGGCTTAGTTTTTCGAAAATCCAAACTTTTAATTTTCCCCCATACATAGAGTTAACACAGGGATGGCGGCCATTCTGAATTTCAAATATCGCAAAATGTTGGATAATTTTTTTTACTAGTTCCAAACTTTGCGCAGTGACCCCCGATTTTTATTGTTGATTTTGTAAGAGAATGGTTGACATTTTCATTCAGGAAAGTTTGAGCAAAAGTTTAAGTCTCACTTTCAAGGCGCTAACTACCTTAATCAATACTTGACCATCAGAAACTTGGATCAGACATGCCATAGTAGAACATGTACCAATCTTGACAGATAGAAAGGTGTCCAATAAATTCAAAACCCTCTATTCAGCTACATTTCATCTTATACACAGCTGAAATGTATTTTTTCACTCAGCCAATGAGCAATGTAATAAACATATTTTAGAAATATAACCAAGGTGGATACAATAATCAAGGTGGATACACCATATATAAATAGAATCACTCTGTATACTTGGAACAATGAAAATGCTTTCTCACATTGAAATCAGTTTTCTGCTTATTGTGCCGCATTGATATCTTACAGTATAATACCATTACTATGCCATAATGCTAGAAATTGATGTGATTAAGTACTGTACCATCATCAAATGAGAAGTGTTTACAGAAAACTACAGATGCTTAACACTTTTATCCCAAATGACTCTAGCTACATTGTACACTCACATTACAGACCATAATATTGATACAGATGTAGTAAACTATTGAGATGAAATATTCAAATCATAATAGTATCTATGGCTCACTGCCAGAACTGTTTCAGCTCGTGACAAACACATTACTGTCACCAATCACACATTTCCCAGGGCATGTAGCAATTCAATTCTTAAGTGCAAAACACCTCAGGTGAAAACTTGACAATAATAATGCACTTGTCAATATCATGTCCATTTTAGAAATATACATATGTTACCATGACAACCATGTATCATGGGGAGTTGAATTTATTCCCAGAAGTGTATTTTATTGAGATGATAACTCATCACCATTATCATTGCCAATGTGGCTATAATACCTTATCGTGACTTACTTATTATTTTATAACACAAGATGATCTTGATTAAACTGTCAGGCCACTCCTCTGAGAGTTACAGCCATTGAAATCATCGTATTTCAGAAATGATGAAAAAATAAAATATAAAGTTCTGCACTAATGATCTCATTATACTGTCAAACTCACTTCGCCCATTCAGATTCCATGCAAGTCCTGAACCTTGTATTTCACATTGACAAATACTGTGCAAAATTTACTTTATTGTTTAAACTATTATGTTTTGTCTCTACATACAATCTTTCAATATAATGAAAAGACTGTGTACAATTAAAATGCCTTTATTAGCCTCTGGGTGCTTTATCAAGAACTGTATGGTAGAGTGCAAATGCCATTAAGAGGGTTTGTATGGCAGTTTGTATATTTGTTTGTATGTAGTTGTTACAAATGCTGGACATGTATATGGATATGTGTGATGATTTTGTAGATTCTCCTAAATTATTGATATCATCATTTAATACTGAGAGACTTCAACAGAGAAACTCATTGTTTACATGTAAGTTGGAGTTACTGGTAATATTCATTAATTAAAAAAATATAAAATCTATGCCAAGTTTAATAAATATATACTACATCAGCACACATGAAGCTTGCATCAGTGCCACTGCAGACCAAGTGTAATATGATAACAAAATTGTCAAATTTGCTACTGGATAGACTTCACAGATCAGCATTTAATAATAATTTTATCATTCCCTTTGTATTTTCTGCAGATGTTCTGAGTGCTACAGCCAGCTCATTGACTGGTATTTTGAAAAAGACGGTCTGCTGTTCTGTCGGACGGACTACTGGGCAAAGTATGGGTCTGCGTGTCAGGGCTGTTCTCAAGTCATCACTGGACCTGTGATGGTAAGTGGATTATCAAAAAACTCTGACATCATAAAAGAAATCATGGATTGGTAACGCAAATATCGTGTAAAATCAAGGGTTTATCATTTTAGTAAAACTATGAACAAAGTTTGATGTTGATATACTGCTTTCTTCTGCATTTGAAATATTCAAGTTCAGTGTTAAATCCAATGTTTTCAGGATGCAACTTATGATGACCGCGCAGAATGTAAATTTTCATAGGCCATGTTTTCCTGATCCCTCTCCTCTGTTGAATGTAAAGTCTGAGCTCATTAGCACGCAGGTAATATATCTTATAGCTCAGAATAAATGAGCATTTTTTTCTGTAGCACCTCATGGGAAATCAGCTTTATTTTGATTGGTGGATGTGGACAGGATAGCAAACTAGCAAAGATTGAGTTAGTGATAAATGTTGACACGTTAGGATGCGAGTTTTACAGCTGTTACATTATTGTAGTATAGACATGACAAATGACTTGCGATGATTACTATAAAACACACTGATGGATGGGCTTGAATTCCATCTTCTGTTACTTCTTAGGTTGCAGGTGATCATAAATTCCATCCGGAATGCTTCAATTGCGAGCACTGTGGAATGTATATCGGAGAGGGGGAGAGTTACGCCCTGGTTGAAAGATCAAAGTTATATTGGTATGTACATATCATATCACCAGTACATGTATATTTACATGTATGTCATGCTTAATGTGTAGATTTTGATATTTGATCACTTTTCTAAATGTATGTGTTCTCAACTGACTTTGATACCGGTACTTGTGTTTTTGTTGCAGTGCCTCAATTGTTATGTGGAAAATATGCAATCATATTGAATTAGTTCTAGTCTGGATCAAATATGCATGTTGAGTGAATTCCAGTACGGCCCATAATTTGGCCATCAAGAATAGCATTGAACGTTACGTACATGTAAGCTGTGTTGACACATTGAACACAAGGCATATATGTGCATGACTTTTGGAGAAGAATAAGAATCTGTACTCATGACAAACATTACAAAAAATTTTGAATATATGCCAGAGCTTATAGCTAATGTATTTTTTGTTCCATTTTGTCCAATGCAGTGGTAGATGCTACCAGACCGTCGTCCTTCCACTTTTGAACAGCACACCGAGATCACGGAGTCCTCACACTGTTCAGTTAGTGAAGATACCAGCCTCACCAGATGGTCATAAAAGTCTTTCACTGTCAGTAGAGAAACAACTCAACATAATGTGTCATCCTGAGGACAACTTAGACATTGATAGCAGAAAACAAGAAAATTACTGTGTTACCCAGTAAGTGGACTGTTCTCAGATGAAAATAAATCAATAATGTTGACAATTATAACCAGCATTTATCATCTTTTGTCAGTCATTTTTCCTGTTAATATTTCAGCATGTGCAGGTTGTCTTTTTCTGTCACCAATGAAGCTGTGTGAAGTTACATTGATAGTACAGTAAAACCTGTCTCAATTGAACCTTTCAGGGACTGAGAAAATTGTTGAGTTTGGAGAGGTGTTTGGTTTATAGAGGTGCTTTTAACATAGAGTTCTATCGAAATGGGACTGGGAATAGGGTTCAAGTTTAGACAGGTTTCCAGTTCAGACAGGGTTCAGTTCAGACAGGTTTTTCAGTATTACTGTGTTGATTATTTTCAAAGCTGCTTGTAGTAATGGCCTGTACAACCTGTAATATCAACTCACTCAAAAACACTCTGCTATTTATATTTCATTACTGCTGTACAATATTGACTTATGTATCAATGACAGTGATTTTTTCATGCAGGAATATTGTAGTTTCCTAACCAGATATGTTAATGCTTCCGCCATAAGATACCTTTGATGCATACAAATCAAATGCAAAATGTCATTATTTCTTTTCACATGGAAACATGAACATCATTAATCAGGATCTGTACACTCCTGGAAAGTCCTTGAATTTTATAATAAAGCTTCGTGGAAAGATGTTGAAAGTCCTGGAAAATTGAGTCCTGCATAGTCCTGGAAAATTAATAATCCAACTTCAATTTTCAAAATGAGGAGATGACCAATAGTTAATATTGTAAAACTGATGTATAAAGTGATTAAAAAATCATATATAAAAGTGATATCTAGAAAATAATGTTATTGAACTTAAAATATCCTTGAAAGTTGCCAAAAAAGTCCTTGAAAGTCTGTGAATCATAAGTGACTTTGAGTGGATGGACCCTGTTAATTTAAAAAAGATAATGTGAACAATTTATAAATACATTGTGAGGTAACTTTTTTAGATGACTGATTTTCAAAATAAAATTGTTTGTTTTTTTTGTAACATTATGGGAATATCAGAACTGGATGAATGAACAGCACATCATACAGTAAAATTGAACCGAGAAACTTCATAAGACAGTTGACTGTACTGCCAGTCTGAGAGACTGACAGTCATTTCCATTGCACACAATATAAAGCATTAGATGTAAGCTTCATCGATGCTTCAATCACATTATAACTTTCTGAAATAAGATTTAATCGGAGAAAGTGTTATAAAACCACCTGTACTGTTACTTCCAACAGAGTTGCTTACACGCCAGAGGGCGTGTCTTTACAAGTTGGCGACAAGATTTTAGAAGTCAATGGCACGCCTGTCAAAGAAAAAAGCCAGGTAAAAAGAATATGAACCATATTGAAGATGTAACTACACACATTTATTCTTTAAATGTTGTTGGGGCTTGCATATGCATTGCAGAGAGTTGATAGAGATGTGGCTGTTGAATTTAATTTGTATGTGGACCAGTAGGCTAGTCGGTTGTATGAACAGATATGTAAAAAAGATTGTCTTGGGATGTATTTTGTGTGTTTCTCGCATCACATCTGTGAAAACATCTGGCGATCTTGGAAATATTTTCATTAAAATTCGCAAAAATATTTCACAGTTGCACACCATGACTACTCAACAAGCCATCTGTCAGACTGATGTTAATAATAGAACAGAGATATGGGTAATCTTTGTGTTTTCTAAAAGTCTGTGTTTTGGCAATGAGTTACCAGAGGTCAAAACTTGATTTCATTATTTTTTATTGGCAAGTACCCTAGAGTACCTATCCCATAATCACACCCAGTACGTCTATTTTGAGTGTGCATATTTTGTGATGTGTATAGTATAGGGATGTTGGAAAGTTGTGTTCCCTGTAACTTAATTCATCCACAGACTAATGTTTATCTGTAAAAAATCCTCCCTCTTAAATTATTTTGGGAAAAAAATCATCTAATTATAATGAAACTGTTGCTAATCTTTATCAATTTCAATTTATTGCGCATGCTGTGAGGAAAACTTATCCCAGAAGGTTAGCAGAACAGCACCCCCAGTGTCAGAAATGAATAAAAATCATTAATACCTGATTAAATCCAACAATCTTCACTGACAAAAGTACAACCTCTGTGATCTGATGCCACTTCAGTGTTATCTTGATTGAAAATTATATTGACTAAATTTTAAACACAATTTAGGTACCTCATCAATCTCTGTATTATGGGCAGTTTTAAGGGAAGGACAAATTGAAAAGAAAATGAGAAAATTTTGATCCGTATATAATATGACATATACTGACTCACTAACATTTTCTCCTCATTTTCCCAGATTGATCAAATCTTAAAGCAGACTGCATCAGTCCTTCATCTGACAGTAGAACATGATCCGTTTGCATCATGTTGGAAAGAGAATTCCAGTCCGACCTCCGTCGCCGTAGGCGGTGACGAGACGGATAGTGCAGTGCCTGTATCGCCAGGACCCCCTAGGACAGAGTTTGATCGCAAGAGACAAATGGGCTTTGTTGAGAGACGGAAACAAAGACTCAAGGTTGATAGGTCATCGTCCATGCCAAGAAAGTAAGTCATCACACAGAGTTCCACCCCTTTTGCTCTCACACTTTGGTTCAGCCCTATTGTTTCCTAATGAATGGGTGAATCCATATGTTAGCATGGTGTGTGAGAGAGTCAAAAGGCAACCTTTGAGTGCTGTAATTTTGTCCCGCCAAAATTTAAGCCAAACATTTTACCAATTATACGAATTTTTCTGTAATTATTTTGATTATTTTGGACCAAAAGGATACCACATTTCATTGGCTAAAGATTTTTATCAAAATTTTGTAAAAACTCTTCGGTACATTTTATGAAGGTGATAAAAATTGACTTTGGCGCTCAAAGGGTTAAAAATAGGTGTAACAAGATCCCATCTGGTCTCAGTACTAGATGCAGTATCTGACCGTACAGATGCCCTAATAAAGTAAATTTCCAACAAGCAATTTATCATGTGACATGTCTGCTCGATAAGATACTTTAGTGTACAAATCTTAGGATACAGACATGAATTATGATCGTGTTCAAAACGTTGATATAATTAATTAAGAAACATGCATTTAATTTGTTACACAGGATATTCTCTTGTGTTTACAAGATGATGTGCAGAGAACAAAACATTTATTTTATCCAGTGTCAACATTTCTGCTGCTTGGTTTACATCAGAAAGCACCATTTCAGAATACTTGCAGTGTCAAAGTATACTTTGACACTGCAATTTATGTAATTTACTTTAATGCAGTCTGAAGATTCCGTCATAACACTGTAAAAGACATACAAAGAGTACAATTTTGTTTAGTTAAAACAACACACCAAGAAAGGCAAATTGCAAAAAATTTTCAAAAATGTCTAGCAGAACAGTGGTTTAGCTATTATATTAATATAATGACAAAATGACATATCAAATACATAAGATGTCCATCATCATTTCATGACCACTTTATCCAGTGACATGGAAAGTGTATTGGTAATCTATATTCAAGTTGCCCATTTTTTGTTTCACCGCCACGTAGAAGTGAGCAAAACAAAGCCAAAGTACTTGTTATCGCGGTAAATGATGAGCAGTTTTGAATTGAAACTTCCCATAAACATCTTGCATTGTCTGTAAGAAAACATTTGCTGAATTTATCAATGTTTTGGTGCAGTAAAAAGGAGTACATAGAATGATTTGATGAACTGCTCACATCCTGTTTTATTTACTGTCAGTACAAGCAGACCAAACAGCCTTCCACTGAAGACATCACCAACATATGACTGTCTGTCAAGGGCTCAGTCCCTGAAATCTGAAACCAAGAACCAGAGAATTTTCAGACCATCGGATCTCATCAAGGGTGAAATACTTGGCCGAGGATTCTTTGGGCAAGCTATTAAGGTAAGTCATCATGTATCTTGATTTATGTTTCTGCGTAATGCTTTGGGAAATTGCGCCCTCACATTGGTGCGGTATTTTTTCCATGTCATGCCCCAGCCTGGTTGGTTCAATCCATAGAAGGACTGCCTCACAATACAGTAAATTATATGCAATGACAGTGGTGGATGTAGTATTATCATGTACGACAATGATTTCATTTGTGTAGGCTCCACTGAATGTTGGATTATGTCAAATGTTCCCAAGTGATTGCAAGAGTGGCGTTGTTTAATAATGCATGTAGAGTGTGAAATGCTGAATTTCAATCAAGTGACATCACACAAGGTGTAAAGATGCAAAAAAAAAAAAAGGCTGTGGGATGCAGTTTTCAACTGCATTGCCCAATGTGGCATCCAAATGGCCAACAAAATTGTAATGAAATTCACACATCTTTACGTGCGTACAATATCGTTTTAGTCATAATCAGTCTGCACGACGACCGGGCTTTTCCGGTACCATTGCATGACGGGTAATATCGGCAAAAATGGCGTCTTTCAGTGGCGTCATTAAAAGTAAACAAAAGACAGCAATATTCCCAAAATAAAGATGCGGTTTTCTCATAAAGTAAGGTATATTTTTACTGTTTTTGAGATGGTAAGTGTCGGCTATAGGTCTGAAGAATATCGTCGACAAATTTTTTGGCAATATACATATTTTAAAATATAATTTTATCACTTTTCAATCGGGTAGCCAAAATTACTTGATTTTGAACGAACTCAACTTTCAAAACTTGTAATTTTTGGTCTAAAGAGTCAATCGCCAAACTATGCAGATTAAACGTACCCCATTGTCAATATAAACGTAAAATAAAATCATCTGGGTCACTAGGCACGCGATCGTCGGCAGAAATGGAGCGAATTCACGTTTGTGAATATAGGGCAAAATCTGAAAATTTTGTCAATTTTGTGGCATAATCCTGCTGTTGAGGACGACGCTGGTCGAAATAGGCTGCAAGTGTCAATTTTGGCATAGCTTCCACAATACGGTAAACGGGTGCTAAAGTCCCGCTCGCTCGGCTGGTGACCTCACTGCACGAAGAAATGGAGGGTACATTTTCTGTGGGGTTGACAGGACCTCTCTTTGAAACTTTGTAATTTTTGGTCTAAAAATCATGTAGACAATTTAGTACGAAAAATAAGGCCTTGAGGTATTACTCATTATTTAAAAATGATTAATTTTTACTGTTGTTCATTAAAATGTGTTCTCAGCACTGTAAACTTTTGAGCGAAACAATGAAAAACCCTAAAATTTTCAAGCCGATTATGTTCCAACGTAAGTACCGTCAGAGGAATGCAAACCTCTCCAATCGGCAATGGTTTACTCCTGGCAACATACAACTTCATGTTACTAATCGGGGGCTTGCCCCCTCGTCGGTAATTGCTCTGATTGACACGATTTCGAGTAACTTGCAGTGAAAACCATTGATTGACACATGTCAAATTCCAGTCGTTAGGGCGCGAAGCGCAGTACTAGCCAATCCCTTACCACTTTCTTGAATGCAGATTAGCCGATTATTATTGCCCTCAAAGTATGACTCATCAGCTATGCCTTAATAAGGTAAAATAGGCGTAAATAACCAAGAAAACAGAGGATAACGACGTGGCGCGAAAATCGCATATGTTGTAAACAAATGCTCATGAATAGTATCATATGACATCTCAGAGCTGTGCCTATTGGTTTAGAGTCTAGACATAATGAGGTCACGCATAATGAGCTGCCGTGTCATGAATCATAGCTTGACTGGCGAGACACTCGAAACGCACGGAACTTGCATAATACGGAAGAACTCGTCAGCGTATGAGCTCATTTTCTTTATTAATGTAGTAGAGGTTGCTAATCACAACTGCATTCAGAGGTAAACTTGTGGTAGCCCGTATTTGTTGAAAAGAATCCTGACAACTAAAATTTCTGTCGATGCCACAACCGGTCTCCGATCGCAGGCAGTGTTGCAAGTGTTCGATGAGAAGGGGTCATACTGCTGCCCGTCACTGCCTGACAGGAAATTTACCTTCCAATATCTGTAATCAGTCGGATTACTCTCTATAAAACCAAACAAAATAATAGTCCGTCGATTTTCCATCGAGTGTCAACGATCATCGATGGTATTGTCCATACAACGATGATCATATCCGGCATCCAAACACTGCCCGTCAGGAAATTTGCGCTCCAAATATATATTGATGACAAAAGCTTTGAGACAGGATTCAGTCATTGTGAGTAAAAACAGACGCATATTTTGTAGCTTTCTATAAATATGGTAGTACACATCAGCAGCTCTTTGATGTTTAGACATCGAATCTTGACAGTCAGTACGGCAGTCGACGGGTAGTTGGACCGGTCGGGAAGTTCATGTGATCGCGACATTTAGACCTTTCAATCTAGGTTTATTCTAGGAAAGCCATTTTTGTACCTATCTTCATTTCTACCGTAGAAAGATAATTAGCTTTAAATTTGATCCATAACTTTAAGAACGATGTGAGTTTCTGTTCTAATGTTTTGATGTTATAGCATCAACATCGGTCAACTCTCGTCGAAGTGTCAACCATTTATGCGCAGGGTGGGAAATTTAACTGTCATAGAACACATGCATACTGAGGTTGTCAACGTTTTCAAATCATAAAGAAAATAATTATTATTATTAAATAAATTACAAACAATATCAAATTATTATACAATATCTTCATATGATAACAAATATTAATTGCTATGTATAGCTTAGTGGGTGAACCCACCCATGAAAGAAAATGGTTTCTGATATGATTCGCACATGCCAATCACCCTCCAATACCCAATCAAATCGCTAGTACCGGCCACACCTCAAAAGCCGGGTTATCGTGCAGACTGAATGTAATGTTCTATAAGGTATACAATGAAACCTTTATGGCTCGTTTTGTATTTCGGCTCGAAATAAATTTCAAGGCCACAGAAATTAATTTATGTAGGGCATCTTTGCTTTGCCCAGCCATAGACCACAATGATACACACAGTATGTTGCATATATGGAGGCGATATCACTTGATTTCTAGTGACTTGGTATGTGACTAAGACAAGAACAGTGTTTTACAAATACTGCTGTCTTTCAGGTGACACACAGACAAACAGGAGAAGTCATGGTGATAAAAGAATTGGTGAAATTTGATGAAGAAGCGGAGAGAAGCTTTCTGAAAGAGGTGAGAAGGAAAAAATATAAAAGCCACTGATTGAACCATGCAACATCAGAAGTTCAAAAAGTAACATGTCTGCTTTCAAAAAATTGTCCTGTTTCTTCAAGATATTTACATAACTGATGTAGTGTTTTCACTATGATTTGGGAAGATTGATAAATGAATTCGGAACCCTGGTGAGTGAGTGAGTGAGTGAGAGAGAGAGAGAGAGAGAGAGAGGTCACAGAGAGAGAGAGAGAGGTCACCTGGGAGGGAGGTGTAATACACAGTAGTTTGCCGACAATTGTTGTCTTGAAGGCTCATTTCTAAGTGCTAACTGCACTGCAGTTAATTGTCTCACTGCTAAATATTTCACAGTTGAATCTGTTAGTGATAAGTGTATCATGTTTGTAGTTATATAAAAGTCCTACCAGGTGTAGTAAAAGTTACCAGGTAGTGTATGTCCTGTAAGAGAAAGGAAGACCGTAAAGTTTATATCTCTGACAAACCACAAATAAGCTAAAAATGTAGCTGTTGATTTTTACCAAAGGCTAGGTTGATCTGTTGAAAACAATAGTCTTTAACTATGTATGTACCCTTACAGTACAAGTAAAACCACTTTATACATATGTCTTTATTTTTCAGGTCAAAGTTCTGAGATCGCTGAATCACCCCAATGTTCTGAAGTTTATTGGTGTTCTCTACAAGGACAAAAGGCTAAATCTTGTTACAGGTATGACAAAACTATCATCCTTTGGTTTGATCAGTGCCATTGCAAATACAATATGAACAAAAAAGAAAAATTACCATTGTCAGAAAAGCATACACACACTAGATGCAGCCACTCAGAATATATAAATTCAACAAAAATATGAGATGTCAAGTGTAGGTCTCAAATAATATGTACTCAAGAAGAATTATTTATCTACTTTTAAATGACTCAAAACAACGTGCTTTGTCAAAATTATAGCAATATGGAGTTCTGATGGGTAAACTTGAATTTGAAAAATAATGTCATATTCCAATAAATAATACCATAAAATTATTACAGTGAAAATCAGTCATACAGTTAAAAGCTGGATAAGAGCTTTGAAATCCAAATGTACAGGAAAGATAAAATGTTGATATCAGCAAAAATGTTTTCAGTTGATCTCATATGCTTTAATCTTGTCAAATACAGCGACTGGTGAGGAAAAATCTCCTTTGTGTTGCCATAGAATTGTCATTAATATCGAAGTGTCTTTGTTTGTTTTTACCAGAATATGTATCAGGAGGGACACTGAAAGATGTTATCAAAGATATGGTGAGATATTCCCCTTATTTTATACTGCATAATAGGGATTTTGAAGTTTTACACAACAGCGCCCTCTGTAGTCAGCATGCATTTCTATTTCTATGGATGTATAGCCATTGTTTTTGCATGTTTATGAGTGTTGTTGTAAACTAACCAACAATTGATCTTAGGAAAGAATGTGAAAAGTACAAAAAGTTTTCAGAACAGTGCTCAATATCATCAACCATTTTTGAATATCAAGACTATGCTCATACTTTGTGTTTTTCGGCTGAATGTGGTGTCACTGAAGTCTCTCTCTTACTTTATGTTGTCTTCTTCTGAAATAGAACAATCCATTTCCATGGATACAGAGGATGAGTTTTGCCAGTGACATCGGAAAAGGAATGGTAAGTTCAGTTTTCTGTTTGAATACTTTACACTGATTAGTTTGAACTAATTTATCACTATTTTACATACTTACCAAGTTGAATATTTTTGTGTAGACTAGATACCAGTGTGTCAGCGTGTGTGTCTGTGTCTGTGTCAGTTGCCCTCTGACAAATATGTATTTCTGGAAACTGCGTCATTTTGAGGAATGGTGGAAATTTCTTTGTGTCAGTCTTATATCTTTACACGTGAACCAAAAAATGTTGTTTGCATCACAGGCAGTTTATTTGTGACGTTGCGTGCCATATTGGCTCAGAGGGCACACTGTTTATGTATATATTTAGTATGTGTTTGTGTATATTATTTATATATATATATATATATATCATATTTGAAATTCATAACCTGAACCCAAATAAAGCATATATGGAGTTACTATAAATCATCATTTTTTGTTTTTTGTTTTTAAATGAAGACGTATCTTCATTCCATGGATATCATTCACCGTGATCTGAATTCAGCAAACTGTCTTGTCAAAGAGGTGAGTAATTGAGGCAAGACTTACCAAACACATACCCAAGCTTGATTTAGAAACGTGGCAACATTGTAGAATGTAAATTTCATATCTGTGATATTTCTGGTAGTTATTGTCATGATGTATCAAAAATATTGGTTTTACCTATTTACCCCCAATTTTCAGTAAACAGGTCCAGAACCATCATTGATAAGTACAATGGATTTGGGTCAAACCATAGCGGTCAAAGGTTTAAAACTTGAATGAAAATTATTGTATAAATCATTTGATCTGTGTGTGTACCCATATGTCAGTGGATAGTCATACAAGGTGCTTGAAAAAATGTGACGAAAGTGTCTAGCTCTTTTCAAAAAGGTCATTTTAAATGATCAAATTTTTGATAAATCACCTAATAACCGTTTCATTACTGTGGTTTGTTCCATTTCTACTGTTTTCTGTGGCAAGCGTGGACCTCTATATTGCAAAATTAGGGTGAAAGGGTTAAGACGATGAATTTATCTGAAATTGATGGATTTTTAATCAACTTACAGGACAACACAGTTGTAGTTGCTGATTTTGGTCTTGCCAGGATCATGGTGGAAGATTCCTATGACTTCAGCAGAACGTCACCCATCGTCAGCAAGAAATCACCCGTCGGTACCAGCGGCAGTCGAAAGGAAAGAAAGAAGCGCTACACTGTGGTTGGCAACCCGTACTGGATGGCCCCTGAAATGATGAAAGGTATGCTCTTCAACTTTGACCTTTTCTCTGCCAAGCCTGAAGGTACTCATATTGTTTTATGAGATTTTGATTGGTCCGTGTCCTTTGAGATGGTGGACGTTCACGTGATCTGATAAGAAAATATTCTGAATTATGGTGCTTCTCAGAACATCAAAGAACTTTATTTTAATAATTGTACAAAGTTTGACATTCAAAATGGAAATCTGTATTTTTTTTGGGTGCTGCATTACTATGTAGTTAAATGAGCATTTACCTCTTAAAGAGGTATATCCTTGATGAGACTCAACAGAGACCAAACTGTTTCAGCAAATTTCAAATTCAATGGAACAAAGGTTAGCGAGTTGTGATTTACACAGGTACATCCATAGTACAATATGTGTAACCACATCAAGAAATTTACCCCATTAGAGTTAACACTTTGAGCGCCAAAGTCAAATTTTGTCGCTTTTATCAAATGAAAACCAGTCAATATTTCCCTAATTTTTGTTAAAATTTTTATCAAAATATGTAGCCAATGAAATGTCCATTTGGTCAAAAATTAAAAAAAATTACACAAAAATTCATAAAAGTGGTAAAATGTTGCACCAAATTTTTGGCAGGAAAAATTACAGCGCTCAAAGCGTTAAAAGTAAATGCGTGATTTTCATTTTACAGGCAAACGATATGATGAGAAAGTTGATGTCTTCTCATTTGGCATTGTGCTGTGCGAGATCATAGGGAGAGTCAATGCTGATCCAGACTATCTTCCCAGGAATCCCGACTTTGGACTCAATGTGGAAGTCTTCAGGAGGAAATTCTGCCAGGACTGTCCGGAGGCATTCTCCAAGATGGTTGAACTGTGCTGTGATTTGGATTCAGATTCAAGGTGACCAGAAATATTGAATCAGCTCTGTCTCTAAACAAATTGTTTTAATTTGACCAAATGTTTTTCAGAAAACAAAAGACCAACACCATGTTACTTTTCAGTATCGACAAGAACTACTGGAAGTATCAAGGATTGATAATTACATCATTCAACATTTCTTAATCTTTGTCTTAGCTAGGGATAGAGTACTCCTGTAATTTAATAATTGGTTTATTTACCCGATTTGAAAAAAAAAAGTTAATTACATGACACATGAACTCGAGAGGGAGAAATAACAAAGTAGAGGGTAAATGGGGAGTCGGGCAATAACCTGAGTTTTGTAACATAAACATTTCTTCATGTATTTTTCATACTTAAAATTACTTAACATTAATCAGACTTGGTTGGGTCAGATTTGAGAAGGCAAACTTGTTTGTTTCTACAATCATGGAGAATTATGCACCATTAATCTTGAGATCAAAATTTGTTTTCTTTTGTAGACCTAGCTTTGAAACTCTGACGGAGTGGCTTGACGGTATGGTCTTGAACATGGAGAATGGCCTCAACCTGGCATCACTGTTGGAAAAGATGTGCCCCAGCATGGATAAAGTCAACTCACAGCATTCCGGACTGTGCACTATTTCAGAGTCCAGGTGATCCTGGAAGTTCCGGCTCAATAATGGATCGGTCCTAAACGCATGCAGGTGAACAGTATGAAACATTGTGGAAATGGGGGTGGTCAAGGCTAGTTTGATGAACGATAATGTGAAGGCCATTCCTTGCATCAACAGAATGTGGATTTTTTCCATGGAATATTGATAGTTCCATTGAAAGGGTGTTTTCCCTGGAATGCGCTGAAAGGAAGAACAAATATATTGGAAAGCCCATCCTTTGAAGTTAGTAATGGAAGTCAATGACCTTGCACAGAGGTTAGAGATATGCCATATTTTTTTAGGGTTTAAAAGTCTGGCAGTGCTTTCGTTTGTTATTTACGTTGGACATTCCAATTCATAATTCTATTCAGTGTTAATCAATGTTGATATGGTCTCCACAGTGATTTATGCATCATTTAATTCCCCAAAAGAAATTCCATGATTTGCCCTGGTAAAACCTTTGGCCAAACGTAGCTTAGTTCCATACAGATACTTGCATTGTAAAAGAATTACTCAAACTACACATGCAAAACACACTGACTGAATATTTGCCAAACATCACAGATACATTTAAAAAGCGTGTGTCTTACTTTCATACATGTTTGTTGAAGCACTTTTTATGATGCAACCAGACCCACAGACTGCATACAGTTTGTGTGTTTTGTAAACTGACACAATTTAGGCAAGTATAGAAACTGTAGTGGTCCTTTTGGTGTTACTGTCAATGAACTGAGGTACTCTAGAGTTTTCAGTTTAGCAGAGATGAAACTATCACTATCAAGTAATGCATAGTTTCTTGTCCATATGTCCATTTGTGTAATGTGACAAAATTTGGATACACTAGGACAACGGACTCACATACAAGTTTCTTCCATGAACAGTTTTGACATATTCCATGGACAGGTTTGAAATGTTCCATGGACAGGTTTGACATGTATATATATAGTGATATAAAAACTGTGAAAAAAAGATGTGTGCTTGTAAATATTGATTTGATAACTCATGAGAGATTGTTTTGTTATTTGTATGATTCTGGTACTCATCAAGTTTACAAGAAATTTTTCAACATTGTAAGAAACAAAGCAACTGTATGTTTGCTTTGAGATATTTACGCATAAAGCCAAAGTTTTATAAAACTCATATTTAATCGAATATAATTATTTTATCAGTACCATCAGAAGTTATATCAAAGCAATTGATGTACGCTCCCTCCCCCTCTGATCCAATAAGAAATGTTGGTGTCAGCTTCTTTCGATAAAAGAGCAAATATTTTTTTTGAGATATTGTGTGTTAAAAACAAAATTATTATTCACTTTCTGAGCAGATTTTTGGCCAAATCAATATGTATGGAGAGTGCCATTTACAGTAGGAATCGTCAAACTTTTCTTAGAACTTCTTTTAACAAATTAGTGTATACATTTTTTTTTTGGCAGTAGCCATGTTGTTTACCCAGAAAACAATATCACTGATAACAGAGCAGGTGTATCAGCTGAAAGGAGTAAAGTTTCAAAGGCGTTGTTTGTACAAAATAAAAAAATCAAATTTTAATTTGAGAATTACTGTTATTTTTTCATCACTGCAGAAAATATATTCCTTGTTAACATAAAAAAACTCCTAACTTTGCTTCCTTAGATAATGGAATCTCTTCCTTAAATTTTTTCAAAGTTAATCACAAAATTACAGAGCATTTTTATGATGAGTGTTTCCATGACATGTCGATGTGGTACAGCCTTATTGTTAATGTTTTAAAGAGCGCCCTCAACCATGGACTTCTAAAAGCTGACATTAATTTGGTGAATTTTCTCCCCTTCATATTAGAAGGAATACATATTATAATCTTACTTTCAGTGCAATAATGACAGCTAGCACTCAAACTGCATTATTTTTCGCAAATTATGATTCCAAAATATTTTGAGACCTGTATTTCAGTACTGGTTGATTAACTATCATAGCAAGTGAAATATTTGAATGAAAATCTTTTCAGAAATTTTGGATTTCCTTTTAATGAAATATACTATGAGTGTTATTATACTTATATTTCTATATCAGAATTATATATGAAAGATATTTCATAAACATGTTTTTGTAATTTTTTATTATATTTACACAGAACATTTTAATTATATTTCCCTAAATATTTAATTTTTATCCAAATTGCTAGCACAGTAGCTCAGAAAATGTAAACAACAAAATTTTTGCCACTATGAAAACATATGGTCAGAAACGAAAGTGATACAGTCACTTAACTCAAGTACACTTTCTTGACTCAAAATGATGTAATGACGCACAATTTACAGATAGGTTGCCGTCTTTCTGCAACTTGTTTTCATCAAGCCATTATGTTTATGCCTTCCAAAAGCACTGAACCAATGTTGTGAGGAGTTTCTGATCTAGAAGAGAGAATAGAAAAAAGGGATGATGCAGAAACAAATATCATGAGATAATACTAAAGGTCAAGTGTACTTTCTTATTGACCTATGACCTATCCATGCCTTTCTTGATCATGTTCTCATCAAGGTATATCTATTTCAAAGTAAGTACAAGACCTTATCAATACTGGGTAAAATAACCATTTGTTAAATAACCTTTTGTATGAAGAAACCCTGTGGGTTAAGATCTTTTGAAAAGTTCATTTTTAGTCCCTGTCTTTGTTCCGCAACTATTATCCAATAATTGTTTTTTTTTTTCATAATATTTAATTGCTTCAGTCAAATTGGACCCAGAATGATGAAATAAGGACAATCTATGGACAGTTTATTTTTTCTTATTACCTTGTACATGGAAATCCACCAGTGTACAAATACAAAGAAGGAATTTCAAGAGCATTAAGCAGTTTGGCACTTTTCTGTTTACATATAAATTGGAGTTCATAGTTTGGTTAATCAAACATAAACTGTACAAAGACAACATTTTACACTTCTCAGCATTGGTATATGATGTGTACGTATTTGATAAGGTAAATCTAACATTTTACTAGCATGACAAGAGCACATTTGAGAGAAATCGTCTGAATCTGTAAGATGCATAGATATTGATCACATTGATCACGCATTCTTCTCAGACATTGTACTTTGAACTGTACCAGTTTAATGAACTGTGAGACGTATATTCCATTTACACATACCAATATGATGAAATATGGCAATCGCAGAAAAAGGTTTGGTATATAGAGAGAAATTATACATCAGAATTTGTATACATATTCTATGTAGTACAGTCATTCTGTCTGAGTTGATTTTTGGAGGATGTCTGCAAAAAGTACAGAAAGGCATCACCAAGTCATCATGTAAAATCCTAGGAAATGGCTAAAGTTTGTTAGTTTACCTAAATTTCAGTTTTACTTGTTAGTGGGACAGATTACCCCCCTCTGTCTCTTCTCCGCCCACTAAAAAACTTGTTATATTTTTCATTAGTATATGGTCTTGCATCTTGATAATATTGTCAACTTTCCCAAAATTTTAGTCTTTTTATCATGTGGTGTATATCTAGCTAGCACTGTTCATCCAATGATTATGAGATAATTTCGTAGTTCAGGTTGACTGTTAGGCATTGTTCATCCAATTTTCATGAGGTAATCTTGGAGTTTAAGTTTACTGTCACTTATAATGACAACAGTGTCATGATTATTCCAGAATTGTTTTTTGCTCTTGCTGCCCAGCAAAGATTACCTCAATGTTGTTTGTGAACAGGGTGACCAAGAAAAAGGTTGTTCATAGACACCGCTAGTATTCACCGTCCATATAGCGGCATATGGCGTGAGACACAGGTCTTTTCTCTTACAGTATTTTTTAATCATTTTCTTCTTTTCATTGAATAATGTATATCAAAATAATTTCAGGTATCATAGTAGTAGCAGGCACAAAGAGCTACTATATGGTGTGTAAAATCACATTTGGCGCTTTAAGGATGTACGATCGGTAAAATTAAAAGTAATGTCATTTCTCTAAATTGTCAATTTTTGGATACTCCTTTGTAAGTATTATCAAAATGTGTGATAAAATATAGGGGTCACCGTGCTCGTTTGTGAGATAAATGACCATGAATTTTGCCATTTGTGAGAAAAAATGCTGAGTCAGCATTTTTTCACCAATGCATTTTCTATGGACGAAATAATTCAATGCTGTTTATCTCAAAATTTAGCGCGGTGACCATATAATTTTATTTGATCAGTATTATTTATTTCTCTTGACTGAGCTTTGTGCAAATTTTCATGAAAATGACATTAGTAGAAATTGATTTTCCAGCAAATTTCAATGTAATCCTATGGGAAGTGACAAATTCCACGCGCGCGTACCACTCGTACATCCTTAAGTAAAATTCTGTGTTTGCCGTCCCATGCTGATAGGTTTTCAGAGAAAGTTAAGGAAAAAAACAATGTTAACACTTTTACAAATAAAAATATTTTTCCAAAGGAAACCAAATAAAAATTGAGCGTATGTTAACCCTTTGAGCGCCAAATTCTATTTTTGTCCCCTACATAAAATAAATCCATATCAATTTTTCTCAGATTTTTGCCAAAATTTTGAGAAAAAACTGTAGCCAATGAAATGTGATGTCCATTTGGTCCAAAATTGTCAAAAAATTACAGAAGAATTCATAAAAATTTGTAAAATTTTGCACTAAAATTTTTGGGGGAAAAAATTACAGCGCTCAAAGGATTAATACACTTGTGTTTTTTGTTTGTGTTTGGTTTTTTTCCTGACTGTCTGGTAGGATGGCAAACAAAGAATTTTTTTAAATGGCCTTTCAGTTTTCATGAAAGATAGATTATATTGCACAGTGAGATGTACTTTCACATGCATTGTACATTCCTGGGTCATTGTCTACTGCAACAGCCAATACTGTGTTTTCTGCCTGACACACACCTGCACTAAATACCTCACTTTTTGCTTTGCCAGAGGGCCTATATTTTTTTATATTACATCCCAGTGATGCTGTACAATTGGTCAGTTCATGTTATTACCTTCTCGTGTCTATTTATAGACAGAGAAGGTATTAGAGTTGAAAACCAATATGCTGCTGTCAAGAACTTCCGTCTGTCAAGACTTCCGTCTGTCAAGATCCGTTGACGGCATGCCATCGTGATGGGTCATATCATAAACTGGTGGGGGGTGTTCATGCCTCAGGTTGAGGTGTGGGAGAACAATTTTGAGCTATGACAAAAATCAAAAGGGACTTAGCGGCATAGCCACAGTGTTAAGCCTTTCTCCAAGGTTTCTTAGTTGACTACAATCTATTACAGACTACTGAGCTGACGTTAGGGGTACTCACTTTGCGTTTGCTCACTCTGTGAGCGCTAGTGTTTGGTACTGAGTTGCGTGGATATCCCCTCATGGCCTCACGTGATCTGGGCCTGTTGCATAATCTGCAGAGATGATCATATGCCTCCGGGTCTGAAAACTCTCATTGTGTAAGCCTGTCGGCATTTTCCTTGCATTTTTTCTCATTTAATTTTGCAAAATATCGGCGAGTACCTCAATATTTCAAGATAACCCTTTCTTCCCAATCGTTTCCTGGAGTTTCAGAGTCATATGAACGAAAATGAGTGAAAGTTTTAGACAGGAAAATCGGACGTCGGCCATGTTCAATGTTTACAGTACAATCAGAAGTTTAAGTGGAGGAATTAACCAACAAACACAGGAGTGTTCATGATGCCCGCCCTCTAGAGGCAGACCCTCCTATATGAAGTACCTCATTTGATGCTTGTGGAAAGCTTGACCACACAATGGAGCATTTAAACTTTTAGAAAATGACAAACTGAATAAGAAGGTACTCAGAAAATGTCAAATACTGAGGAAAAATGCGCAAATATTCAAAATAAACAGGTTAACTGATTGGTCAACTATAAAAAACAATGAAAATGTTTATGATCAAAAGTTTTTGAGATGCGCACATTTCAACAAATACAGAAATTATTAACATTATAAATATAAGACCAAACTATTTTTTCAGGGATGGGACAGGTTGGAAATGAGGGGTGAGAGACAAAGGCACTCCTATTGCTGCATGTGGATGCAGCCACACCATTTCATTTACAGCATACTTATTCACTGTGTTGTGTTCAAGTTCCATATTGTACTGACTGTCATACAAGGATAACATAAGCAAATCAAATCAAATTAGAAAAGGATCAATGCTGTTGTGTGGATTTTGCTGAACAGGCTGATATTTCGCCCTATATATTTGGTATCCAGCAAAGGCATATTTTGATGTAAAGTCAAAATTAACACTACATTGCTGACAATATATTTTACCGTTTCTGCATGAATTTTTCTTTTTTAAATTATAGTATATTAGTACTTCAAACAGATTAACAGTTATCGTGATGTCAACCCATAATTTTACATTACAAAGACTGTAATTCTGCCAATTTTTTTTGTTTTTCAGTCATTTTATAAATTTTGCACTGCACAAGATGATTGAACAAATTGCAATGTTTGAATTTGTAAACTCAAAGAATAAAAATCCTTTGGTCACAAATTAAATTATTTTTGAAAAGAAATTTACTCTTAAACACTTTTAGCATATATTCTTTACACGGTCATGTATTTCAAGGAAAATATGCCTATTAAAAACAGTAATTTCTTCACTTTCAATTTTTTTTCAATACTATGACAATTATCAGCCATGAGGTTATACAAACACAAGACCAGATAGGCGTTTTTCATCATTTCCACAGGACTCTTTGGAAAATCCATTAAAAACAGTTAAAAGTGACTGGAAATGATCACTTGGTATACATTAATTTACAGATGCCAGGTTGTGTATTTCACATGCACTCAGGTCAGTAAGGAAGTGCGTCATTACTATTTTGGACTGTTAATTCTTATTTCTGAATTGTTTAACTTTTTTCCACATTGAACTATCTTTAGGCAGTTTATACAGTAGCTTAGAATGTTTTTGATTGATGTATTTAATCATCTTTTGGGTTCTTTGGGTCCATATCCCACCTCATGCCCCTACATCATCAACTATTTACCAACAACTCCATGCCAACAACCAATTACCTGACCTGGCCACACATTAGAGAAGGTACAGCGTCATTGACGGTATTTTATCATTACCAGGTTGTTAGCCGCTACTATTGATTATATGAGGTAAAGCAACACTATGGGGAGAAAAAAAAATACCAGTACAATCTACAGTTTTGAAAGCCTGAAAAACTTTATCATGAAATGAAAAGTTCCTTTCTCTGTGAAATATTTTTATGATTGTAAAGCATTTTGATGAATAATAAAATCTGTAACATGATCAGTACATTGTAAGAGTTCCCCTTTTAGCTCATGTGTTCACACACATGAGCTAATGTTGTAGCTATGTCTCTCTGTCTGTTTACATGATATCTCAAGAAGGCCTAAAGAGATTCATATCAGATTTGGTAGACATATGCTAATGGCAAGAACTGATTAGATGTTGGTTAGTGTGGCTTGCATACTTTATGCTCATTTGCATAATTAATGATTTGAGAAAAAACAGACATTGAACGGCTGAACAGAATTGGATGAGATTTGCAACAAAATGTTGATCACACCAGGATTTATCTGCCATGAAAGAAAGGTGTGACATGAAAGTTAATTGCTAATTTGCATATTTGATGAACATTCCTAATTAGGGATATGTCTGAATTGACTCAATCAAAATCGACAAAACTTGGTATGTATATTAAAGATATTGTGATTTAAAATTACTGTATGTCACTATGCATTTCAAATTCAGCCAATTCCCAATTTGCATATTCAATGAACTTTCCTAATTAGCTTATATATCTTGATAGACTCGACCAAAGTTGACGAAATTTGCTATGTGCATGGAAGATAATATAATACAACATTATGGAAAGTTGTAGAATCTGAAAATTCTACGTCTCTATGGGCCCCCGATGAACACACTCAAGAAACTCGTATCACGTTTGACTCCTTTTAATTCCTTTGAAACTGCATATATACACATGCAGACTCAACACAGAGTATACAGAATACGAATACGGAGTTCAAAACACGGCATATGTCATACGGAGTACGAAATACGGTTCTGAATAGTAAAGAAAAGAAAATTACATGGCAAATAAATTTGTACTTAAATGAATGAAATTACATAGCAGGTAAATTAAATTAAAAGATTACAATTCACTTCAAGTAACTTTAAGACTTTTGTAATTTTCACTAGAAACTAAATTGGGTCTACGATACTGTAGTCTGCCGACGGCCATTCTGTACGTACATACAAATGCCACGCCATCGCACAAGGAACAATGTCCGTTGACCTGCACACTTGAAGGAAAGAAAAGTTATACAGGAAAAGCACTCTTACTTACCTCAGATTGTGACACTTTCGGGGGACGATAGCCAGTTGTACATGTGCAAACGGCACAAGTGTGCAACTGGATTTTATAATTTACCAGATGTTTTATCAAAGCTATGCTTTAATGCACCTGGCAAACTTTTGTGCACCTGTCCCACATTCAGACCACCTCGTAGCCGTGTCAATGTTTTTAAATTTTCTCCTCTAAACAGATGTATGAGTAATTTTAATGAAGTGTTTCGTAATAATCATAATATTGATATTTTTAATGACTCATTTAAGTCTGACATCAGACATGTTATTTTTTAATGGCTGTTCTTGTTGATTTGTTTGCTTCGTTTTTGTCTGTGTGTGTCCTACACTTGATTTTAGTTTTGAAAATACTTTTTGTTTGGTGCTGTCTTGTTCAGTGTTTTTTTAACCGTTTTCTTTTGAGCTTTTTAAGAACCTGTATATGGGACTTGATCCCGTAGGATTTCCGAATAAATAAATAAATAAATAAAAAGGACGGAAATCTTGACACCGAACAGTGTAACGAGGGTCTACACACTCAAATTTACCGAAGAGGTCTGAACTGCCTAAATTCAAACTCGGCTGTATAAAGGGAGGGGCTAATTTACATGTTCAGCATAACACCTGCACAAAAGCCAAACGCCTGATATGCGGGAGAGAATGCACACCTGCACAACACTTAAAAGGGATATAGTCGTCGGAACTACGCTCAAAGGTCGTATGGGACCCATACGAGCCATGGCAACAATGTATCCAAGGCACAATGGTGATTGATGACAGTTAAAACATGTCTGTCATAATCTATCATCGTATAATTTAAATGTTGCAGCTATGATGATGAGGTGCATTCTGATATCGTGCACGAAATATATTATTTGTAAACAAGAAACTCGCACAGGCGCAGTTCCGACGACTATATCCCTTTAAACACAAAGGGAACTTGCACTCGCACGCACAAAAGTCGTTAGGCATTTTTACGAAGGCCAATTCCCAATTTGCATGTTTAATGAACTTTCCTTATTAGAGCTATATATCTTTATTGACTTGACCAAAGTTGTCGAAACTTGCTCTCACTCTCACTATATATATTTCAACAAAAATAGAAAATTTGACTTCGGTCAAACTATAATACGAAAGTTAACAAATGGAGGCTACAAAAAACCAACAAAACAAAACCAAACATTTGTCTGCATTTTGGATTGACCTGGGTCACTCACGGTCATCAACCTCTCAAGTTCACCGGAGTAAAAGAGTTTATTGCATCGATGCTTCGCTGTTTTTTTTCGGCTCCGATTGATTTTGGGAAAATATTGAGCCGATTGTTGTTGTAGTTTTTTCATTTCCTACGTGTTGAGGTTTTTCATCCAAACTTTGAGCTTCTCAGCTATGTTGAAAAAGGTCAAATATATACTTGAATAAAAGCTAAAATCTGTCTTTCAAATTTATTCACTTGTATTTCAGGAGCAAAAACGGGAAAATTAGGCCAATTTGGGAACTTAGTGCGCTCCGGTGAAGTTTTTTGTTGGGCAACCAAACAACGCCCTCACACGGCCAAGTACTCGATTCAGCGTCTTCGAAAGGGACAACATTTTCTGGCGATAACTCCTCAACTATCCATTGCGGAAAACTCTCAGTCGAAGTGGTCTCTCTCCTAAGATTCAATATCGATGGACACGTCTTACCTCCAACCAGGCAAAGAGGGTAGCTGTTGGTCTCTGCAGCACTGCTTTTCTTTCACACTATCTTCGTCAGTGTCAAGTTATTTTTAGCTTAGAAAAGTTGGTATTTGTGATATAAATGTCAATAAAGCTGTTAACTTAAATTCCAAATATCGAGGTCAAATTTATGACTGCGACAAACGAATATTGCTTCGCATAGTGAAAGGCGGCCTGACGTCATTTCAATTATTTCAAAAGTTAGGAGACGAGTCAATTATATCTTCATGTAGGAAAATTTTGATACAAGTCACAAGCCTGCTTTAATATACAATGTTTTTTAATATCGTGTATTGTAGGCTTATAACTATCTTTGTGGGTAGCCAACACACTCTGCGTGACATTGAAATAATGTCCACAAAGTTCCATCGATATCGGTAAAAGTTTAGACATGCTACAAAACCAAAACAACAAGACAAACAATTGCCGGCATTTTGGATTGACCTGGTGTCACTCAGGATCTCAAGTTCACCAGAGTAAAGATGTTAAACGAATGCGATGCTTTGCTATTTTGGGTTTTGTTCTCCGATTGTTTTGAGGAAGATATTAAGCCGATGCCCGATTGTTTTAACAGTCTTTGTTTCATTTTGATTAAAGTTTGCCTTCATGTGGAGGGTTTTTATCCTAAAAGTGACCTACTCGGTGGCTGTATGTTGAAAAAGGTCAATTATATGCTTAAATGTAAACTAAAAATCTGCATTTCAAATTTATTCATTTGAATTTCTCGAGTAATGTTTTTTGCTGGGGTGCCAATTTTTGGCGTTCACTTCAAGTATCCATCTTTGAAACTCTGAGGCGAGGTGGTCTCTCTCTTCAGACTCAATATCGATGGATATTTTCAAGCTGCAAAATATTTCACGTCTTAGCAAAACTCAGTTTCTGTCAACGTCAAGTTTGACCCTCAACGGTAAACAACGAAACACACTGTATCTCCCTATGCCATTTCTTTCAACTTATGGAAAATATAAAGGTACCGGTATAACCGAGAACGCGAAGAAAAGGTAACGATTATTTCGTTCAATGTGAATATCTTGGTTTAACTTTCTTATCGAAACTTTCTTATCCATGCGATGCATTACTGTTTCTTGGTTGCGATTGATTTGGGGAAAATATTAAGCCGGTGCCCGACTGTTACAACACTTAACTATTTTGATTTGATTAAAGTTTGCCGAAGTCTTGGAGGTTTTTCATCCGAATGGTGAGCTACTCGGCGGCTGTATGTTGAAAATGTGAAATATATGCTTGAATATAAGCTGAAATCTGCATTTCAAGTTTATTCATTTGAATTTTAGAGCCAAATGGGAAATTAGACTGATTTTGGAACTCCGTGCCCTCCGGCGAACTTTTTTTGTTGCGGGTGACCAACAGCGCCATCACGTCACACGGCCGAGTATTCCACTCAGCTTCTTTGAGAGGGACGACACTCAAGTTCTGGCGCTAACTCCTCCACTATCCTTTGCGGAAAACTTTGAGTAAGCTTATGTTGAAAAGTTGCCATTTATAATAATAGTACTAGTAGTCTTACCAAAACAAATGAGTCCAAAAAGGTTAATGACCTCCGGTCATCCAACTTACGACTGCGCCAAACGAATATTGCTTTGCATAGCGAAAGGCGACCGACGTAATTACAAGTATTTCAAAGGTTGGGAAACGATCGAGCGATACAAATCAGAAGCCTGCATTAATTATAGCAAGGGAAATATACACAGTTTGTACGCTTATAACTTTGTTGGTAACCAAAGCACTAGTACTCCTCGTGAGAGCGAACTACCGGTAATCTCCACAAAGGTTCAACTGATATTGATAAAATTTTAGACAGACGGCAAAACAAAACAACAAGACAAACAATTGTCTGCACAGGAGTCATCAACTTCTCAACTTCAACATATTAAGAAAACATTAAGCCAATGCCCGATTGTTTCAATAGTCTTAGTTATTTTGATTGGACTGGGTTTGCCTACCTGTGGAGGCTTTTCATCCAAAAAGTGACCTGCTCCTCTGCTGTATGTTGACGAAAGGTGAATTGTATGCTTGAATATAAGTTTAAAATCTGTATTTCAAATTTATTTATTTGAATTTGAAGAGCGAAAATAGGAAAATTAGGATAGTTAGGGATCTCAATGCGCTCCAGCGGACTTTTCCGGATGCCAAAGAACGCCCTCACACGGCCGAGGACTCGACTCGGCTTCTTCGAGAAGGTATGTGGGATTCCCATATATAGGATTCTCTTAGAAACTTCTTAAAGTATCATTTGTTGACTATGCTTGTAAACAAGTAAGCAAACAAACAAAGCCGATCTTTACTGAAAAACATGAACACAAATATAACTCTTTATTGGCTCTTCATTGTATATTGAAACAATTATGAGTAAAAAATAAACAAATGTGCATAAGAAAACAAACATATACGGAGCCAGAGTTCCTGTGGTGGAGGACCCTTACCTTTCACTAACAATTTTGAAGATCACTTATTTGATAACATTCTCCCATTGACAATACATTGGGTCTAGGTCAGTGTCAAACATTTATGTCGCCGTATGTACTTACATTTTTATTTTTTGAGGACTTTGACAGAATACAAACTATAACATGATTGGAATTACTAGTAATTTGGGATAATTGGATGGTGAAGTAATGTCGATTTAATCTACAAATGTTATCTCATCTGTGCCGAGAGGTACCTGGGGATCTTCAGTGTATTCACCACACGAGACGTTCAGAGTTCGCTGGTACTACATAGACTTTATTTCTCTGTAGACAAGCTTGACAGTTGCCATCGCCCAAGATACGCTTCTCCCATAGTATAAATCCGCTGTGTTCCTCTCCCTTAAGCAACTATCTTCAAACAACTATATTCGAGTAACTATCTTCGTTGTATCGTTTTAGAATGTGATTTTAAACATTATCTTTGAGGCGTGGCTTTGATCATACGATAGACATGAATGAAAGATAAAATGATACATCCAATCATAAACATCAATACAGGTCTTGATCTTAAATTGACTTTTACTGGTGTCGATGACCGCTAGGTTCATTAACCTTTGTGTAGAATAAACCATCTCCGTAACACTCTCCGTCTTTCAAGCAATGCGTCCCGCATTGTTATCCATAAACTAGTTACATCTTTAAGTGTAAAGAAAGCAAAAAAGTCGTACATTTACAATAAGTTCTAAAGTTTTTAAAACAAACGAAAAATTACATATTAAATTCCTTGTTTACATCGAGTTTTAAACGGCATAAAGGTGGCCATCCTCGCAAACTCTGAAAAAAATAAGTGCACTTTGTTTAATTTATCTTACTTCGTCATCATCACATTGTCTTCTCATTATTACAATACCATCTATTCTTATATCGAACTTAAATATTTTCTTAAAACTTAAATGAGGCAGAGTGAGATAATCGTCGATTTCTCATATCAGTTTCAGAGATTGCTGGCTTAAATATTCCGGGCCCGTCCTTTTCACCTCGTGTGGCTCCCTTTAGAAGGCATAATTATCATAAATTGTTTTAACATCTGCTTTTCTTCATATATTACACACTTGTTTGTTTTCTATGGGTAATTTCCGATATTGCAGTATTCAGCTACATGGCATCTAACACTTTTGAGAACTTTGCAAAAATATGAAAATCCATTTTTCCCAAATTAGTTCCAATCATGCCGAGAGTGTCATCAATAACCACTGGAAGCTTAAGGTCAAACAACCTTTGAATAACAATTTGGGAGATGATAACCTATGTGTTATTCGTAGTTTCCTGACTATTCTTGGACTCCTGGTCTTGCAAGCCATATGCGAATGTACGTTTATCTCTCTAGCTTCATCCAAGGGACGTCATTTGAACACCTATACAAAGTCCATCTTACTGACGTCAAGAGGTCATTCATTGTTTATGGGCGAAAAAGTTGGCAAGCCATTTGCTTGAAAATGACTAAGCATTTGCTAAGCCTGCAGTCCTGTGTTGATATGAACAGGATAGTGCCTATGACCTTTGCCATTGCTATAAACGTTGCCCGCAACAGGTTGTGGCTAGACACCCCCGTATTAGGATGCGCAAACAAACCTTTGAGTCAGAATTTCCAATTGAACTGACATAATATTGGACTGATCGATCATTCCCGACCGAGACCAGGTAAGGTACTTCATGTGAATGAACAAGTGGCTAAAGTGGCACTATTATTATTTTTCATTGTCATGTAAGTTTCAAATAAGCTTAGTAACACGATTGCAAAATGGAACTAATTTGGGATGATTGAATCCTCATATTTTTCAAATTTCTCAAAAGTGTTAGATGCCATATAGCTGAATGTTGCAGTGTTACAAATCACTCATAAAACAAGTGTTCAACTTAAAAAGAAAAGGTGATGAGCTTACATATGCGGATTAAAACGACCTTACTTCGCCATCCAACCATCCAAAATTAGTTCCAATCGTGTTAAATCCAATGTTACCCTAAAATAGTCAAATCACAATCAACTATAGTTTATTATATTTACTGAAATTGATATTAATTTACTCGCTGAATTACTCTATCGAGAACTAAAAAATGTGATTAGTGCCAAAACTGTTTACATGATTATATTTAATTTTGTATTCATTAGAAAATACCAACACACACACATACATACATACATACATACATACATACATACATACATACATACATACATACATACGTAAGTACGTACGTACATACGTACGTACATACATACATACATACACACACACACACACACACATACATACATACATACATACATACATACATACATACATACATACATACATACATACATACATACATACATACATACATATGCAAATAATAATTAACTATCGTACTATATATTTAATTGTGGTTTGCTTTGGGTGTACGACTCGAAGGCAATTCAATGGTTCAACAGCTATCTTACAGCATGCAGGACTTAAGAGTGTCAAGATCGGCAATAACGTTTAAGCCAAGTTGTGGTCAAAACTTGTGTTCCTCAAGGCAGCATACCTTTTTCCCTCGACATAAATGATCCCCCGACATGGCTACAACATAGTTACGACATGGCCTTTTGGCACCCGTCAAACACTTCAAACACAACGTAGTTATATCCATATTTAGTATGTGTGTATGTACCTAAGAGAGCTTACATGGGAAGTCGGTGGAGTCTATCTGTCTGTCTATTCATTTATTTACTTATTTATTATTTATTTATTTATTTATTTATTTATTTATTTATTTATTTATTTATTTATTTATTTATTGTCGCTAATATTACTGCTTGATTATCAAATATTGTTTACACTATTTCCATGCGATGCAAGGACTTTGGTATGGTAGATTGTAGCTGTGGAAACGTATCTATCTGTCGCGGCGTATGCTGCGTTTATTTATGTCATCAAAATGCTCAACCCTGCCACAAATAGCTGCGGACCTCATCGCAGGGAAAATGGGTAAATTGCTACGAGACAACTTAGGTCGAGACTTTGAACGGCAAATTAAACCAAAGTGAGAGTAGTTCAGTAAAATGGCCTACACCTGGCTGAAATTTGATTATCGCTCATTTCCCAACTCCTTTCGTGAACAAAGTCTCTGGTTAGTTTACGTATTTTGACTGACTTTCGGAGGTGATGAAAATGACTACCGGTAGAGTTGAACGAAGGTGAATAGAGTGAGGGTCAAAGTCTGCCGCTTGAGTATATACTCCTTTATATTGGAGGCTCTGGCCGGCCGCCTATTGTCATACACAATTTGAACTCATACGCCTAGTACATGTATATTGGATGCCCTGCCGACCGCCTATGTCATTCACAACTCATACACTTACAGCGTTTTATCGAGTGCTTCTCCTCAGAAAGGAAGCTCAAACCGGATGAAATACTAACTCGGTCTAAGTGATATCAATGTTTCATAATAACGATTTATTATTTTTAATAATTACGAAAATAATATCATATTTTTAGACTATTAATGTCTATTTCGTCTGTGACCAAATGTGAGCAAAGGGTCATTGACTTTACCTGTTTAAGTGCTGCCATTTTACATATATTTTATGATTTGTCTGACTACTTTGGTCCAGGTTTATTGTTTTTAATTTTGAATGTGGCTGTATTCTATTCAATGCATAAAAATCAATTTACCGATACATTGATTTGAATGAATAAATGAACTTTAAACATGTCAGCAAAAGTGTCTCACAAATCTTGTAAACTGTGCAGTGAATAAAAGAGTTTTGATTCTGTTGTTGCCCTTTACAGTTGTAAATGCATCAGTGTTTTGATTTGCAGCAGGTAAATGTTATGAATGTGAGGGAAAGTCGCACTCTGGCATTAGTCTTGTTTTCATCTTCACATTCTACAAATGTAGCATATAAAAGGATTTTTTGCTGTGCCTCGATACTTACCTTTTAAGATTATACTTACCAAGGTACTCCGTCTTCTTTTGGTATCGATGGTAGCATTGCCGAAAACAATGCCCAAGGCATCTCCTGAGATGGTATAGTAGGAGCCCCCTAAAAACTATCATGGCATTGATGTAAACAGGACGGCTACGTTCCAATGACTCAAGGTTTACAAGGCTGACAACTAAGAAGTATAGGTCAATGAAATGAAAAGTGACCAAAGGAGGACCGATGCCATTAATTCCGACTGATCCATAGGAATCCGTAATGTATTCGGGAGATATGGGTTCGCGTCCTGCATTGGCCACTTTTTATTTCATTTACTACATTACAAATACAATAAATTCGTTTTTAGTCACAATTTCAAATTCAACTGAGAATATCTTTCTCAGAGAGGCCAGGGCATCATGCCTGCCACAGACAGTGCTGCACTTCTCTGAGTCTGGTACTGGAGGAGCCCTTGTATTCCTCCAGCATATCCACACCTTGATGGGCATCAGGCCAGCCAGATCATGAAATGGCCTCATGCTTCTCCAAGGTATGATTTGACTAAATTCATGTCATGTAGTAGCTCTATCCTTAAAACTACCCAGGAAAATATTCCCTCGTGATTTTCTGATAAATATCGTCAATAATTGCATATGGCGAACCACAACACCTGATTATAGCCCATTCCCTGACTTCTAATCATGCTTGTCAACGTTGAAACATAGTCTTGCCTATATAGTTAAGAACGTTTTTAATTGATTTAGCATAGTGTTGGTAAACAGCATTTGGGGACATACAGAAATATTAGGGTAGTTGTTTTGATTTATTTTTGATATCAACTCTTACAATACTGGTTGTTTGCTCTCTTGAAGTCTCTAACTTTACTTCACCAACGCACAGATGGTATACAAGTGCCTTCCTTTTACTTGTCTATAGCGTAATAGAGGTAGATTTTGTTGCTTTTATGATTCCATGTCTTTCCTATACTTACCCTTCAAATTCACGAATTGAAACTCATATCAATCAACTTATGAGATAATATCGATGAAAGTTAGATTGTATGCCAGGCTATTTTCATTGTACAAACGATAACATTGGCAGGACGATAAGTAATATGTGGGCCTAATTCATACACTGACAGTCAAAGGAAATGAGTAATTCTGAATGTAAGGGTTTTGATGTCTATTGTTGAATTCAAAAATTAACATTAAAGATTGGCAGTATAATGAACCTTAAAATATTGTCTCAGAGTTCTTTTATCCATAACCTAGTTTTGGGGGCTTTTTGTTAGGGGCTTTCACATGTAAAGGTATTGGAATTGAGATCAATCACCGACTGGTCTCGGCCATGAAAATCCACCTCGAGCCTAAAACAAATTAGCAGACACACTAATATGCACGACCGACACAATCGCTGTTGATCTATTTGCACACAAGGAAAATGGTTTTTGAGAGTTTATTCAATTTTTTAGTCACATGATCCTAATGTAAGCAATGATTGAAAAAAGTACAGATCATAGCATTTTCCAATATTTAGACATTCACAAAATACACAGATTATTCGAGTAACAAGCTCAGTCCTTTGCGGAGAATTAATTGTCTGTAAGGGCCCAGCGATTGTGTCGAACTCTGAGATATTTCTTAACTTCACCATTATTCACTCAGCTATTTATATATTAATCTCCTATACTGTAAGTTTAATTAAACTTTAACCTATGTAATGTATCTTGATGTACCATACCATACTCTGCGTTAGTATGTGTCGAGTACAATAAAGATTGGTTGATTGATTGATTGATCGATTGATTGATTGATAACATGTTCAACTTTTTGACCACATAATCTCTTAGACTAGTATTTTACCAGGGTCCATGCGATAGAAGTGCACATCTCGACTCCGTAACAGAAACACTGCGTCAGAAGAATGGCTTTACATGAGAAAGAACTCACACTGTTTTACCATTTCTCTTCATACTATTGCCAAAGGGTGAGTAGGTACAGCCATCATAGTGTTCATAGCATGGGCTAAAGAATATAGTGAATAAAAGGATCATTGCATTTAATTTGTGTGAAATACATGGCGAGACACCGGTGAATTGATAGTGCTTTGACCCTAGTCATGTGATCATGGGCTAAAGAACGAGACCCACTCAGACATCGGCAAGCTGGAACATACATACCTTACAAGTTACATACGTCATGGAGGTCCAGAGAGGTCAGACAGACTTCAGACAGCTGTTACTGTGAGTGCACCACTAGTTACACAAAGGGCGTTACTACTTTGCTGGGCGGCCAAGCTATTTTCATAATATTAAACGTGCATCGGCAAATAAGTTTTATGATACTTCTCGTAACCATATACCCTACACTGCCTGACACGGCGGATTGCGTTCTCTGAGAGATTGTAGGCTGTCGTATAATTGTACCAATGATATACTTACTGCTATGGACCTTAATTACGGATCTATTTTGCACACGATGACAGGTAAAGTCAGACTTCCTCTGAAAGGCCGTTGAGATGGGGCTGTTGATTCTTTATTCAGGACAGTCCTGAATACACTGTTCAGGCGTAGCTTTCCAAAATTTGGACATTTTTGTTCTAACTGAGAAATATTTCACACAAGCTGATTACACTAACAAAAATAGTATGGCCTATATTTAAGATCCACACAATTGCAAGGGGCTCAACCATCTGTCTCACATGAATTCCAAGCAAAGAGGGGCTTTCAGTTTTCAGTCTTCTTTTATTCAAGTGGACCGCAATATTGAGGGAAAAACATTTATGTAATTATAGTTACAATGTCATATTTTAATAGATCCACATTTACACACATGAAGAACATGACAGATTTTTGGTTACATTTGCGGTGGAAAATGGTACTCGTGACAAGTGGGCCGTTGGTAAAAAGATTCCTCCGGTTACCTTTTGTTCTCTCCACTGTATTAAAATCATGTACTGAAGAATTTGTCATATGACTGTGTATGTGTAATTATTTATGTAACTGGATTTTGTTATTCTTTCTTTTATTCATTCCTCGCAAACATTATCTAATCATTCTGCAGTCTCTGTTGACGATGGAGGAAAAAGGACTTGCTTTCAAAAAGCGACTAATGTTGCCCCAGGTTCACGAAAATTTGGAACCATGGTATTTGGACATTAATATCAAAGGAGAGATTCCTGCACTAACTCATGGTGACCACAGTGTGTCTGACTCAAACCAAATACTGGATTACCTGGATAAAGCATTTCCAGAATGTAGGTATTTGACTGACAGTTTGAAAGGTTTTGACATCTCTTGCAGAGGGGTATAGCTGGGTTGCCTGCGAAGAAGCAATGCTCTAGTCTGTATGACTGAAGAGAAGCTCAGCAGCAAGATTACACCACTGTGATACGATTATCAATTTTTAGCTTTTAGCATTGACTTAGTAATGGACCAAATAGGTCTTAGTGGAAGTGTCGTCAGAACAAGGACAGCCTTTGTAGATATTATGCACTCCCAAGGTATAGAGATGGCCTTATTTCCACCTTTTCCCGCAAGTTCTTTGCTATTCTCATTTGCCAATCAGAAGCAGTTGACAAGCCTGAAATGAGGCAACATCAAGTTGGCATGATGGGCATGCTTTTTCCTGCTACAACTTACTTTTAAGCTGATTGTGCTGAAGACATGTTCATACATTTTGCAAAAAGCAGTGAGACTGCTGAAAAAATCTTAATCATAATTTCCGCCCCTAAAACGAATGGCATCTGCCTGAATTTGAAAACAGACAAGGAAAATCAAGCACAGGATTGAGAGTAGAACACTATAAATTTTACTTTTATCTATCTGAAAGAAATTTTGAAACAGGCAAATATACGGTTTCAGCTTTTTAATAAGACATATAAAATGTATAGTGGAGTGAGTGCATTTGGATTTTTTCAGCTCAAAGATTGCAACCAGACGAGAGAACTCCTGAAGGCAAAAAAGTCCAGCAATGGAGGAATCAAATTGATGATGTGAAGATTGAATTACTTACAGTCGGAAGCATACGGTACAGGAATGAACTAACAAAAAATGCATTGGCACCAGGTGTTATCTTAAAAATTGCTGAAGGTTGGTGATATAAAATACATAATTATAAATATGTACACACATACATGTGTGTATGTGTTTATACGTACAGTATATATACAGTATATGCAACAGTACAGTATATATACAGTATATATACAATATATAAATGCTAACATGACATAACACAAAGATATATCTTTACATGTACTTACACAGTATTAAATAAAATATCACCTATATATTGCCTATTCGTTGTGTCGTATCCTTGTGAAATATCACATTAACATATTATATATATATATATATATATATATATATATATATATATATATATATATATATATATATATATACTTCAATAGTATTATGACATTTCACAAGGATACGACACAAAGAACAGGTGATATATAGGTGATATTTGATTTAGTATATACCTAGACTTTACAAATAGTAGCACGTGCACTGACCTTAAAGTTTGGCGCTCTTCGTGCTTTTTGCAAAGTGCATCAATATGGAAACTTTTTTGTAATCAGTGTCCATTTATTAAACTGTCAAGCCTCAGTACTGCAGTGAGCCTGTCGACACACTATGTCGACATCTTTAAGAATACACACCATGGGTAAAGAGAAAAGGAATCAAGTGAACCCACACGTGAACATCTGTGTATGATCAAATATCATGCTATTATTTAGTCATCCCTAATTTTCTGTGCTTCAAAACTCATTTGATTTCGATCTCCAGATTCCTGGAAAAGTAGCGGCCAGTGAGTTTGTTTACATCGGCAAACACCATGCCAACAGAGCAGATGTTATGACAGTTAAGCAATAAACTACACCCAGCGACGGTATTTCACAAGATTTTGACCAGTTCACGACATATATGCACGACCGACAGCGAGTGCATAAATGAATTGGTCAAAACGGAGTATTATATCATACCCATATATTGATGGTGCAAGTACAGCGATCTGATTGGTCGAAAAGTGAAAAGAACCATAGTATATTGGTGATATAGCAATGTTAGCACACGCGTGGGGTTCTTTGACGTTCCATGCCAGAATTTCAATTTATAATTACTGTTTTAATACAATAGCAATAAGTCACACCCAGCAACGGTATAACACTCCGATTTGACCATAGGGTATTCAGTAGTCATTAATGATAATAAAGAAATACGAAAAAATATTATGAAAAATATGAAAATTATTATTGTTGTTGTTGTTATTATTTTCATCATTATCAACATCATCATCATCAACATCATAAAGAAGCACCATTGGCAATTTTGAATTCCCACCAAAGTTTGCCAGCCTAGCGAAAAGTACTCTATCTACATACACTTGGGTGGCGAACTTTGGTAGGAATTCAACATTGCCAATGGTGCTTCATAATGATGATGATGATGATGATGATGATGATGATGATGATGATGATGACGATGATGATGATGAAAAAAATAACAATAACAACAATAATAATTTTCATAATTTCCATAATATTTTTTTTCATATTTCTTTATTATCATGAATGACTACTGAATAGGCCTACTATGATTTGACCAGTTCATCTGCACTCACTTAGGGAGCCTTCAGTAATTACAGGGGGATGGGCCGGGGGGAATTGGGGGGAGGATCACTTTTTAGAAAACAGTTCAGGGGGGGGTCACTTTTTATAAACCTATCTTGGGGGGAGGGTCACTTTTGACAGAAGCTGATATTATGGCCAAAACTTTGATTGTCCGTGTGATATTTCTTGAAAAGGAAATCAACAAAATACCACCACACTTGTAGACCGCCATGCATAGTGAATTTACATTTTGGTGAGATTCCAAAATCAAATTTCTTACACAACCATAGACTTGTAACCACTCTAGTCTAATCAAGAAAATTAATATCAATAATCAAGAGTACACAAATGCAAAGATTTATCTAATTTTGTACTGAAAAAAAATTATTCATAGTTTCATCATAGACCCCAATGCATAGTGAATCGACATTTTGGTGAAATTCCAAAATCAAATTTCTTGCACAACCATGGACTTGTAACCACTCTAGTCTAATCAAGAACAATAATCTAAATAATCAAGCATGCATAAATGCACAGATTTATCTAATTTTGTACTGAAAAAAAATTATTCATAGTTTCATCATAGACCCCAATGCATAATGTATTGAATGACATTTTGGTGAAATTCCAAAATCAAATTTCTTACACAACCATAGACTTGTAACCACTCTAGTCTAATCAAGAAAATTAATATCAATAATCAAGAGTACACAAATGCAAAGATTTACCCATTTTTGTATTGGAAAAAAACTATTCATAATTTCATCATAAACACCATGGATAGTGAACCAACTTTTTAGATGAAATTCAGAAATCAATTTCTTGTACACAAATGTTCATTTTACTTCCCTATTCAAGCAAAGTACATTTAGATACATTATCAAACATATATAAAATACAGATATAGCATGTTTTGTGGGGTAAATTGTCAATAATTTGCCTGATAGACTCCATGTATTATAATTTGATATTTTTGGATGAAGCACTAAATCAGCTACATCTTGCCTTCTTATAGTTGCACAAAATATGGTGACCCTCCCTAAACTGTATGAAATACCATATCTCTTCAAAATTCTTGCGTGATAAATTGCGACTGTCCCTCCAAAAACACCAGCCCTCCCCTCTGTAATTTGTCCCTAACATAACAATTGAACCAATTGTGATGTAAATTAGCTGATACTGTTTTAGTTATTCTCGGGGAGAATACCGCAGTGGTTGGGGGGGGAGGGTCAAGTTTTAGAATGTCGGACAGGGGGGAGGGTCACATTTTAGACAGGAGGATAGGGGGGAGGGTCACATTTTACGGTACAGGTGTTCGCGAAATTCCCCCGGCCCACCCCCCCCCCCTGTAATTACTGAAGGCTCCCTTATCGCTCGTGCATATATTTCGCGAACTGGTCAAAATTTCGTTGTATACCATTGCTGGGTGTGCTTTATTGCTTAATTATACCGTCACTGGATGTGGCTTATTGCTTTATATTATACCAGTATATAAGAATTCTGGAAGGGAACGTCAAAAAGGATGCTTGCTCTTGCCGGGAGCTCGAGCGTTTGCCAACCGTGCCACACAATATTCTACTGTTCGTTTGTCTCGACCAATCAGATTGCTGTAATTGCGCCACCAATAAACTGGCATGATACACTGTTGTACCACACGCTTATTACCTTCCTTTTCGCACATGCGGCATTTGTTTTGGATTTCAAATTTTTGCTGGAGCTCGGACTTCAATTTATAGCAGTTAAATAAACAAGCAAAGGAAAATAATACAAAATTCAAGATATTGTCACAGTATTTTGCCATCCAAAATATCCCTGGTCTTCGCAACCTTTCAAATTTTGGTTTGGGAAACATTGTACATTCATTCTGTTACTTGAAGTCACCACTGCAAACCATTTGACCTCTCTGAAATATGGATATTATGTAGGGTTGAACATCAAAACTTGCAGGTAAGATCGTTCATTGAATTTAGTTCGGCAATAACTGTGTTCTTCATATCTTGTGGCAAAACGCCATATATTATACATGCATGTTATTTCAATAGGGTCTGGAAAGAATCCAGGTGCAATGTACGGGCCTTTCATGCAGAAATATCCAAAATACAAAGAAGTCTACGAAAAGAAGATAGCTAAATGGAGATCATTGCGGGAGAGGTACAACGATTACGATCAAGTTGTCGGTGAAATTAAAAGGCTTGATGTAATCTTTGATGAAATTGAAAAACAACTTCAGGAAACGAAGTCACAAAGTGGGTCAGGTAAGACTCTAGAGAAACTTTCATTCGCAGATATTTTTTGAGTTTTATTCACATTAGCAAATATTATATGGTGAGGAAATATACCCACAAAAGTAGTGAAGGATAAAAGGTTTTTAGCTGTTGACAATTAAGATATGTCTTTAAAACTCATTATAAAACAAATGTGCTAATTAAATTGATTGGAAGTTTAAAAGGTTTAGTTCATTATAACGATGTCACATTTTGCTTGTAACGCATATTCACAACTATTCAGACTAACTTTCGCTTCATTAATTTCCCTTTTAGAAAAAATCTTTACAACAAAAGTCCTTATTTCATTGTCACACACCATGGTATGTGCCTTTTCTGTGATACTTTTAAAATGTTCTAAACTGTTCTTGTATTTCAGGTGAGGAACACTGGCTTCTCGGCCATACGTTCACAGCAGCAGATGTCTATTTGGCTGTATTGCTGAACAGAGTGAAATATGTTGGATTGCTACATCATTTCCACGGATCCAAACCTCTGTTGACTGCATACTATGAACGGCTCCATCAACGAGAAACCTTCTTGAAGAGCTGTGTTAACCTACCCAGCATGTTCACCTCGACGGTGATACCAGTGATGATATCAAAATTAAAAGAGATGGCACCTATTATAATTAGTATTGGAGTTGTTGCCACCGCCCTAGTGTATGGATTCTTTTACGTACAGAGAGGAAGCTAATATATATTTCCTTGTTTAATAGCTGTCTGATGTATTTTTTGTTAACATTCAATTCATACCAAAAAAAACTGACAATTTTAAACTAATTGTAACTTTCATACGCTATCCACAAATATGTGACAACTTGTGTAAAAGTTTCATGTAATACTTATGATTGTATTCAGTCATGTAGTTGTGTCAAAACGTCAGTGACTGCAGAAAAAAAACTCTTTTAGCAAATTTGGAAATGTCGCATCCCTGACTCCCCAGGAGAAGAACTATTCCGATGTTTTTGAAGGCTGTAAAGGCGCAGCAATACTTTGTCACCTATAGAGGCACAGTTTAGAAGCCAGCATTGTTGAAGATTGATCATGCGCAGTTTACCAGTGAAAACATTCATGGTCGGCTATTGAATAGGTATAGGCTATTATTGAATAGAATAGGCGCAATACTTTGTCACTTTTATAGGTACAGTTTTGAAGCCAGAATTGATGAAGACTGGTCACGCGCATTTTACTTGTAAAAACATTTCATCTTCGGCTATTAAATAGGTATAGGACTGCGTCATTGCCTATGGTCGAACAAGTTGCGAAACCATTTACTTGAAAATAGTTTCTACGCGCAAATGCTAGTCTTGGGCCTTATGTTGATCGGAACAGGAAAGTGCCTTTGAACTTTGAACTTTGCCAGTTCAGGTCGCTTGTAACAGGTGTGGCCAGCACATCACTGCGGTACGTGAACAATCCTTTGGGTCCAAATTTCGAACCGAACTGATATAATTTGGGACAGATTTATGACTCCCGACTAAGATTAGATAAGGTTTGTCATGTGAATGAACGAGTGTCACTGTTATAAGCTTTATTGTCGTTTAGGCCTTAGTTTAAAATATACTCTAAAGTTTTCAACGCTGTGACTATATAAGCTTACCATGAAAATTGTCAAATCACAACCAGCTAACAAATTATATTTCTTAAAATTGTATTAACTTGATTGCGTCATTAATCTTTTGAGAACAGAAAGGAATGTGATGAGTCAATAAAAGAACAAAATTGCTTACATGATCTTGAATTGTGGTATATTCATGAGAAAATATAAACACATACATACATATATGTACATATACATTGTCGAATATTGTCGAATATCTTTTAAAAACAGCTGAAATCCACAACTGCCTTATTGTGATATTTAATTTTTTTAAACATATATGCTGTTTTAATTTTACACAATTTTTTTAGTAAGCTCTGTCGGAAAGATTCAATCCTTCGCAAAACGGGTCCAACAGTTTTCCTGTAACCTCAAATGGGATAAGGATATCTTTTTATGTTTTTCCTTAAAATGTTATCGAAAGGTAATTAATTAGTCTACAAGCCCGCTAAACAGCGCCCTCACATTGGCATTTTGAATACCAAGGAACGCCCCTTTGACCATATATGGGCATACGGGTGACTGTAGATCTTTAAAGCACAAGACGTTCGAAACGAAAATCTTCCAGTGTCTATGCCTATGGAAAAGAAAACATGATCATCTCCTTCTCGTTCAGTATAGAAGTATGCGTTTTCTATCCAAAGTAAAATATAATGTACTGTATGCCTATATAATACAAACCGCAAACTTATTATATTTGTTCAATTCTTTCGCGCCACTTTTGTTACGCAGACATTGTGCGATTTCATTGAGTTACCGCCAAATCGAAAAACAAATACAGGTTTCAACAGATCGTTAAACGTGGTATGATTAATGAGGTTGACCCACAGTTCGCGAACTCGTTGATTCAGCGATAACTGGCAACATTTCAGCTTATTGGTAGCGCAACTTGAGCGTTAGAACCCACGTAACGGAAACATTGCATTAGTAAAACCGAGAACCTTAACCAGTCATACCATGGCGGCATCGATGTCATTTAGGCTAGTAGGTCTTGTTTAGTCGAAGCTTTTGCGTATTTCACAATATAAGCACAGTCAGAGTATTTTTTCTAGTATTCGATCTATTTATTATGACATATTAGTCACAATAAACATGTAAGCCGTGATGCCCGCAGCTCCTATTTGATAGTTATAGTGACGTCATCAGCCCTGGGGATGTGACATTTCAACAAGAAACTTCCGCGATAAATTGTGGCATTAAATCCAAACGATAAACTAGCTTGTACTTTGAAAAAGAACTTCGAACAATTTCTTGTATGAGAATAGTTAAGTGTTTAAAAAAAATAGATGAAGTGAAGGCGTGAGCAATCGGTATATAAGACAGTGAGGATAATATGATAACACATTGCTAGCACTTTCAGATTCGTAATTAATACAGTTTTATTTGTCTTCAAATACGTGAATATTTGCTGTTTACTGAGGTACCCATTTCTGCTAAAAAGCAAGTTAAAATGGAAATTACGCATATATTACCGTTGCACGCGTTTTGCCACTGATTAGACTCAATGTTGTGTACATTCTGTTAATTGTCCAATGAAAGCAAAAATCATGCACAGTGTAAATGAAATAGTGGAGCAAGTGGTAAATGATCTGAGCAGAGTTTTCATCCAGAGCCGACAGTCGGCGAAAATCACAGTCGCTTTGCGCTGTTTGTGCCATTTGTGGTTCGATACATAATGAAGGTGACTGTAGAGAAACTGACCAGTAGGCCAAACTCTCAGGAGGCTACTTTTCTTAAAAATTGATGCTCCTTGATAGCTAAAATGTTTTGATACCTACCACAATGTTAAGAAAATTTACATAAATTGTGCAAACAAACTATTCTTTTGGTTTTGACCATAGGGGATAGCCTATGTGTCCGTCCCCAGGGGTGGGTAGGTGTTTTGTTGTATTGCTAATAAAGGTTTATTCTACCAAACTTTGGTGTTTTGGTCTTGCACTGCCCTTGACAATCTTGCGTAAACGTTTGATCAGCATGCTGCATCTATTATCTGACCAGTTTGATTGCCTAATTCGACAAAGCAAGCAAGGTGGTAATTTAGTCTATTATCTGATGAGTTTGAGTGCCTAATTTGCCAAAGTAAGCAAGGGTAAATTACTAATCTGTGGACGCTGTCACCAGATTATCACCAGATTAACTTTGACAAAGTCAACAACGAGCGCACCAGCAAAGTATGTGCGCTCGTTGTTGACTTTGTCAAAGTTAATCCGGTGATAATCTGGTGACAGCGTCCACAGATTAGTAATTTACCTTTGCTCACTTTGGCAAATTAGGCACTCAAACTCATCAGATAATAGACTAAATTACCACCTTGCTTGCTTTGGCGAATTAGGCAATCCATGGAGTACCTCCATGGGCAATCAAACTGGTCAGATAATAGATGCAACATGCTAATCAAACGTTTACGCAAGATTGTCAAGGGCAGTGCAAGACCAAAACACCAAAGTTTGGTAGAAAAAACCTTTATTAGCAATACAACAAAACACCTACCCACCCCTGGGGACGGACACATAGGCTATCCCCTATGTTTCGACTGAACGATCGGGCTAGGAATGGTCGTTCAAGGACACATGTTTGACCTAAATAGCAGAAAAAAGTAATGGTTCGCTACGGATGCTTATACTGGCTACAGCTATTGCCCATTCTAATTCTGTGACCCTCTTGTCCGCCAATGAAAACGTGCGTACTACCTCTGCCCCTACAAACTTTCAACTCTAAATAACTGATAAACATATTAGTTTATATGAAGTGTTCACTACTAGGTTGTCGGTCTTTGATATTGGGATTACCAAGCAGCAAGCGTAGTGAGGAACAAGGGGTAGCTAGGGAAACTGAAACTGCCTGTAAAGACAGTCCCGATTTCCTTTACATGTAACGACTTTTGAAAGGTAAGCGCTATACCGACGCCCATGCATGTGTGGCTGTGCATTGAACCTTCACAGTGTTAACTCACGATGCACTAGCTGCAGTACAGTAGCTCGATGTGCGTATGCTACCCTGTCGGCCGTTTTTCGCTAGTTGGCATCCAAACTCGTCGAAACTTACTTGTAGATTACTTATTCTCAACAACATGTATTCTACTTAAAAGTAAAAAAAACTCTTTCTACATATCCACTGTGGTCACCATATCGCAGTCCCCATGTTCCATTTTGTAGGCTGTCAACCAATGGGTGTCCTATTTCGCGGACAAAAATCAGGTAATTGACCCTGAGCTGTCAACAATTCACAGTAGGATATATTTTTACGACATTTACAGTGTTAAACATTGTAAATCCAACCGTGGGGGGAAGGAGCATCACCTTATTAGAAACAAGAAATGGACGACATAACGTTGCTCAATTCTGAAAGGATTCGAGTAAGGCCACAGGGGTCGGCCCAGGGGTGTCAGTATCATAAAGGGCAGCTCTCGGCTATTGATAGCTGTGATATCGCAGCGGCGTATATCGAACGCGCTCGGGTTATTGGGGTCATCGCCACAGTCCCGCGATGGGTGGCGCCTATCGACACGATCATCGTGTGAATAGACAAAAAAAAATGCTTACCGACACGATCATCGTGTGAATAAACCAAAAAAAAATGCTTACCGACACCATGATCGTGTGGATAACGTGGTTTTTCTTACCTATCCACACGATGGTCGTGTCAATAAGACTAATTTTCCGCTTATTTGCACGATGATCGTGCAAATACTCAGTTTTCTTACTTATTTGCACGATGATCGTGTCTATAAGACGCATTTTACGCTTATTTACACGATCATCGTGCAAATAAGCGGAAAATGCTTCTTAAAGACACGATCATCGTTTTGATAAAGAACAACACATACCGACACGATCATCGTGTGGATAAGAAAAACAAACGGATAATCCACACGATGATCGTGTCTATAAGAAGTATTTTCCGCTTATTTGCACGATCATGGTGCAAATAAGCAGAAAATGGTTCTTATAGACACGATCATCGTGCAAATAAGCGGTTTTTCTTACTTATTTGCACGATCATTTTGCTTTTCCTGAAACGTCCTTTTTATAGTTTTTTACATCTCAAGACTTTAATTATCATCTCAATTAGAAAATTTGAATATTGAATATAGAGAAAATATGTTTCTTAAAAAAAATATGGGCGTACTCGGTCTGGTCATGGAGTTAGGAAGGTTTGCATGTTTGGGTGACTATATCCGCGACTCAATGGCGACTCTATCCCTACAGCGTGCAACCCCCTAAATTACAAATAAATAAGCTAAAATGCAAAAAAAAGTATGCACGACGTTTCAAACTTGACGGCCATCTTTTATCCTGGAAATGTCGCAAACGAGTGATGGTGAGTTCCATACATCGGCTGTGTAGGTACTGTGTGTACTAGTATGGCGCTTTGCTTGAGGGGTTTGTTAGTTTGACTCAAATTACTGGCAGTGGATCGGCGGAGATTGTCAAATGCAATGAATTTAGCGAGAAAATAGCAAAAATAGGAAAGGAGAGTAAAAGAGCGAGAAGGGAAAAATTACAAAGTAACTGACAGAAAATAAAGAGGGAAAAAAAAACACGTGGCGGCGATCGGGATTCGAACGTGCATCTCCTGAGGCTCGGCTTCCATCGTTCACATGTGATCACTCTGCGTGACCGGTGTGCCATCGGGTTATCGATGCCAATGAGGGAGAAAATAAGCAATATAAATAAAAGAAGTATTGTTGTCTCTTTCAAGCTGCGATTTTGTTTGTTATGTTCTCAAATTCAATTTTTTGGCAGTTTGAGCCTCGAAAACGTGAAATATTGAGATCGCGAACAAGATTTCATTCGTGGTTTATTATAAAACTGCAGTGGATTTTAGCAAGCGATGCCAGCAATTCAATTGTCAATTGAACACATGGGCCTAAGGCTAAATTATGGAGAACACACTTTTTGTCACACGAGGAAATTTTATTTCAGCTCGAAAGCCGTACATTTGAGACCACTTGATAACGCAAAATGGTGACATAAGTGTACAATTTGCATTTGATCGCAAATTATCATGATCGTGTCGCTAAGTTGCTTTTTATTCCTGCTTACCGACACGATCATCGTGTCGATAGCCACAACGCCCGCGATGACCCCAATGACCCGAGCGCGTTCGATATACGCCACAAGTACCGCTGCTATATCACAGCTAGGCTATTGACACTGGGTGTCAATAGATGATCAGAGTCGCTGGTTTGCTCCAAGGTCATACTAGTATTTTGTGGAGGGACCGTGTTTGCTCCAATCACCCTGCGCCTACGCGCCCCATAGACGTGTGCAACACTAACAATAGATCCTGGTTTAACTGTTTAAGTGCCTTAATTAAAGACAATGGAATGGACTTTCTCCTTGATAAAGCTCCATCACTTAAACACCACAAAGTTATAACTGGTTTAATGAAAAGAAATTTAACAAACAATTATGAAGTCTTTTGGAAAAATTTGATCACTGATGAAAATAGTAAACTAAGAATGTATGCCAAAATAAAACGTTATTTTAGATTAGAACCCTACTTAACACAGTTACAAGGTGAGAAAAGAAAATTGCTCACCAAACTTCGCATTAGCAATCATGATCTAGCAATTGAAAAAGGGAGACACACTGTTCCAAAAACCCCAATTACTGAAAGATACTGCAATCAGTGTAACACCAACAGTATTGAAGATGAAACACACTTTTTATTAGTCTGTCAGAAATACAAAGTCCAAAGAAAGTACTTTTTCAGTAAAATCAATTTCCCAAACGACTATACTGAAAATCAGCTTATTTCTCTACTAAGAAAACAAGAGTTATCTTTTAATGAACAACTTGCAGATTATATTTTTACTTTATATAAACAAAGAAATACCTAGTTATATTTATTACTAGCTACTATTATTATACTGTAATACTTTATCTTTATTGAAGAAAATTTTAACTTATTTTTGTATCACACTTTTATTGCCACAAATGTGATGTAAATCATATATTTACAAGCAAGCAATAAAAATATTATTATTATATACGTATGTACGCTTATCTGACAGAACGTGCTTATCTGACAAAAACAACTAATTACTGCTTGTAGCCTTACTCGTTTGTGGAAAGTAATCCCACAAACAATATTTTATCTGTTAAAACACACAAACGAAATCTTAATTAGAGCATTTTAAAATCACAAACATCACAAAATAGCCATATAATCGTTAAAAAATACAGTAAATTTCATTGATTGCGTAAAATCGCCGATGCACCTCAATCAATCACTGTGTATACATCGATCAACACATAGAGGCTGTCTTAAGGGGTAGAGGAGAGGGCACGAGGTCACATGAGGTCATCCGCTCTCACGGTATGCGATGGCGGGAGTATCAAAATCACCACAGTGGCAAGGAGAATACTTCTTGTTTTTGTTTTTCATCACCTTCCTCGATCGCTAATTTTGCCATTTAAGTACATAAATTATACTCAATAAACACGCAAGTGGATGAGAAAAAAAGCACATACATGTTGCAATACGGAGTTATCTTCATGGTTTAGGTCTCGACTACAGTAGTAAGCGAGCGCGAGCCCGGCCGATGGAAGAACAACCACAATAATTAAATAATAACACATGAGAGCTTGGGCAATATCACGATTTATTGCCTGCCCAAGGGATGGTGGTCATGATCGAAATACTGATGATGCCCGAGCCCGAGGGCAGGCAAAAAATCGTGATATTGCCCAAGCTCTCATGTGTTATTATTTTTATTACACCGAACAAGCAAACATGCAAAGAAACAAAAACACAAAGACTTCTTCGAGTACAGTTCGCCTTCTGAGTCCGGACCTCAGCGCGCCTAAAATGTTGTCAGTGCCGAGTCTAGAGTTGCCGCTAAAGTTTGCCGATCTCCTCGGTGGCGTATCCAAATTTGTTGCTTGCACAGTCGCTGAACACAGAAATTGCATTCCTTGTTGCCATTTTCGTTCGTTTGCTGTTTACTTGCATCAAAATATCGTCTAACTGTGCCGGTGACAGCTCTGCATGACGTAAGTTGCCAACTGCAAGGTACAACAAGCGAACGACAATTTGTTTTGCGCAGAAAGGAGGCGCAGTAAGTAAAATGATGTCATCCATGTAATATCAAATGCAGAGGGCATCATCACATTCGCAGAGGGCATCATCACGTTTTGTAACACATCTCATCCGCAGTCTGTATTCTAATTCGCCAGTTGATAGTCACGTGGGATGCATTCTTTTTGTGCTGATCCACGTAAACGACGTCATCAGGCATCATTTGTTGGAACTGTTGCCTGCCAGGCATCAGTTCCGACAAATGATGCCCGCTGACGTCAAAAACGACATTGACGCGTGCGCGGACCGGAATGTAAACAAAGATGTCGTCTGCGGCCGATCGAAACGATAGTCGAGAATTTTTTTGGTTTATCCTACTTTCTGAAGAAGAATTGAATGCTTTGGTTTCCAACAAGGACTCAAAACGGACGAAAACTGTAATCAAAGGTGCATTGAACGTTCTGAAGTATTGCGATCCAGGTCTGTTAGGAAAAACGTTTTCTTACCGCACCACTCCAACATATTACATCATAGGCCTACACGAGACAAGTTTTGTGTATAGTACGTTCTTATGCATGGCTGCGGATGAGATGTGTTACAAAACATATATTGACTGGCCATGAGGGCAACAGCATACGTCTTTAATCCCTCGGGCCTGTGAGTCACCCCCAAAAACAGACTGTTTCCCTCGGCCTACGGCCTCGGGAAACAGTCTGTTTTTGGGGTGACTCACAGTCCCTCGGGGTACAGACGTATGCTGTTGCCCTCATGGCCAGTCAATATGTGTATACTTTTACATGTCACGTGAGTCGTGTTTAACCAATGGCAGTGCATGCTGAATGAGTGAGGTGTAATAAAAAATGATTAATTATGTCAACAATTTGAGCGTTGTGGCTATCGACACGATGATCGTGTCGGTAAGCAAGAATAAAAAGCAACTTAGCGACACGATCATGATAATTTGCGATCAAATGCAAATTGTACACTTATGTCACCATTTTGCGTTATCAAGTGGTCTCAAATGTACGGCTTCCGAGTTGAAAAAAGTTTCCTCGTGTGACAAAAAGTGTGTTCTCCATAATTTAGCCTTAGGCCCACGTGTTCAATTGACAATTGAATTGCTGGCATCGCTTGCTAAAATCCACTGCAGTTTTATAATAAACCACCAATGAAATCTTGTTCACGATCTCAATATTTCACGTTTTCGAGGCTCAAACTGCCATAAAATTGAATAAGAGAGCATAACAAACAAAATCGCAGCTTGAAAGAGACAACAATACGTCTTTTATATATATGGCCTATTTTGTCTTCTAGTTACAACGATAACCCGGTGGCACACCGTGAACGCAGAGTGATAATGTCTGAACGATGGAAGCCAAATCTCAGCAGATGTACGTTCGAATCCTGGTCGGAGCCACGAGTTTTTTTCCCCTCTTTATTTTTCTGTCAGTTACTTTGTAATTTTTCCCTTCTCGCTCTTTTACTCTCCTTTCCCCTTTTTTCTATTTTCTCGCTAAATTCATTGCATTTGACAATCTCCGCCGATCCACTGCCAGTAATTTGAGTCAAACTAACAAACCCCGCAAGCAAAGCGCTACAGTACATACACAGCCGATGTATGGAACTCACCATCACTCGTTTGCGACATTTCCAGGATAAAAGATGGCCGTCAAGTTTGAAACGTCGCGCGTACATTTTTTTTGCATTTTAGCTTATTTATATGTAATTTAGGGGGTTGCACGCTGTAGGGATAGAGTTGCCATTGAGTCGCGGACATAGTCACCCAAACATGCAAACCTTTCTAACTCCATGACCAGACCGAGTACGCCCATATTTTTTTTAAGAAACATATTTTCTCTATATTCAATATTCAAGTTTTCTAATTGAGATGATAATTAAAGTCTTGAGATGTAAAAAATTGTAAAAAGGATGTTTCAGGAAAAGCAAAATGATCGTGCAAATAAGTAAGAAAACCCGCTTATTTGCACGATGATCGTGTCTATAAGAAGCATTTTCCGCCTATTTGCACGATGATCGTGCAAATAAGCGGAAAATACTTCTTATAGACACGATCATCGTGTGGATTATCCGTTTGTTTTTCTTATCTACACGATGATCGTGTCGGTATGTGTTGTTCTTTATCAAAACGATGATCGTGTCTTTAAGAAGCATTTTCCGCTTATTTGCACGATGATCGTGTAAATAGGCGTAAAATGCGTCTTATAGACACGATCATCGTGCAAATAAGTAAGAAAAACTGCGTATTCGCACGATCATCGTGCAAATAAGCGGGAAATGCGTCTTATAGACACGATCATCGTGCAAATAAGTAAGAAAACTGTGTATTTGCACGATCATCGTGCAAATAAGCGGAAAATGCGTCTTACTGACACGACCATCGTGTGGATAGGTAAGAAAAACCACGTTATCCACACGATCATCGTGTCGGTAAGCATTTTTTTTGGGTCTATTCACACGATCATCGTGTCGGTAAGCATTTTTTTCGTCTATTCACACGATGATCGTGTCGATAGGCGCCACCCAATTTGAGAGCAGTTTACATAAACAAAATCCTTCGTGTAGAAGACTTCGTAGAGTTTTGTCAGATAAGCACATTTTGTCAGATAGGCGCCGTACATACGTAAAGGTACGTTTTACTTTTATATACACACGTCTATCATGTCTATGGGGCGAGTAGGCGCAAAGCGGAACTGAAGTAAATGAGGCCTCGGTATCTCGGTATAGTATTTCAAAGAAAAGAGTTCATAATTAAACATAATCTAGAACCATTTTGTCATATTTCATGATTTTAATCTTGACAAAATCTGAACGTGTGATTTGTTGTAAAAAAACAAGCTTGGGTGTAGTAACGGGGCAGAAGCTGCAACTCTTGATGATGGTTGCAATATTTCTATGCAATATATCAACTACAGTACAGTTTCTTGCGGTCTCAATACAGCAGGCTGAAACACACAATATCATTTGTCAATGATAAAAATGCATGGTACACATACATACACCGACTGTGTTGGTAAGCTGAATACTGGACAGTTCAACATGATGCTGTAGGCAGTAGAACAAGAATACAGTCGTATAAACTGAATAAAAAAATGCCAAAATTATCAAAGTTAATACAGCTACTGCCTACAGGCAGTGTCACTATCATGTAATGCCCTGCTACCGCAGTGTCACTGTCACTGCATACCTGAGAAGTGACAGAGATAGCTCTGACTCTGATGTACATGGTAGTTGAAGAAAGGAGACGAAAAATTTTGATCACATAGGGGGCTTTGAAATTTTTTTAGGGTAAATATGGGGGATCTAAAAAAAATGGGATTTCAATCGCGATTCCTTCAGGTCCCCCGCTATTTGTGAACGCAGCCTCAAAAGCCCTTCACCATGCATCATAGAAATCACCCTATATCAGAGTTTGTCTCCAAAGTGTACACCACAAGTCATCTTAAATCCCCATATAATTATGTACGTTTCAGACTGAGATTGGGTACATGCAGAAGCAGCCTCAAAGTTGGGTAAAAGCCGGGCGTAAAAGGCGGGGCCTTACGAGCCGCTAATGAGTCATTTGGTCAGGATGAAAAGGCCCCCTCCACCTTGGTGATCGGCAGAACAAATTAATGAAGGGGGAATTAGGGAGGGTAATTCAGAGAAATTACTCTCATTATAATAATTGGATGACATTGAAATGTTATTCATTTTTCATTGAATTACCTGCCAAACCTTGAAATTGGAAAATCTAAAAAGTAAAAGGGAACAAAAACATTTTCAGATCCCCCATAGGCAGAGAAAACTCTCAAACTACCCCCAAAAAACATGTTTGAATCCCCCTGAATTCTTCCAGCCCCCTTGCCATTTTTGTGAACGCAGCCTTGGTAGACAAGGCTGTTTATTGTGTGCCTCCAAACATTATGTAATGATGTGGCCACATACTGCCTTTCACAAACTTCTTTTTAACTTAGTATGAATAGCTCAAATATTGCTTTTTCTTTACCATTTGAAATTAAAGAAAAAACACAATCCTTTTGGTCATTTTTTGTCACCATAACAGTAACTAAGGTATCACCTCTAATAATATAAGTTATTTGATCACCTTAATTATCATAATCCACTCGCACTGGTTGTTAGTTCCACCACAGTCTCCAACTAACTAACTGCCCAGACATGAGACCTTGGCAAGTGAAGAAGCTTAATTATCTACCTTTACTTCGCCAATGCACTGATGGTAGACAAGAACCCTCTTTCTTCTTGTCAATCTAGTCCTTGGTGTAATAAAGGTTGCGTTTGTTGCTTATCTTCTCACAGGAAAGCCAGGACAAACAAATAAACAAGCATACAAACTAATCAATAAACAAAAAGTAAACAAACAAACAAACGAACAAATAGAAATCTTGAATAAAATAAAGATACGAACAAATATATATAGAAAAATTAAAAATAAACACAAACATTTAATAACTAGTCATTGCTCATTATACTTGAATAATGATACCATACTGCCATGGCACCTTAAATATTTGCCTGTGTTGTTCTGTCAATTATTTCAATTCTTATTCAATGTGTTGTTTTTTCTAATATATATATATATATATATATATATATATATATATATATATATATATATATATATATATATATATATATATATATATATAATATATATATATATATATATATATATATAGTAAAACAAAGCAGGTCAAGACGCACCAACTCAGGACACCAAGCTCTTCATTTATAAAATTTATTACACCGACGTTTCGTGGGAGTAATCCCACTTTATCAAGGTTAAAACGATCTGAAATAAAATAACAACGACAAACTTAAAGTAAAATACACATATATATATATATATATATATATATATATATATATATATATATATATATATATATATATATATATATATATATAGGCTATATTATATAAGTATATTTAATATGCATACTTGTTTTATTTAATTTGTTTATCTATTCAATGATTTTGATTATATTTGTATGTTTGTTTGTTTGTTTTGTTGGTTGATTCTTTGTTTGTTTATCTTAGCTTACCTATGGTCTTCATCCATGCCTTTCCTGTAATAACTCATCCAGGTCATAAGTTCCTATGAGTACACATATCAGTTTCCACGATATGTAATATATGGAACAGATTCATGCCCTGATAGTGCAGAGGAAAGGATCAATTCTGAATGTATTGGTCTTGGTGACTATTGGTGAATTCAGTTTTGATTATTTAGCGTCGACTCTATCCACTCCAAATGCATCTAGCTGTTTTGGCAGGTGAGGCTAGTCAGTAAGTTGAAGAGAGACACACACAATACAACTGCTTGTAAAAGGGAATCACATAACCAGAGCATGAAGAAAGGAGTGCGGATGTACTAGAGCTTCTTCAAGGCAGAATAAATTTCCCTATAGTAATGATGGTAGAGAATTGATAGCGACAGCAAAAGATAGTTTTATCAAGAGGCAAGAAAACAAGTCATCGCTGATGACACAGTCCCTGCTCGCACCATTAATTGTGATGCACATGCACACTACAATACAATGTCTGTGTGCCAAGTTTAAATGAAATCTGTTCAGGGATAGTTGAGTCACAGTTCAAAAACATGAAAAAATTGCAACAAAATGGCCGCCCAGTAGCCATATTGGATCGTATTGTAAAATAAATTTACATGCATATATATGCCATACACTGATAGTACTTTATCTGTGTTCCAATGTTGAACAAAATCGGTTCAGGGATAGTTGAGTTATGGCTCAAAAACATGAAAAAATCACAACAAAATGGCCGCTAGGAGGCCATATTGAATCGTGTCCCAAAATAAATTGACGTGCATATGATGCCACAGTACTAAGCTTGCACACAGTTTGAAACAAATCGCTAGGGATGACAGAGAAACGGCTGCTGACAGATGGAAGGACGGACAGAAGGAAGGATGGGACCCAATCTGTAAGTCCCCGCCAGCCTGCGTCCGCGGGGACTCATAGTGACAAAAGGGGAGCTACTGTGCACTGCATATTCAATATCCCCTGAACAAAATAATACTTTATTAACACACATCATTCTATGGTAGGGATGGAAAGGGTTACAAGAACTCAGAAGAAGAAAAAAGATAATAGTGTCTCAGAAATCTCACTGCAAATACAAGGGAAAAAGTCTTAATGAAGACACTACATACATATCACAAAAAGTAAAAAAAAAGAAAGAGAATACAGTCAGTGATTATAGTATTTTTGCTGTAACTCCACACATGTTAAGGTGAAGTACTACGAATCACGTCAAAATTAAGTTGTGGTGTCATTTTCTTGAAACTTTGCACAAATATTCTTTGAAGTTGTGCAAGCGCAAAAATGAAATAAAAAATGGGGGTCACCGCGCTCGTTTCCATGGAAACGGACGTTAAAATGGCGTCGTTAGAAATAAATAAAAATGATATAATTCACTTAAACTAAAGAAAGCAATTATAAAACGCACAGCAAATGAGTTCATTTTAATAAATACCAAGACTTAAGATCCATATCTATCGAATGTATAGTTTTCATGATGTTTGTAAAGAAATTCTAACATAAGTATCGATTACAAAATGACGATATCGAAATTATATCACTACATAATTTTCGAACTTTCTTCCTGTCGCTCTGAATGGTGTCATTTTGACCAAACTTGGCGAATAAAATCCTGACATAATACCATTTTGTTTACACTTTTAATAAAAGGGTGTCACCATGATACTTTTTACAATATCTCCAGGTGAATGGGTAATATGCGCCATGTACATGGGAGAGAAATGTTAATTTTGTCGCTCATTTTGAATAAAAACCAGCTTCCTAGGGGGTCAATATATGACAAGGTTATAGGTCACATGTATTTCTAAGAGACTGGGTCAAAAAATTAGGTAAAAGCGCAATTTCAACAATGACAGGTGATGTTAAATACATGCGCAACAAAATAACCCATTTGCGGCAGGCTGGAGTTAAATCTGCGCAGTAACGTTCTAGAGCGTGTGCGCGTCCGAATTCGTCGCGCTTTACCTTAATATATATATTTTGCCAAATTGATTGATATTAGCTATATGGGAGATAACCAAAGAGACTGCACTGTTCCTCTTTTAAAACTCTGACTTAATACTTAACTTTACCATTATTCACTTAGATGTTTACTATTTTTCTCCTGCTATATATATTGTTCACTTTTCAAATTTTAACTCTTGCATTGAATGTTGATTGATTGATTGATTGATTGATAACATGTTCAACTTTGACCACATAATCTCTTAGATTTGCCATTTACCATCGTCGATGTAATAGAATTGCATATTTTATTCTGTAGGAGGAAAAACTATTGTCAGAAGAATGGGCTCACACAAGAAAGTACTCACACTCTTTTACAATTCCCGTTCATACTTTTCCCAAAGGGTGAGTAGGTAGTTCTATACTTCTCAACATGTTAAGGTAGTGTGCACCTCAAAAGTGAAAGACTTAAACTTTTGCTCAAACTTTCCTTAAGGAATCTTTCATCCATTCTCTTTCAAAATCAAGAATAAAAATCTGGGGTTCACCATGCAAATTTTGGTACTAGAGAAACAAATTATCCAAGATTTACCGATATTTACAATTCAAAATGGCCGCCATCCATGTGTTAACTCTATGAAGAAAAATAAAATTTTTGAATTTCAAAAAACTAAGCCAGTGAAAAGTTTCCTTACACCAAGAGCTTTAAAATGAACCTCCACAAGTGGTATATCAGAAAAGAGTTGTAAAAGTTTGAGAGTCCGAATATCTGTCCCCGAGGTGTGTTCTACCTTAAAGTTCATAGCATAAAAGTAAAGTATGAGACCTCCACTACAGAAATTGCACGCTATAACATGTATACCTTACAAGTTATATGCAGCATGGAGGTCATGTGAGGTCAGAGAGTCTTCAGACTGTTGCTGTAAGTGCACCACTATATAACCAGATATGAACTGAAAATGCTCAGGTTTCATTATATATTGCAGTTATGCGTAAATTTGAACCTTTGCCACATGTTTGCAACTTCATTGAAAGTGTTATGATCAAGATAATGAATAATATTCACCACAGATTAATTCTAAATCCAAGTATATATCCCAAATCAGGAAAGTTTATTAAAATATGCAAATTAGGAATTGACTGAAATGTTCTCATTAAATATGCAAATTGGGCATTGGCTGAAGTAAAAATGTTAAATGACTTTCAATAATGTCGTATCATAGTATCTTTGATGTACAAAGCAATTTGTCAACTTTGGTCTAGTCAAGACAGATAAATATCCTTCATTAGGAAAGTTCATTAAATTTGCAAATAAAGAATTAGCTAAAGTAAAAATGCTTAATGACTTCCAATGTTGTATCATAGTATCTTTAATGTACATAGCAAGTTTCGTCAAATTTGGTCTAGTTGATACAGATAAATATCCCTAATTAGGAAAGTTAATTAAATCTGCAAATTAGGAATTGGCTGAAGTAAGGCCAAAAAAAATAATAGGTTTGTTTCTGGTCATTGACATGTGGCAAAAATGATGCGGTGACGCGATTTTTTTTTCAATTTTTTTTTATTTTGGCTGGAATTTGATACATTTTCTCCTTTTTTCCACAGGGGAAAATGAAAAACAGGAAAAAAAAGAGTTGACGCGCACACTTTGAAGTGATGCGCGCGCTGACCAGAAACAAACCAATTTTTTTGGCCTAAAAAGGTTTAATGACTTTCAATAATGTTGTTTTATTATATCTTCAATATATGTAGCAAGATTCATCAACTTCGGTCGAGTCAATTCAGATATATATCCCTATTAAGTGAAGTTCATTAAATATGTAAATAAGGAATTGGCCGAAGTAAAACTACTTAATGATTTTCAATAATGTTATAACATAGTATCTTCAATGTACATAGCAAGTTTCATCAACTATGGTCAAGTCAATTCAGATATATATATCTAATTAGGAAAGTTTATTAAATGCAAATACGTATTTGGCTGAAGTAAAACTGCTTAATGACTTTCAACGATGTTATTTCATAGTATCTTTAATATACATAGCAAGTTTCATTAATTTTGATCAAGTCAATTCAAATAAATATCCCTAATTTCAAAGTTCATTAAATATGCAAATTAAGAGTTTGATGAAGTAAAAATGCTTAATGACTTTCAATAATGTTAAATCATAGTATCTTCAAGATACATACCAAGTTTTGTCAATTTTGATTACGTCAAATCAGATATATATCCCGAATTAGGAAAGTTCATTAAATATGTAAATTATCCATTATCTTTTATGTTACCCCTTAATATTTTTCACAGCTAATATATCTTGGTGTGATCAACATTTGTAGCAAATCTCATCAAATTGTGTGCAGTCATTGTCAATATATATCTGTTTTTTTCTAAAATCATTAGTTATGCAAATGAGCAAAAAGTAAGCAAGCCACACCCACCAAAAACTAATCAGTTCTTGCCATTTGCAAACTGAATCTTTGTACCAGATTTGATTCTGATCTGATGAGCCATTTTTGAGATATCGAACACACAGACAGACAGACAGACAGACAGAAATCGCTGTGACATATGCTCATGTGTGTGAACACGTGAGCAAAAAAAATTTGTTCCTTCTATGCTGGTCAAGCCATTTTAATAGCAATAAGGTCCATTTGCAGGTAAGCATATGAACGTTCTTGTAACCATAGACCCCGAACTGCCTGATACGGTTCGCATTAGTTGCTTACACCACAGGATGCCAGGATAAACAGACAAACAAAAAAAATAACACAAAAATCAACCAAACAAACAAACATTAACGTAAACAATTAAAACACAAACAAATAACAAACAAGCCAATAAATGAAAGCAAACAAACAAGTAACCAGATATGAACTGAAAATGATCACGTGTTTCATTATATATTGCAGTTATGTGTGAATTTGAATCTGTGTCACATGTTTGCAACTTAATTGAAAGTATTATGATCAACATAATGATCAATATTCACCACATTAATTCTAAAAGACCAAGGAGTATACAAATATGTAATTAGCTGAAATAAAAACATTAAATTTCTTTGACTACTGTCATTGTATCACCACTTTATATAGCAAGTGTTATTACCTTTGGCCAAGTCCTTCAAGATATATATACCAAACTGTGAAATCCCATTAGATATGCAAATTATAAATTAGCTGACATGAAAATGTGAAATGACTTTCAATATTGTTTTAACCTGGTATAATCATCAATGTATATAGCATGTTTTGCCAAATTGAATCAAGTAAATCTAAGTATATATCCCTAATTGGAAAAGATCATTAAATATGCAAATAAGGAATTGGCTGAAGTAAAAATGCTTAATAATTTTCAATAATGTTGCATCATAGAATCTTCAATGTATGTAGCAAGTTTAATGAACTTCGGTCCAGTCAATTCAGATATATATCCCTAATTAAGAAAATTCATTAAATATGCAAATTAGGAATTGGCTGAAGTAAAAATGCTTAATGATTTTCAGTAATATTGTATCATAGTAGCATCAATATATGTAGCAAGTTTCATCAACTTTGGTCCAGTCAATTGAGATATATATCCCTAATTAGCAAAGTTCATTAAATATGCAAATTGGGAATTGGCTGAAGTTAAAATGCTTAATGACTTTCAATAATGTTAAATCATAGTATCTTCAATATACATACCAAGTTTGGTCAATTTTGATAAAGTCAAATCAGATATATATCCCTAATTAGGAAAGTTCATTAAATATGCAAATCAGCAATTATTTCATGTCAGCCCTTAATGGTTCCCGCTGCTAATATATCTTGGTGTGATTAACATTTGTAGCATGTCTCATCAAATTGTGCGCAATAGTTGTCAATGTATAGCCGTTTTTTCTAAAATCATTAATTATGCAAATGAGCAAAAAGTAAGCAACCCACACCCACCAAAAACTAATTAGTTCTTGCAATTTGCAAACTGAATTTATGTACCACATTTGAGTCTGATCTGATAAGCCGGTTTTGAGATATGGAGCGTACAGACAGACAGACAGACACACAGACAGACAGACATCGCTGCGACATATGTTCATGTGTGTGATCACGTGAGCAAAAAATTGCTAACTAACAAATGAAAAAAACACATAAATAAAAACCCAAATAAATTTTTCAAAAATACGTTACTTAAAAAATTAATATGAGATCCCAGCAAAGCAGGGCTACCAGTTTTCAGTCTGTCTTTTATTCAAGTGGACCGTAATATTTTAAAATCTTGTGTTTTAATATTACTATACTAACAATAACTCACATGAAGAATATGACAAAATTTTGCTTATGCAGTATGTAAGTGGTGCTCATGGCTAACTTGCCAGTGGTAAAAATTTCCCCAAGTTACTTTTTGTGTTCTCCAATGTATTAAAATCACGTACTTAGGAATTTGTCATGTGTTCCTGTAATTGTTTTCAACAATGGATTTTTCTGTCGTTATTTCAATACATTTGTTGAAAAGATAATCAATTTATTTTGCAGTCCTTGTTGACAATTGAGGAAAAAGGACTTGATTTCAAGAAGCGGATACTTATTCTCCATCTCAAGGAACATTTGGAACCTTGGTATTTGGACATCAATATCAAAGGAGAAGTTCCTGCAATAACTCATGGTGACCATAGTGTATCTGACTCAAACCAAATACTGGATTACCTGGATAAAGAATTTCCAGAATGTAGGTATTTGACTGACAAAATAGATATTTCTTGTAGAAGAATTTGCCCACGGTGAGACTAAAACAAAGGGCATTGAAGAACTGAATGATGGTATTTCTGAAAACGGTGAGCACGAGAGCAGTATTTTCAGTCCAGAATTGAGTGAAGGACAGTGTAACCTCTCAAGAGTAGAGTGATGGACAGTCTTATCCGTACAAAATGGGTTGAGCATTTTCTGAACTACACAATAGGGTAGAGGACATATTTTAACGGCAAAATAGGGTGAGGACATAATTTTTAGTGTACACTGCAAAATAGGGCAAATGACAATATTCATATGGCTTTATAGTGAAGAACACTATTTTCATGACAGTGTAGGTTGAAAAACCATTTCCATAACAGAATAGACTGAAGGACAATATTTTCATGATGGAATAGAGTGAAGGACAGCATTTTTTATGCAAAATAGGGTGATAAATATGATTAAAGACTTTAGTTTCATTACAGTGTATAATGTTACAGTGTACCACTTTCACGAGGAATCATGGGTAAAATACGGTGCTTATATGGCAGAATATGGTGAGAAACAGTATTTCCACTGTAAATTAGGGAGAAGAACGATTTTATAGTGCATAGTATCGTGAAGGACACTATTTTCACTACAGAGCAGGGCAAAGGTCACTATTTTCACTGCAGAATTTTGTGAAGGACAGCATTCTTACAGTAATTAGGCAACAAAGAACAAATCAGTGCAGCATATCATGGAGGACAGCATTTTTAATGCAAAATTGAGCGAAGGACAATTTTATAACGCTGAATATGATGTGGGACAATATATGGCATCACTACACCAAAAATTAGCTTAATACGTGCAGCGGTTTTGGAGTTTTTGTATTGGACGGACAGACATTCATCCATATATACATACATACATACATACATACAGACAGACAGACAGACAGACAGACATCTCACATACAGACTTTTTTCAACCATATAACCTCCCAATTGCCATATATGTATGGCAAATGGGAGCTAAAAACGAAATTCAGAGTCAACATTTCATGTTTTACCAGCTCTCTTATGTGAAAGAAATTTTGAAACATGAAAATATACAATTTTAGGTTTTTGATATTAGGCACATGATACATAATATTGGAATGCATGTATTTGAATTTCTTCCAGCTCCAAGATTGCAACCAGACGAGACTACTCCAGCAGGGAGAAAGGTCAAGCAATGGAGAAATCACATTGAGGATTTGAACATTAGCAGAATTACGTTCGGAAGCATAAAACACAGAAATGAACTGACAAAGAATGCTCTTGCACCAACTACTAGTTTAAGATTTGTTGAAGGTTGGTGACACACACACACACACACACACACACACACATATATATATATATATAAAATCTGTGCCTGCATCATTTTCTACAAGAATATATTGTCACAGTAGTTCCCTACCCAAAATATCCCTGGTCCTTAAAGACCCTTTAAGTTTTCCTGCAGGCAACATTATACGTTTCTGTTACTTGAAGTCACCACTGCAAACTATTTGACCTCTCTGATATGTTGATACTATGGTAGAACATTAAACCGTGCAGGTAAGAATCTTTAACTGAATTTAGTTTAGCAATAACTGTGTTCTTCATATCTTGTAGTAAAACTCCATAGATTATACATGCATTTTTTTTCAATAGGATCTGGAAAGAATCCAGATGCAGAGTTTGAAGCTTTGATGAAGAAATATCCAAAATACAAAGAAGTCTACGAAAAGAAGATAGCTAAATGGAGATCATTGCGGGAGAGGATCAATGATTATGATATAGTCGTCGGTGAAATTAAAAGGCTTGACGTACTCCTTGATGAAATTGAAAAACAACTTGAGGAAACGAAGGCTCAAAGTGGGTCAGGTAAGAATATTGTAACTCCAGAGAAACTTCCATTTGCAGGTATCCTCAGGAAATTGAGTTTTGTATTTTGTTGTGCTCACGTGAACACATGATATCATTTGAGGAAATATGCCTATAAAACTAGTGAAGGATAAGAGTTTTCTGTCGGTTGACAATTAAGGAATGTTTAACAAATTTAATTTTTCCTAATAATTTTTCTTTTTTTAAAAAAAACTAATAGCAGCACGTTTATCATACACTGTGACATTTACCTGTTCTGTTCTAACGGTTTACTTATCAACTGTTCTTGAATATCAGGTGAGGAACACTGGCTTCTCGGCCATGCGTTCACAGCAGCTGATGTATATTTGGCTGTATTGCTGGACAGATTGAAATATGTTGGATTGCTACATCATTTCCACGGATCCAAACCTCTGTTGACTGCATATTATGAACAGCTCCATCAACGAGAAACCTTCTTGAAGAGTTGTGTTAACCTACCCAGCAGGCTCACATCAGTGATGATACCAATGATGATATCAAAGATGAAAAAGATGGCACCTATAACCATTGGCACTGGAGTTGTTGCCACTGCCCTAGTGTATGGCTTCTTTTACGTATAGAGAAGAAAACAGATTTATTTCCTTGTTTTATAGCTTCCTGGTTTATTTTCATTTGCACTGAATTCATCGCAAAGAACTGACAATTTTCAACTAATTGTAACTTCCACATGCTCTCCATAAATATATGACAGTCTTTGTAAATTTTAATGCAAAAGTGAAAGTTGGAAAGTGAAAAAAGAGGAAATTGGGGAGATCAGCTGGCCAGATCTATTGATTAAAGGGACAAAGTCAGCCATTTTTCATGAATTTTGTTTGATACGAGATATTACTTATATTGTTTGACATGTTGAAAGACACTGAATGAATGGGTGAACATGCATATATTCGACCCCGGTTTTAGACACGATACATGAAACCATCGCGAAAATGAATTAATGCTCATGACCATTAATTCATTTTCGCAATGGTTTCGTCTACCGTCTCTAAAACCAGAATCAAATATATGCATGGTCACCCATTCATTCAGTATCTTTCAACATGTCAAACAATATAAGTAGTATCTCATATCAAGCAAAATTCATGAAAAATGGCTGACTTTGTCCCTTTAAATCTAGGTGTGTTTTTTTTGGTTGTGATGTGAATTACATAATCAAGCGCAACTTAGAAAGTTTGATTTCTTCTATCATGTCCCTCTATGCTTGTATTGAAAATATCCTGAAATGTTGGTCTGCAAGAAATTTAACTCTGTATGGTAAAATAGTGAATGTATAAAGTTTAGCAGCTTAGAAACTTACTTATGTTGTCAAGTTATGCATTGTACCTTATGGATTTTCTGTACTTGATTGGCTGTTTTGCACGCTTTTTGTGGGGCTGGAAGTTTGAGTGAGTAAAATCCCACACTATATTTGGAGAGTAATGTGGAATCAATGCACCTGACGTTTTCAGTCAGAATAAGGTGCTGAGAGGATCTTGGGCTGAGTGAAAGGTTTAGCATCAGATCCTATCAACTGCCTCTCACAGTCATGGAAATTAGTTCCCTTTCACTATTTGTTTAACCCTTTCATCGCCATGGTTTGGCCCAGCCCCATTGTTGATGATGGTGACTGTGGACCTGTTTACAGGGAATCGGGGTGAACAGTTTAAGATGGCATTGCTGATTTAATGTTTCTGATTACTTTTGCCTAGGCCAAGCATTTTCAATGTTTTATTTTAGAAAATTTGGAAATGTCTCATCCCTGTTTTTCCAGGAGAAGTATTCAAATGTTTTGGAACATGGTCTAACAATCCTTTTTCACCATGTTCAATCATATACTGTCACTTTTACAGACATAGCAATACTTTTAAAAGCCAGCACTGTTGAAGATTAGTCCTTCACTTGTTAATAAGAAAACATATATCATTCTGGGCTAACAAATAAGGCTAGAGGTTTGGTTATCTCATATGAAGACCACTATTGGACCAAAATATGTTCCTTAAAGACAATGAACTCCTGCACTTTAAGGAAATAAATATTTACTTATAAATCGAGTGATAAATATCAACAAAAATATGATATTGCCTTCAATTTTTCTGTATTTCTACACTGTAGTTTGTCAATGACAGATATCAAATACGAATAAATCCACTTCAATAGTTATGAGTAAAACTGGTTTTTGTTGTGTATTTATTCATTTAACTGCAAATTTTCACTATTGGTAACAACTAATGATTTTATAAAATTGAAATAATGACACTATGACAACAAGATGTTAACATGATGCAAAATCCAAGTTGGCCATGTCAAGATGAGGACAACAATATTAAACGCAAATGTCAAAGAACTCCTGCAATCAAAATGACCAAAATCTCCTTTTACCCCCCAAAATCAAATTTGATATCTTTCAATTTTGTTCCACTTTTAGTATGTCACTACACAGTATTCCCCTGTGCAAAACATGGAGGATAATTGAGGTTTAAGCTACTTTTCATTTTATTTTGACTAGACTTTAGGTTTTATGAATAAGTCTTTCAAATGATATCAGTATTGTTTGAACAGGAAAGTATCCTGTGAAAGATGCAATGCATGATGGTAGTCCAGCAGAAACTATCTTTTTATTTTTAACTATCATTTGATGAGAGTGATGGCATAGCGCCCTCAATGATCATATTCTAGAGAATGCCAGACCAACTACACTCTGATATTCAGCCGTCTCATGTTCTTGACAAAATGTGAAGGAAGTCCGGCAGAAATGAATAGATTTCTGCCATCACGGAATTGAGGTATGATGAGTTGTTTTGCATGCAGGTGCATGGGTATTGTCCTGGCTTTAGACTGTCTCATCCCAAGCTTTTGAAGCATATCCCCAGGTATTTTCTGTCGTATCAAAGGAAAATTTACAAATTGTTAGGAATTAGCAGTGCGTATAGTATGTTCTGGCTTGATTTTGAGTTTCTGACAATTATGAAGAACAATTCTGTCATTTTTCGGATTCACACTAACCAAAAGATGGCATACTTTCAGGAACATCAAATCACATTACACATTAAAAGTATCTGACTGAATGAAGTCAAACTTTATGAAGTTATCAGAGTTAATAGGAAGGCTGAGTGAATTCACACTAACCTGTGGTGCAAGTCTGTCGTTATGTGAGTATTTATGGTCTCCCAGAATGGGACATCCCAGGCCAACAGCAAGGTGACATCGGATCTGATGCTTAATCCCTGAAAGACCAGAAGAAAATGAATCAATTCACATATTCCATGCATAGTCTACCTTCCACTTTTGATAGTCACTCCTTCACAGAAAGATGAAAGTGGGGTTAAAAAGGAGTCAAGTGCAGGTTTCATAAAGTTCAGAATCATTGTTGCAGAAAGTGAGATAGACAGTTTCAGTTTCAAGGAAAACTTGTGAAAGAGTAATGCTTGTATCATTCACTGATTACAATAAATTGAAGGTTCATTCCTGTATCATGGAAATCATGGGAATTCAAATATTGGGAGATCATTTTCCAATTGGTGTGTGTGCATGTGAAAGAGTATTACCTGTTTCTGGTTGTAGTTCAACCAGTGCGCAGTTTCCTTCATTGGCAAGCACTCTGTAGTTAGTGATGGCCTTGACACCTTTACCGCTTGGTAAATTACTCAAGTCTTTGTACTCCAAGCTGAAGTCTGGCCTCAGAACCATCTGACAAGGAAAAGAAAAACTGTACAAAGTGCCCAAAAAACATCAAAGTTCTTTCAAGCGCAGATAAATAAAGTTTACTTCATAACAATGGGAAGTGAATAATAATGATTTTTTTTTTCTAATCATAGTAAATCTATTGAAGTATCAATGTGCTATCAAAGTTGCATGAAAATCAGAACTTACTCGTTTCTTTCCAACAACTTCTCCTTCAGCCATTGGTATATCTACTACACCTGAAACATTAACGCCAACAAATTATGTGAAATGGCAAATGTTAAAGCTTCACTGGCTGGGACTTGACTTGTACCATCCATCCCACAGGGCCCTCTATAAAGTTCATACTTTTCAGGTGGAAGTGATGACTCTTACTAAGTTGTTGCTTTGATGAAAATACATGTCACACAGATAGAATCCTGTTTATTTACTATGAAAGACATGCTAACAGGAACATGTAGGACACATTGCATTTTATTGATCCAAATGACGTAAAACACAGATTAAGTGGCTAGATTATGCCAGCAAGTGTGTCCATGAGTACTAGTATGTGCATGTATGCACATGTGTGTGTGTCTGTCTGTGCATCTATCAGAATACAAGCAACTTAATACACAAGCTTTCCAGACTTACCTTCACTTGGTTCTGGAATTCTAATGGTTAATACCCTGAAAGCAGAAAATCAACACAACACAGATCATCAGTTTATGTTTTATCTAACATTGCAGTGTGACTTTACTTCTGTAAAATGCGACAGCCTTTTTTACAAAGAGTTGGCGGCAATAATTTCACTTTCAAGTTTCACTTTTGTTAATACACTGGATCAGCTAAACAGAGATCCCACATTTCAAACAGTCATGAAATCAGCGAGAAGACATCTTGAAAGAAGTACACACTTTAAATGGGAATCAGAAAGTTTAAAATGTTAAAATCTAGGTACACATTATTTCACAACAAACAAACTTGATGCAAAATACAGTAAACTGTCAGTCTTTTTGGTTATCATTTATTGCTGACTGACATCGTAAAATTATCTGATGTTCAAGTGACAGAACATCAAGAAACCATTCTTTCCAATGTAGAACATAAGATTAGTGGGCACAGACAATTTGACACTGATCACTGGTAACCTACGGGTCATTAAGGTCAGGATTGATTAAAGAGTAAATACAAATGAAAACACCTTTCATTTTAGTTCTTATCTTAAGGTTAATATCAACTTACCTTAATTTATGTGCTTTTCATAAACAAAGATTTCAGGGTATTGTGGACTCTCTGTTTTTACTTTCCACTTGTATGAATATTTGCAATAACCACTAACCACTATCAGTGGTTCAGGCTGGTCCTACTTAAATTTGTAAATCCCAAATGTCCCATGGACCTGGTAATGTATTACCTTGAATGGAAATGATTATTGGACCAGTTTAATGTCATATTACAATAACAAATGTGGGAAAACATTACCAGTACTTCTTGACAACTTGGTGGTGTCTGAACAAAGAATTCAGCTGCCTTGCAGTGATTTCAGACTTGGCAAGCAGCATGACTCCCGTTGTCTCTTTGTCAAGTCGATGTACCAGGTGAAGCTTTTGAAGATTCTTGTCTATCAACTTTGCCAAAAGTTGTAAAGTGTCGTTGACATTGTTTTTAATGCCCGGTCCTCCTATGGTAGAAAGATTTAGCAAAGCAATTGATATGAGTAATAGTACACTGATTTAAACAATATCTATACAGTATCATTGACCATACATGTAGTAGATCAGTGATATCAGGAAAAAGGCTATCTGCAGATTGAAAGTAAATTCCTTTGATAGGATGGGGAACATAAGTGAGAATCCTTGCTCGGTATCATACTTTCATGTCTATGTAGTGTACATGCACAGCCTGTGAGCAAACAACATGATTCTGAATTCAAACAGGATATCATCAGGTTTACCCCCTCTCCTTCTATACCATATTTTAGAGTAGCCCCATTGTTAACAGCAAATGTAAGAAAAGTTCATTAAAACTGAGAATATATTAGAAGCCTACACAAATCATTCACACTTCATGCATACAAGTTCAAACTGCTTTGCAGACGAGTGTGGAAAAAAGCTCTAGTTGATAGTCTTTCGGTGTACCGTATCTTTCTGCAGATTGGTCACTGTGGATAGGTAGATTGAGGGGTTTAGTAAACTATGTATACATCATAGGCAGAAATCATTGTACGGAATGCCACTATCAGCACTCTCTGTACATCAAGATCTCAAGATATCATTGTAGAGTGGGATACGGCATATGTTTGTGTTTATTTAAAGAGGGGTCTAATTAAATAGGGTGAATTGGTAAAACTGTGCATTCCAGAAAAAACATTGCGAATTTTGCTAGAATATAAGAACACTATGAAGAAAGACTTGAATATAGAGAGGGTTGACATTTTGAAAGCTACCACCTAAAATGTTACTAGAGATAAGGCATTGAACTGTACAGCTGCCTTCATTTCTGATGCTTCAATGTGCGAATTAATAAGTCGGGAAAAAAAACACTATTGAGAAAACAAAATCATCCGTAGCAAAATGGTACATCTGTGACTTTTTTGGATTTGCAATGAGGAGTTTTCACAATACCGTGATATCTAACCCAACTGCTATGGAGACATGAATACGTACCATGTGATGGCAGGCCATAGGGTTTATCAATGGCAATAACATCCTCTGTTGGAAATGAGAAAACAGTATTTTTTGTCAGAACGCATCCAGCTAGTAAAACAGTTTCAAAGTTCAATACAAAAACTTATGAAAACAGTCTCGTATATTTTGGTATATAGCAATTAACAGCACAATTATAAATATTGACAAAATGAGATTGCTGCTAGCAAACCAAAAGTGTCAAAGGTCATAACTTTTCACCTGAAAATCAAATATCAAGGCATAAGGGACCTTCTCAGATTGTCGCATATGTTCATGAAACAAAATTCCTTCATTTACATCAAAACCCCCTCCCCAAAAACGAAAGCTCAAAAGTGAAATATTGATGCCTGCCTGAGAGTACAATGTAGCATTTTGCTATAGCTATGAAGAATGTGTTTACCCTGACTACATCACATCGTCGAGTAATCGGTCAAATTTGAGTACTAACCGCCATCAGTATGACACGAACAAGTTGGAAATAGTTACAGCAAAATTTGTTCGAAAGAGTGTGCAGTTTTTGTTAAATTTACACACAATATAAGAGGACTTGTAATAAAAAAAAATAAAAGTGTGAAAGTGAAGTTCACTAATTGATGGAGGTCAAAACCCCTCTCCCGTAAACAAATAAATTTCGCTTTTTGAACTTATGTTACAATCTGAAACGGTCCCTTAGGAACAGCTGGTTTTTGATCATGACATGCTCAATGCAGATCATATTGGTATCCCATGGTGGTTAACGCAACTATTCGATTAGACCATTTTTTGAGACCAGAAAGCATAAAATCAGATAGAGGTAATTCTTGAATAATATTTTCACCACAAATACCAAAAGTAGCCTCAAAATATACTGAGGAGGTATTAAGCCCCAGGATTTTACAAACTTACCAAAGGAATCAAATTAAATTTGGGAACTGACTTTTTTCCAGAACTAATCAATTTTGTCACATTTTGAACAAATCTAAATAAGGTCACTGCCAAGGACAATATACATATCATTATATTTGAACCAGTATTTTCTGATGTAATTTGATAGAGATTAAAATGTGACACAAATTAGATTTCTAATGCCCATCTTGTTGATAACCTGTTTTCAGTTGGAGTACACGTTTTGTTAGTGCAAAAATCCGAGATTTGTGAATGTGTTATTAGCAATGTCTGCTGTCATTATTACTTTTTAATTAAATGAAAGAGCCATCGTGATCATCATATCAACTAAAAACTCTAAAAACTCATACAGGTGCGTCCTAAAATTTACACATTTCAATATGAATCTAGCTGTAACACCCACGGCCATCAAGCTGTTGATAATGCATAATTAACAAAAGCAAAGAAATTCTGTTGTATGACAACGGGATGATTAACCCTTTGAGTGCTGTAATTTTTCCACCAAAACTTTATTGCAACATTTTACCAGCTTTTATGAATTTTTCTATAATTTTTTAAATAATTTTGGACCAAATGGATATCAAATTTCATTGGCTACAATTTTTTATCAATATTTTTGCAAAAATCTGAAAAAAAATTGACTGATCAGAAGTACATTTTATAAAGGCAACAAAAATTGACTTTGGCGCTCAGAGGGTTAATGACGGTTTAAAACCAGCACCCTCTGCTGCATTTGTACAGTGTACTACACAATGTTTCTACAAGCAATTTCCCACCAAAGGAGCTTATTGTGCTAGGTATTTCAAATCCTTCACTACAAATGCCAAATGGAAAACATCATATAATCACTATAGAATACACTGATTTTGTTTGTAGGTTGAATTTTTTGTATGCATCAAGTCGGCTTAATGTTCAAAATTCAGACAGCTGTAGGTGTGTTGCCATGGCATGGGTGACGAATCAAAATGGAGAGAGCACACTGGAACTGGGATGCAGCAGTGGTATCTCCCATGATGCTGTTCAAACACCAGTGAAAAGGTTTACTCTAGTTATCGATGATTACTTTCCATGAACAAACTTCAGAGCATTTTCGACTTATCAACTGCAGATTGCCAATTGAGCAAGTTCTGATGTATATGTGCATCGGCATGTATATGACAAAGCAAACTAGCGCCATAAGGAGAGCTGATCACTTGACACTGCAAATTATCAAATGTTTGGATTGCCAAAAATGGAGGCAAGACCCTCATTTGAAGGTTACAATGTTGTGTAGGGTTAGAAAGTATGTATCTCCACACAAGAATCATTTGTAAAAGAAGTTGACCTCACAAATCTAATATGCTGTGATTTCATTGCACAACAAATGATCTGATACAAACAATTTCACTTTTTCTTGCTGTATAGTATAATTAAGCAATAAAGCACACCCAGTGATGGTATACCACGAGATTTTGACCAGTTCACGACATACATGCACAAACGATAGCGAGTGCATATATGAAATGAACTGGTCAAAATCGTGTGGTATACCGTCGCTGGGTGTGATTTATTGCTATTATATCATAACAGTATATTGAAATTCTGGCTTGGAAAGTCAAAAACAGACTTTTGCTCAAGCTGAGAGCTTGCGCGTATGCCGGCCGTGGTATATCGCCAATATACCACGGTTCTTTTCGCGTCTCGACCAATCAGATCGCTGCATTTGCGCCATCAATATACTGGTATGATATAATAGTGTGTATAGCATGTTTTATTTATTTCATATCTATTTCTTTAGTTTTTTTACTTCTTTCATATTTTATGATGGAAATCATGACATGATAAATGTTATTTCTTCTGTTAACTGTAACATCTGTTTACCCAATAAAGAGCGGTGCAGGTTTTGACAAAATCAATATCTATTTACAAACTTGGCGTATTCACAACTTACCATGGTCATAAATGACACAGTCTTTCAGAATCTTGGCAACAACATACGGCGACAGCTTACTGAGGTCTTGAGTTTGGTGAGATAAGACTCTAAACCCTTGGCTATCAATTCTTCCAATGGATGAAACATCTGTAGATACAACGTCCATAATATGTTTTAAAGGTATACTGTCACCTGTTCCAACTTTGCCACAGTTACCATGAAAAGAGAAAATCTAACAAATCACAGATTTTAAGCGGGTGGCCGCTTTTTAAAAACAGTGCCTTCAAATGGGCATTTTGAATACCAAGGAACGCCCCTTTGACCATATATGGGCATATTTAGATTACAGATGACTATATATCTTTAATAAACATTACATATTAGACTAACAAATCACATATGAGGCAAAGAAGCATTCATTTCAATTGAGTTTACATGTAGTGTGAGTCGTTATGCTGAACTTCGATCAAAGATCATATAATGTGTTGCTATTAAAATATCTTTAAGTTTTCTCAGACATTCTACATTCTTTGAATTGTACCCATTAAACAGAACATCTAGCATTTTACTGCATTAGAACATTCATCCATGAAAGGATGAGTGAATGAATTTAAACAAGAACTTCCCCTGTAAAAGCCGGATTATCATAAATCTATGCAAATGTAAAATAGCCATGCTACTGATTGGCCGTGCCATGTTTGGTCCCAGAATCCCAAAATTTTGCCATGTTTTAGGCGTTCATTGTCATTGAATCTTGCATATGATGTCTGTGAATATATAACGACTAAAGTTGAGCTGCAAATAAACCGAAAAAAAGTTTCAGTTTATGTCTGAGAACGCATATGACATATGTTATGTTTCAAAATGTATTCCATGTGCGACCATTTGACCCCTCTTTGCACATGTCATGAAAGTGCCCATCATGATTATTCAAATCATAAGCTTACTGTCAAAGCGATGCTATGAGAAAAACTCCCACCCAGAGTATGCAAATAGCTGCATTACATGTATGCAGCAAGCCAAATATCATGATGTATATCACCTGCCCAAGAGATGAAACTTCAGATCATAATTGACAGTGCGAAACCCATAGTTAAGAACATCATCATTATTGGGTGACATGGTCATGAGCTGCCACCATGGGTAAGCTACGACTGTGACATTGCTCTTGCTCCAATCCATTGTTGATCTTCTATGAAACGGTTTGTAAAATTTTCTAAAGACAATTTCTGTTGAACAGTTCACATCATGCATAGGGAAGAAATTTTAATGTCTGGGTAAAGTCTTGTTTTTGCCTCTATAGAACTCTGCAGAAATGAAATCAGCTGTGGCTACGTATTCTCCAGACAAAGTTACTTGCAGTAATTGAACATGTAGAACAAAGAATTATAGCTTGAAAAGTCAACAAGAAGGATCCTTTACTTTTATGTCCATGGTTGGAGGGACTGTGTATAATTATGGAGGCAAAAGTACCTGTATGGTATAATTAAGAGTCTGTGTATTAAATTAGGAAAGAAATCCCCACACCCGATTTTCTTTTTCTTAGCTAGGATATACAACACTTTTAAGCATGCTAACCCTAAAACTAACCCTAACCCTAATTCTAAACCCCTCCAAAAGTTGTATTTGATGTGCTTCTTCCAAGGAAAGTCCACGATTAACGTGATTTCCAGGGGTGGTGGCCTAAAGGAACTTTTGCCTTAAATTATTGTATACCTTACCGACATTATCAGTTGCATCGTCTGTCACTGTATTCTGAGTGATCTTTGGTTTTCCTTCTTGGATTCTCTTTCTTATTTGTTTGGCAAGCTTTTCGGCAGAAATTTCAGAGTCCTGCGATTCTGCAACGTTCAGCGAACGTTGTGGTCTCTTTCTTGATGAATCTACAACGATGTCGTCTGCCTCTGGTATATGTTTGTTATGAATAACACGCGTCAACCGAGTAACCGCGTTCCGCTGTCGTCTTCTTCGCCTGTTACTCCCACCAGTATCACGATCCATTGTATTACCTACATTTTCAAATTTGTCAAAATTACCTTCTTGATTAAGTCCAAAGAAGTCCTCATCCGGATTTTGTATCTTGTCACTCGGAACCCCATCTGTCGATTGTATTTCTCGTGTACAAAACAAACACTTGCCACAAGACATCCATGCAGTCCTATGACTATGTTCAGAAGAGTTAACTTTGAGCGAGGACTTAAATGATGAAGTTTTGAAGAAAGAGAGTTGAAAAAGACCATCATAACTATGGAAACCGCGTCTACTGATATGTTTCTCATGACATTTTGTGACAGTTCGGAAGTACTTCGCCATATGTAGACATTTGGATTTCATTTCTCTCGTTAGCGCTCGACACGCGTTCGCCGTGGGCGCTGCCATCTTGAAATAACCCTGAACTTTGACCCTGACTGGAAGCTTCATGAGGGCGCCATCCACGAACGTAAAGTTGGCGTCATACTCATCCTCCTCCTCTCAGCCTCAGGGGTCACGAGAAAATGAGGATGAGGATGACGCTAGAGCGTCAGCTTCACCGGCGTCAGATCCGATATTCCCAAATGCGTCTGATGGAATGATAAGTGTAAAAACGACTTTAAAAATGTGCTCCTAGTTTCATATCACTGTAAATGTTAATCAAAACACAGTGGGATTTGTATTTCATAATATTTAGTAATCTCTCCTCTTAATATCCGTTTCTCACGATGTAGTTATAACGCAACATTCTTAGCCCTTAATTTCCTTAAAGTTCAACGGTTGTATGTTTAATACGTTGACTCTTCAGGTCTCAAGTCATAGTTATACAAGTTAATTGTTTATTGTCCTCTGAATAATTAGGGCTTTCATATCGCCTCTCATGGTGGCGATTTTTACACATTTCGGACCATGTACGATAAAACCTGTCTAAACTGAACCCTGCAGGGACTGAGAAAATTGTCCTGTTTGGAGAGGTGTTCGCACAGGGAATAAGAGAGTAATCTTGTTGTTGTTGTTGTTGTTGTTGTTGTTGTTGTTGTTGTTGTTGTTGATGATGATGATGATGATGATGATGACGATAATAAAAAATATTAAAAAACAATTTGTCATTCCACAGTCCCTCGTGGGCTATTCAGCTCTGGGACTATTCGCCCCATAGACGAGTGTACAGAAGAGAGAAACAACCTCGCTTCTGTACACTCGTCTATGGGGCGAATTGTCCCAGAGCTGAATAGCCCACCAAACGACTGTGGTCATTCCTTGCTGTTGTTTGTCGATGTTGTAGACAATTGTAAAAGAAAACCGTAATCGTGACCAAAAAACGACGAAGGTCGCCCAACGTCACTCCCGTCATAGTAGGACGGGAGTGATGTTGGGCGACCTACGTCATTTTTTGGTCACGATTACGGTTTTCTTTTACAATTATCTACAACATCGACAAACAACAGCAAGGAATGACACATTGTTTTTTAATATTTTTTATTATCGTCATCATCATCATCATCACCACCATCAACAACAACAATCAACAACAACAACAACAACAACAACAACAAGAAGATTACTCTATTCCCTGTGGTGTTCGGTTTATTCAGGTCCTGTTAATATAGAGTTCTATTGGAATGGGACTTGGAAAAGTTTCCAGTTTAGACAGGGTTCAGTTTAGACAGGTTTCACTGTATAGCTTTTTTGCACCAATTTTTGGAAAACCTTAACGCAAGAGTTGAGAGGATAACTATGGAAGACCGGTCACGACATGCGACATGCAAGTTTTTTTAAACTGCGACCTGGGAGTTCTTAAACTGCGACGTGCGAGTTGCAAAACTAATATGGCGTTTGCATACATGTCATTTCGTTCTCCTCCTAACGATGGATTACAGAGGTAGAGACGAGCTTATTTCTGCATACTTCTACAATGGCTACACCCTGGGAGAAATAGCGGCCACGTTAGGACTCCGACATGATGGAAGACCGGTCACGACCTGCGACATACGACCTGCGTCTTTAACTGTGATCTGTGACCTAACCCTAACCCTAACCCTACCCTAACCCTAACCCCGAACGCTAACTAACCCTAAGTTATGCCATTACAATTTTTCTGTCCCTTGGCCTAACCTCCAGGGTTGAGAGCGAAGTAAGGGACTGGTCAGTTTCATCGACCTGAGGGGAGGGCGGTGGATTATTTTTTGCTGACGTCAAAAAGTGGCTGACCCAACTATTCCAAATTTTGAAAACAGGGTGACCCCCTGTTCCAAATTTCGAAAATAGGGTGACCCCCCAGACGCGACAACTGTAAAACAAAAGGTGGACACAAATTTTATATAAATTATAATAATTATTATATATATATATATATATATATATATATATATATATATATATATATATATATACAAAATGTATACAATGTGCCCTCCCGGTTATCACCATAATGGCTTTATGGCAACCTCTGAACTTGGGCACAGAGAGTACGGTTACACATTGTTGAGGATTGAAAATATGGACTCACCAGAGTGCTCAAAACGGCAACACGTACCATGAGCGAAGCATAGTGCCAACAGTGAACGCCCCTTATATTACGCAAGAGGCTACCCAACAATCTCAGAGTGCTCTAACTACTATTAAAGCAGTGAGCGAAATACATATATATATATATATATATATATATATATATATATATATATATATATATATATATATATATATATATATATATATATATATATAATATTTTACATACATTTATATTTTATTACCAGTAACAGTCATTCTGTGTTTTAAAGACATTGTTGACATGTCAGTTGTAAGATAGGAATTTCAAAGTGTCAATCTTAAAGTTTGAATATAGTTCATTTTGAATGAGCTGTGAATGTATTTTACACTTTCTATGCTTAACCAGATGTCCTGAACTGTTGTACAGAAATTGATGTCAATCATTAATATCAAAGAGTAAAAAGCAGTAAATCAAAAATTTTGATGGGTGTTAAGACTTGCCAGCCATCCAATTAAATCTCCTGAGGAGCATAAGAGAGGCATTTTAGCCAAATCTGATGTGTGCAGTGTCTGAGATGACTTTTTCTTGTAACATTGAAACCATAAAAGCACAGCTAACTATGACAAAAACTGCCTTTTTAACTGTTATTTTGGTCATCAAAAAGCATCATTCTACAGAAAACCTGATACACAAAGGAAAACAGTTGCATAAATGAGAACGAAAGATATCTTGTCATTTTTCTATCTCTAAAATAAGTCACTGTATCAAATATCTATTGTGAAATATTTGTGCATGTTGCTTTCTCATACTGAATTCTCATAGAGAGAACAGAAATGTATCAGGAATTTGCAATGTCTTGATATCACATGAAATGCAGATTTCATAACGGTACACTTTCACTTAGCAAACATCAAGATATCTGTGGCATATATCTCTGATTTATTAAAGTATAGTACCTGAAGGGCGAGGAGAAAAATATGAAACATCCTGATATCTCTGATATATATGTCTTGTATATTAAAGTCATGCACAGGTAGGACGTGCTGAAAAATGTCTGATATATTAAAGTAATGCGCTCGAAGAGCATGCTGATAAATATTGAACATACATATATCTCTGATATATGTATGCTTGATATGTTAAAGTTGGGTGTGCTGAAAAATATGTCTGATTATTAAAGTTACGCGCCCAAAGAGCGCGCCGAAAAATACAACTGAATGATGAAATTTGAGGCTGACACGATGCATTTTAGGCAATGATGAGCCTGTGTCGAAATTCAAAACACACTGAACCCCCCCTCCCTATTGGGCATTTCAAAAAAATGGTGACACCCCTATCACCAAAGTCAAAAACAGGGTGAAACCCCCCCCCCATGAATCCACCGCCCCCCCCCCCACCCCAGGCCGAAGAAACTGACCAGTCCCAAGGCTTTTTACGAGAGAAAACCTAACCCCTAACCCTAACCCTAACCCCTAAACCTAACCGCAGATCGCAGTTTTAAAAACTCGCATGTCGCATGTCGTGAGCGGTCTTCCATAGTTACCAACAAACACATCCACGGATCCATGGACTGAAAATTACGAACATTTCTAAAAACTAGTCTATATGAGATATTCTAACGATAAAATATTACTTGCGAACCAGTTTTACGATTCAAAACAAAGTTGAGAAAGAATGGCGTTGTTATTTTCTTAAGTTACGGGCGAATTTTATCATTTATCCGTCATCGGGCAGCGTAACTTCGGCAATCTTCGGATACGACGCTGAAGCTGACGCTGAGTAGCGTCTTTTTCAGCGTCAGCTAGAAAGGTCACCTGAGGCTGAGGATGAGGATGACGCCAACTTTCATGGTTTTATGAAATCCCGGCTAGTCATGTGATGACTACAGTTTCGCTTTGATTTTTAGCTCTGCCGTCAGTAATATGGAGCCCCTGTGGAGCTCATCAGAAGGTCTCGTCCGTCAGCGTTACACATGTATTGATAAAGTCCCTCAGAATCGCTGGTATTTTTAGGTCAACTATATTTCCATGTGGAAATCACGGAAAGACGTAAAAAAGAATCCATGGCATTTTCAGGCCAACCGAATTTTAATGTCGAAATCGAAGGAGCACTTCTGAAATATCGCCATATTTATTTCCGTGATTGTCGTTTTAGAGTTGGCATATCCAACATCGGATTTTACATGTAGCGCCGTGCATTACGCGGCCAGCTTATATTTGATGATGAGAACTATTAAAACAGGTAATGGCTCGAAATCCAGCACTTTGCATTGTTCGCATGAAATAAGTGAGAAGATGCAATGACCAGTGTTGCTGCCAGGGATTTTAGATCAGGGGACACTGTGTCCCACTACCATTTATTTTTGGGGACATTTCGTACATTTTGGGGACAACAAGCAGTTGTCAATCAAATTTTGCATTATTTCGTAACACATTAGTTTCACTGAACAAATTTCAAGCTACGTTCCGGGACCGCGTCGCTATGCTTGAATTTCAGGCAATCGAAGCAGTATACCATATCTGCTGCAAATCAGAGCTCAGACGGACTACAGTCAAGCAAAGTATGATATCAAGTGCAGCGTTTAAATTACTTTTAATCATATAGCTAGCTCCGAAAGTACGTTGTGTAAGCCTCACAATAATTATGCAAAACAAAGATAATCATCAGTAACAAAAATTACTTGTAGACTACACCCGTCACAGTCAACTCACGAGTGCGCCCAAGGTGACCGGCAGTACGCAAGAGTGAGGGACAACGGGTTCCGCTTTGGGGACATTGTCGCTTGGGCGCGTCCTGGCGTCAACACTGAATGACCATCGCTTTATAATATGCTTAGAATAAATCGAATATCGAAATTTGGTGTAGAACAGGAAATTTCATTAGTCAATTTTTCATTTTTAATGTTGATCTTGACCAGGCGTCACAAGTCGGACAGCTATGCCAAACATAATAAGCTTTACATAAACTTTTCAGTCAGGTATATTTGATTACAAACGAGTTACTCTGCTTTGTTTCCGAAACAGAAACGATACATGGTCACCATGCCCCCCCCCCCTCCCATCCCAACGGAACTGTTGCGTGCTGGAGTCGCGTCTGACAGAGTGGACAAAATTTTTGGGTACATACTTTTCGGCTAGATGTGTTCCTTATTCAGAATAAATTAATTGATTGATAGGTCTATGGGTTGATAAACACGTAAATGATTTGCAGTTCTCTACAACTCGATGTCTTTTCTTACTTTCCTTTTACACTTTTCCCGGGATCAAGAAGTGCCTTGTATCGACTGACAGCTGTCCTAGATCCAGAGCTGTTCTTTAGCCAGACTTTCAGATCAGGTTCAGGCAGAGTAAACAGCGTCTCTGCATAGACAATACCGTTTTATCAGAAAGTATCACAAGGGCAGAAACAAGTGCACTTGTATAATAGTATGAATATTGTTTTAATTTTTCTTCAAAAGCACTGCCTTCTCTGAGATTTTTTGTATGATGACGTTGTTTTCTAGGAATGACGTCATTCAAGTTTGTTCACGTGACGGTATACTTGACAGATGTAAGGTTGTGGTGGCAATTGCCCATACTAGACTTTGGAAATTTTATTTTCTCCGATACTGCTCAGTGCTTGGATTGCTCTCAGATTTTGTCTGTATGTCCTAGGGATGAGTTTAATCTGATTTCGTCAAATAATGACGAATTTTTGATCAGTTGTCTGTGGAATCCTCATGATAAGATTCTTCAAATCTGTTCCCTGAGTGATGTTTCACATACATGTCCTTTAATCGTTCTGCCGAGAAATCAATAGAACAGCCATTGCGAATGTCTTCATATATGATAATGTAGAGCAGTGTAGTAAGTCATTCCGGTACTATTTGCAGCTAAATTATGCCGGAGCTCTAGCGACCTTTAATAGGTCACTAGTTTGATTTGAAAGTTCCGGTGAAGTGTGTAACGGTGTGTTTACTAGGTTTAGTAAAATTAAGCTTACAGAGAGAGGGGGACAGAGGCAGACAGACAGATAGACAGATAGACAAACAGACATATAGAGAAAGACACAGAGAGACACAGAGATGGTGTCTGATCAGATCCATGTACTGTGCCCATAAGCCTTGATTGAAAGATTTACAGCTCAGAACTCGTTGAAAAAACCAAACAGCATGGAATTTTCTACTTGTTTTAGATTACTGATTCAGATCACAAAATAGGACATGTATTATTATCAACCATTAGTATTTAATTTTAATATTTATATAATGACATCTAGCATGACTGGAGCTACTTTTCCCTTTGAAATGGGCGTCTGCTGATCATTACCTTTTTCTCCAGTAGAAGTATTCTTAAAGAAAATGTTTTAAGTCATGCAATTATCCAAAAAGCTCCAATCGATGTCTCAGTTCACAGACGAGTACAACAAGATCGATTTCCCAACAACATAAATACCATAGGATCTGCTTGGTTTCAATTGCTCTAAGATAAATTTCAGGCGAAAAACATTCACATCTGATGATCGCATGAATGCATGAAACCCAGGTAATAGTTTCCAAATATACTTGATGTGTTCTCAGTTTTATTGTAAGATCCCCTATACGCCGGATCAGCAACGAGCACTGCAACTCCCCGACGAAGATAGACGCAAGGTTTTTTGTTGATTTATGTGTACATGAGAGAGAGAGAGAGAGAGAGAGAGAGAGAGAGAGAGAGAGAGAGAGAGAGAGAGAGAGAGAGAGAGAGAGAGCACTCATCAAAATAGTATTAGTAAGTTTTATTTCCTTCATTTACAATATCATAGGCCAGATAGGCCAGAGTTCAAACAAAAAGGACCTGCTAGTATCAATTAAGGTAGTCTGCATCTCGAAAGTGAAATAATCAAGCAATTGTTTCCTAACGAAACTTTCAATTATTCTCTTACAAAATCAAGAACAAAAATCGGGTGTCACAGTGCAAAGTTTGGTACCACAGAAAAACTGAGTACTAAACCAATATTAAAAAGGCCGCAATCCCTGTGTTAACTCTATGGGATTTTTTTTCATTTTCGAAAAACTACGACAGCGACTGTTTTTCGTACCACAAGGGCTTGAAAACGAGCCCCCTTTAGCGCTATACAAGATATCTAGATGCACTTTATCATCACAGCTGCAACATTTAAATTACATGATGTAGACTATGACAGACATGTTTTAACTTTCATCAATCAACATCGTATCCTGAATACAGTGTTTACACTGGTCGTATGGGTCTCATGCGACCGTTGACCGCATCGTCGTACACCACGCCCTCTTCGGCGAGTCTTATCACCCTTGATTTTTGCGTAGGTCAGCGGAGCGGAAATTATTGCTCTGGCCTGCGAGAATGGTTGACCGCAGTTGCGACAATAGCGTCCCTTTAATAAACGAGTGTATATTTTTTTCGAGTAAGCCGAGACCTGGTGAGTTAGTGAGAAGCCCTCGACTGCGGTTATTGCAAGAAATTCGTCTTGGAGTTAGTTCTTTCTGAGAAGGCCATCGAATACAAACATGTAAGCGCTCAGAAAGCGATGATCGCACATGTTTGAATATAAGAAAAACATAAATATACATGGCATGCATAAAATACATCTCATAAAAGTTTTAAGATAACGCAATTCAATGTGAAGGATTTTTGAATTCTTTTTGTATTTATCTCTTCATATTTTTCAACCTGACGTCGAAATATGTCTTTGGCCTTCTCGTAAATTTTCAGGTCATAGTAAAGCGCTTTTCTCACTTTTGGGTCCGATTGTAGCTGTGATTTGTACCGCGTGACAATTTCATCCCTGTCGCTGCTTTCTCCGTCTCGTTGATATGGGTATTTCTCGCCTTCTTTCATCCCTCCACAAGTTGAGTAAAACGGGAGACCAAAGGCTTCTTGGAAAAGTTTGAAATTCGTCTCGTATTCATCGGTCAGCCCGATCACCGCAAACCAAGTCTCAAGATTTTCTAGGACGTAATCCAACACAACTTGTCGAACTTCATCAGTGACGACAATGTCGAGGAAGAGTGCGTTCTTCCACCAAGGGGGCATTGCATCCAACTGGAGGCTGCTGAGTTTCAGTTTCTGCTGGATCATGACGTCGTACTTCCCAGTGAAGAGTTCATGGTTTGCCAGCAGCTGACGGAAGAAAAAGCTTCCCTGGTGTACTGCCCAGTCGTTGATCGGTGTCTCTGTAGCGTTCATCACTCGGCACTGCATCTGTTTCGAGTAGTAGCACATGTTGTAGGCAGATATGACGCGTTCGTAAGGGTCGCGCAGAACGGTAAAATGAGAGCAGGGTTTGGCAGAGTACTCACAGAGCCCAAACGTCGAATCTCCGCCGTAAGCTGGCAATTGGAGGCCTTTATCGACACCTTCACCAAGGAGCTTTGAGTAAAACGACCGCACATTGATGTTTCCGACGATTTTTGGAAGCCCATGAGAAGTTGATTTTAACAATGTTTTAAGACACTCTTTAGTTGTGCCTCCGCCAGATTTTTGATTATGCACGAAGACGAGTGTCCCTGTTCGATAGTGATCCACAGGCGGCCATTCTGGACTAGTTTCCGAACGCTTGGTGAAAAAATTTGGCAAACAGTTACTCCTTTTGAGCCAGGTAAACTTAGCAGGGATTTGCATCACAGCCCGTGTCGCGGAGTGATTTCCAAGGGAGGATCTGCAGTTACCATCAACTTTCCGGCTGCCGGTGACTCCAGCAGCGTTCCTTTGAAAAATGAAAACAGAAAACTATTCCTTGTTACTACCTCATTAAATTCTCGCGAAGAGTCTGCATGTCGGCCCTGTACGCTAAGCCATTGAAGAGATGTCTGTAAGTCGTCGTCATCGTCGTCGTCATCATCATCATCATCATCACCATCATCGCTGCCATACAAATATCGATGACATGCCATGCCATTCCCACTGCCAGAAATATTTCGGAGTTAAAAATTCAAATGAACATTTTTACGTACATATCATAAAGAAAACCAACAAAGTTAATTGCTTTAGTGGGACAATGTAAAAGTCCATGGCAAAATTATTGTATAGATCTAGTGAAACAATTTAATAGTTCGTGGCAAAATTATTGTGCCGTATATATCTCTTATTTTTATGTTGCATGATATTTTTTTTATTTTTATCAAAAGCGTGTCCTTTAATGCCGAATACAATGATCTCCATTCCGTAAAATGTAAAATGATATGCTAAATGTTTTAAAGCACCTCTTTTCTTGCATTGTCGTGATGAAAATGTTGTCTACTAAAATAATATGGCTATTAACACGACTCCGCCGCGGTACCCGACCATGACATCGGCAAAAAGTAGTGGACAGTAAGCGCAGTCCCAGAAGTCTGGTTATCTTAACGCATGCGCGGTAGAATGTCTATGAATGTCTGTCATGGTATGTTCTGAAAAGATCACGTGCCACCAAATGGTAAATTTCGTCAATTTCGCACAATCATCACAAAAGAGTATTTGAAGGCTGGTATACCAATTTTACTTGTTTTTGACCTTGACCTAAAATTTGGAGGGGAAAGTAGAGCTGTTCGTTACTGTCCTCTCACTGGCATGCACGGAAAAAGTGCCCTCCGGCTGAATTTTGATGCCCACTGCTCTCCAGTGTATATGAAACACTACTGGAACTAATTTAGGATAATTGTCGGTTTAATCTGCAAATGTACGCTCATCTGCTTTTTGCACTTGTTTTTATGAGTAATATTGCAAAATTCATCAATACGGCACCCAACAATTTTGAGAAATGTGAAAAATATAAAGATTCAATGCTCCTAAATTAATTCCAATAGTGTTCTAAGGTCTACCCGCTCCCCACTCCCAAAAACAATTCAAGCTCCCCACTGCCCTCTCCTCACTACTGAAATTCCCCATTGCCCTCTGGATGCCCACTGGGCAACCCAGGTCAACGCAAAACCATGCGAGCAGTTAGCAGTATGCCTTGGAACATTGCTTCCCTCTAAGTTAAGCGCTTAATCTCCCCTCAAGTTCTATCAATCACAGCTCTCATCTCCCTCTATGTATTTTCCGGCACCCACAGTCAAAAATTTTCTCCCCGCCCACTGAAAATAATGAAATTTCTTCCCCACCCACAGTAAATATCGATTTTTCTCCCCGCCCGCTGATTAGTGTTGAAATTGCCTGCCCAATGAAAAACCTGCGCACGAACACCTGTTTGCACGAACAGCTTAGTTGGCGGGACCTGAGAGATTAAACCCTCGAATATACTCGGCCATTTCAAAGACCGTTCATCAAAACTGCATGTACGAGTGTTTCTGTCAGTCTGTTAAAACAGTGCTGATCCGAAAATCACGTCAAAATGGCTAGTGTACATCTGGTCAACATATTCTGTATGTATGTAATATAAAATGTTATTGGATTTTAGTCTGGACTTTGATTCGTTTTCTCCAAGACTGACAATGCACACTATAAGACAGTGCAGTCGCAAAGGCCAATACTGTACTTTATAAAAAAAGAATAAAAAAAAAAGAATAGGAAAATTAACCTGATTTTATAGAACAAAGATAATGAATGAATTACCAAAGTTACAACTACTGCGCTTTCATCTTTAACAGCAGAATGTTGAATTCTCCTTTTCACTGAGACTAAAAGGTGCGTGTATCTTTGCGGGGTGTAATTGCTCGCCCGTTTACGTGGATTTCTATTCGTGTACGCGCCATGGTCACGGTAACTTTTCTCTCACATAAGCTTACACATCTAGCCTTTAGTAAATTTGAATGAAGGCCGGATTATAAAATCCAACTGAACAAAAACTCACCTGCTAAATTCGTCGAATCCAAATTCATGTTTTTTGACAAAACAACAGAACACCAGAACACACGAAAAAGCGCCACTCAAGACACATAAAGATCCAAACTTCGGCCTTTTGAGGAAGGACCGGACGCGAAGAGGAGCAAGAGGCAGGAAAACCATCTTTGAACGATGCTATCGGTGTGATGCCGCACTGTGCCATTCTCAATTCTGCTTCTCTCTAATCTGAATGAGAGGCATTAAGGCCATGAGTTACAATGCATAATTTTGTGCCTGTCATTTCATGGGCTACTATCTTCGGCTAAAGGGACCAAACAAATTTTCTGCGGGGGTCATGGGAAAAATCGTCCATCAATTGCCAGCTCCCTCCAAACGAATTCAGCGCTATATATCTGTAATAATACCGATATATCCAATAAAATGGTCGGTAAGCAACATCTAGGTCCCAAAAATTATCAGCTTCTGACTTATAGCGTAGTAAATAGCACTTTGTTCTTCGGTATTACCAGAGTCCTTACATGGAAAGCCGACTTGTAGCCCACTACTCGAATCAGATTTGCCCCGCCCTCACGCATGAGCACTTCACGCTTTTACAAAGTCGGCTGTTAAAGTACTTGATCATATTTCGTCCGTAGAATGACTTGATAATATTTATTCTATTTAAGGATTTAAGCGTAAACAAATCCATTCCATTAAACAACGGAAAATCGCGTTTTTTATCAATCGTGGATGAACGAGAACACGTACACTGTATTCAGTTCGCACACAGCAGTTTTTATATGCACAATATGACACATGTGGTGCTTTAATCCCACAATAAATCTTTTTTCCCTGGTTGGAAAGCAGATTCTGTTGCTCTGTCACCGCTGTCTACCCCCCTCCCCCATGCCAAGAATTCGTCAGAGTGGGAGGCCTATTCAACGCACCACAGTCACTCTCACGCGCTGCCACACGCTGTCCTTGCAACGTCGCATTCGGATGACTGCCCAGTTTATTGGAGTCTTACAGTGGAAATCTAAAATGGCATAAAAGTTTACAAGACTTGTTCACTAGCAATCAGAAACAGGTCAATTGATGTTCGCATTCTAGTCCCTCCAGGTAATCTGTGATCAGTGTGTATATAGTGACAATGTTTCATGCTGGTTCAATCACAGTCATGCACGCCACAAATATTTCAAACCATGAAAATTATGAGTTTCGTGCTCAGTAAACAATCGTTGTACCTCAAACACGATTGGAACTTATTTTGGATAATCGAATTTTCATATTTTTCAAATTTCTCAGCTATTAGGTGCCCTATAGCTGAATGTTGCATAAAAACAAGTGTATAATTAATTTAAAAAGAAAAACAGATAGGTTTAAATATGCAGATTAAACCGACATTACTTCATTATCCAATTATCCTAAATTTGCTCCATATTGTGTTCTCACTAACTTTCCCGTTTAGACAGGAATTCAATATATCTGTTGGGTTTTTTTCTTTTGTACTGACCTTTTGCTAATTTTAGCGTTAGACCAAATTGTTCTCATTGTCACTATAGAAAACACCCTTCTACATATTACCTTATTTATTCAACCTTTGTAGAGGTTTTGAGAAAAACACAATCATTGGAATTACAATACAAACACACAAAATGATATTGAAGCTCACACACATGGCAAAACAAACGACATTTGATCCTTCGGCTCATGAACGAAAAGCCAGTAATCCAATGTATTTATTCCATGGCACGAGTGTATAAATAGGGTGACTTGCCTGTATATTTGCTGTAATACAAGCTGTGAAAATATGTGAGTGAGTGATGGTGGTTGTGATTGACAATGCATTTGTCTGTAGATTTTTGAGAGCAGTCTAGGCTAAACAAAATGAACATGTTAGATAACATAAAACGAGACACAAAAATAAATGTAATTTTTTAATGAATGGTAGCGAAACAACCATACAATGGCGTGTTTGTCGAATATTCAAGCTAGATGGCGTCTGTCGTAGTGACGCAACATAGCGTAAAGGAATTGAGGGTTGCCAGCTTGTTTGGGAATGGCAAAATAATAATATCAATCCTGGTATAAAGCGAGTGAAACATTTAAATAAAGTGATCATAATCAGATCCGAATCTTTTACAAACGTAGGAAAGAATAGGATGTTCTCAAAGGGCGTGACAGAAGTAATAGTGATAGAAAACTTCATGACAACTGGGACGGAGGCTTTCCTTTTTGGCAACAATTTTTTTCTCTCTGTGATATGCAAATATTAAAGTCGCTCTGGTGGCATCGAAAACCCTGTAAGATTCTGTGTAACTCAAACCGACTTCCTATTATTCACAGTAAGCGCTTTCATTGCCGGGTATAAAGTGTATCTTCACCTCACTACAGCATTGCAATTTAAAAACCTCTAAATTGTCAGTTTCCCGTCGCTCCCATCACTATCTATTATTCCAGTCTCTCTTTTGATGCTTTGCTCAGAAAGCAAATCAACAGTTTGATGAAGAGGATTTCTATGAGTGAAAACTTAATTATACATAAGGTGTAAAATGTTGTGTACTTCACTTCTGACTTGAGGAGAAGATGGATAAATTCAGTCTTCTAATCTGAGTTTCTTTGTACAGAAATACATCTTCATGGTCTAACCCATAAATGAATTTTTCTTGATGTCAAAATTTTTGTATCTTTTTTTTCTCCCAATGCTGTAATCATTTATATATATGGACATGCTCATTGTCCGAAATAAAGAATTAATAAAATAAATAAAAATAACGTTCATTTCACTGTCGCCGGCATTACTGATATCTGTCACCCATACAGCTGTTGTCATCTTTCAGTCTCGGTCTATTGTCTGAGGCTCAAACAGCAAATGTCATTTTGGACTGCTGAACAAACTAGACCATTGTAATTTGGAAATAGAACCAGAATTGTCCAGCTAGGACAGCATAGTAGGAGAACAGCCGTGGCACTTGATTGTATATGGACCCTGGTAATAACGATGTAATATGGTTGTTAGATAAAAGGAAAAACACCTATAAATGATCGTGATTGCTATCTCCACATAGGTGTTTTCATTCCAGATATATTGAAACCGTCTCTATTGTGCTTTTCATTTCCATAGTAACGCCATTAAAGAGTTACCACAAATTCGCTTACTGTCAGCATAGAGAGTGGACCACTATCTGTGCTGGCAATTAATTCCAATGTCATTTGAAGGGAACATTGGCAAATATGAATGTTTAATTTTCCCTGAGACTTGTCTCGGGGGGAAAAGAATCCAAAAACTAGGAAGGAGACACACATTTCTGCCAAAAGATAATTGATGGACGCAATCCTTTTACTGAACCTGTCTGAATATTGATGGATTTGGCCGGGAAGCGCTATTACTGACTTATGTTTTAAGAGTAGACCTTGAGATCTTGGAAGAGTAGCAATGTCACAGAGGTAATTTACTTTGACGTCCCCTCGTTAGCTATTCCCCGAAGGGAGCCCGTAAGCTGTGATACATGGTGGAGAATCCGGGTAACTTGTAGGGAGACGGTGGAGGAAAAATGTTAAGTTACCGTTATTAACATTAAGGCCTGCTGCCTTAAAAAAGTGAAACAGTGGCATTAGATAGAAATTATGGTCTGCCTATTCCTGGAATAGCAAATTCCTTAACATAAAAAAATTACAAATCATTATCTGACAATCCCCTTCGAAGACATAATGGTCGATCGATACCTTTGGCATTTTCCATAATGTCAGCTTTTGGTTCGCAAAACATAACTATACAACTGTTACAGCAAATCACCTCAAACCCTGAGAACATTTAATATATACACCGGTACCTTTCAAACGAATGATAAATTGTGCAATCCACTCCACAGAGAATGATTGCTTCACCTTTAGGTTTAGATGAAATATTATACCGAAATAAAGCAACGCTTAGATCTGATGAAGAGATTAAATAAATACTAATATTGCTCTTGGAATGTTAAAAATTTCAAAATACACACGACTTAGAAGTATTTCACATAATTAGAGGGAAAGTATTAGGTCGTGAACAAACTAAAGGAATGACATAGTAAGACACTGAACCGTGCCCACATACATTTATGAATGGCCTGACTCGACGGTACTTGCAATATATAAAAGCAATATGTCGAATTTTTCAAGCTTACAAAACGATACCGTATCTTTTACAAACACACTTATTTTATTTGTAAATACGTACTGGAAAATATGATAACAAACGCAAACATTATAACTTACTGAACGTAAAAGAAAATGTAATGATAGAAAGAGCTGCATACAAGAAATAAGAGCTTATGCATTGAAACAATAAATGTTCAGTTTGTGAATAACTGTTGTCGCATGTCCAGTAATGCTTTCCAGTAACTGTGAATGCTATAAATGAGAAAATGGCTCTTCTCTTGTAGTCTGGATTTTAGTTCAGGCATAGTGAAGTTGAAAGAAAAGTAAAATTAGAAGAACAGAAGAGAAAACTCTGAAATATATTCTGTATAGCTATACCATAAAACGGATAGCTTCTTTATAGTAGTTCGTTTGAAGGAGTATATTGTTGTAAGCATTTATTTTTTTCCGATGACAGCCATTTCGAAATGCAAACATCGATAAATTTGAGGTAATTTGTTATTCTAGTACCAAAATTCACACGGTGGCCTCTCATTTTTATTTTTGATTTTGTAAGACAATGGTTGAAAGTTTTGTTTGAGCAAAACATTTCGTCTTTCACTTTCGAGACGCGTACTACCCTGTTTTTTTCTGTAAACAAGCTCTCGAAAGCGAAAACTAAACTACCTTGGATTTTGAACGCTTTGTTTTCCAATATTGACAAAAAGTACGGCTCCATTAGCTGGCACTTTTAAAGTATACCTCAGTATTTCTCCCCTGTGTAGAAAAAACGTCTTCTTGTTCTACTCCCAAAAAGGTCGAAATACCCAGTAAAACTTATCCGTGCTTGTGTTTAATGTCGGGTGTTGTTGACAGCTGACCCTGGGACGAGCTTCATAATTTCGCTCAAATAATTTTCAGCTGAGGTGGATTATTAACATTCAAGTGAACTTGATTAAATGTTGGATGATCATATTACCATCCGCAGGGGGGCAGCAAAAATATCTCATAGGAACATTGACATGAATCTATATTGCTTCAATCATTTTAAAATAAAAGAATGTACGCTCGTTGTATGGATATATGGATTAAGATTTGTTCCGTGTTGCAGGATCTGTGCTCTTGTGGAATTGAATTGACACACAGTTGCGTGTCCTATACGCATGGTTACACAGTAACAGATCGATTGCAACACGCCTCATACAACCCGTAATACTCGTTCCCATCATTGAAAAAAGAGGGTTTTATATTAAAATGTACGTTAAACAGGTAAAACAGATAATTCATTCATTGGAAGTCCCTGACATATGGCATCATGGAATATTCAGGAACGGACATGTAAACTTAGCCAATAGTCGGGAGTAACGATGGAAGATCATGCAGTGCGTGAAAAGTTGCTACATTTCTCCTTAGCAGCTGCTTGGTGGTTTGTATGTACATAAACAGTTGAGGGGGAAGGGGAGTTGTAAATGTTCCGCCCTATGGGGTACGCGTCGAAGAAGATGCCGCGTGTCGGCTGTCCGGAATCATTCCCTTCGTGGGTATGTGCCAATTCAAAATAGGCACGATGCAGTCTCCCTCGCCAGATCTTTTACGGTTTTATTCGTGGCGAAATCCTTAAAACATCAGATGATTTTCCGACAGTACAACTACACAGTAGATACTAATGTTGTGTATGTTCATGTTTGTTACGTCTACTTCAAATCTGATTAAGTATGGCTGTGCTGCCCTACTTTCGTTTTCTCAGCCGTTCATAAGCTTCCTTTTGACGCCCAAATATGTATTTTGCTTTCTCGTATATCTCTAAATCAAAGTAGAGAGCATCCCTTACTTTGGGATCGGACTGAAGCTGTGATTTCAGCCGTTCTACAATCTGGTCCCTCGTCAGGTTTGACGCGTCGGCCTGGTTGTGAACTTCGTACGGATAGACGGCGTTCTCTTTCATTCCGGCACAGTTCGTATAGAATGGAAGATCGTACACTTCCTCGATCAACTTCAGTGACATGTCATATTCGCTTGTCATTCCTATGACAGCAAACCAGTTTTCTAGATTTTCTAGAACGTATTGCAGGATGACTGCCTTCTGTGACGTGGTGATGAAATGTTTCAGGATGATCTCGTTTTTCCACCAAGTAGGCAACTGCGCTGGCTTCGAAGAGTTGGCCGTCGATCTCTGATACTTTTCGACGAAGTGGTTGTACTTCTCCGTGAAGAATTCGTTGTTTACCAACAACTGCCTGAAAAAGAAACTCCCCTGGTGTATCACCCATTCGTTGATGGGAACCCGACCGGCATCACGGACCCTACACTGCTGGGCCCTCAGAAAGTGGCACATATTGTAAGCTGAAATAACGCGCTCGTATGGATCACGAAGGACGGTAAAGTAGGAACACGGTTTCGAAGCATACTCACACAAACCAAAAGTCGAGTCTCCGACGTAAAAATGCCGAGTCAAATTCATATCTCGACCCTTGAATAATAGTAACGAATAATACGTTGCAGCATTTACGTTCCCGATAACTTTTGGCGGGCCTTGACCAATTGCCTGTAGTAAGGTTCTCATGCAGCTTTTAATGGTTGTTCCGCCAGATTTTTGGTTGTGGACAAACACTATAGCTCCGTCTTTGTAACTCTGAGGCGATATCCCAGAATCAACTTGTCTCGTGAAGTAGTTTGGAAGACGGTTTTTCTTCTCCAACCAGGGAAATTTGTCGATGATTTCACTTCCTGAGCCAGTGGATGTTGAACGAGAATGCGTTATCTTATTGAATATTTCATGGAATACGGAAGGCCTGGTGAAAAATACAAATAAAGAGGTGTGAAGCACGTAAAAGATCCTTTGGAAATGTTTGAGCCACTCCAATGGACGGTTATACCATTATATAAAAGTTTACAAATGATGATAACAATTTTCTACGTTTTTTTCGATGGTTTATTAAACGTTAATTACTGTAAAAATGTCGAAAGCGAGCGAGGTGTATCTTAACTACAGGCTTCATTGTTTGAATAAACAGTGATCCGAAATATATAACAGATCTGCATGAGTATTTTGGTGAGTATTGCCCAATGTTGTGGACTTCGAGTTTGTTTTAGGTATTGCGATTATGCCATCGCCATAACATCCCATAGTATGATATACGAGATGATTTACGACCGGCGCACAGATTTATAGTCTACGAGTAACTGTTGTGATGTATTATTCCAAAATCGTGGAGACAATTGGACAACTGTATTGAGGCTTCCCGCATGATGAACATAACAAAATTATGGTCAATGCACCCTACCTTTCTCGATTATGCCCCGTGACAGTGTCCTGGTTTTGTCGAGAGGCCGTGTCAGGTTGTTGCTCAAACAGCAGTCCAACCACTGGTAGAATAATACTCAGCCAAAACCCTGCGATGAAAACTATCTTTAAAACACCCCCAAGTACAGCAAGTACGTGTTGTCGTGAACGAAGGGACCGACAGAGCAGCGACATCATCGGCATTTTTAAACCGTAAAGGGACTTGTAGTGTCTCTTATCCGGAACGACCCCGACACTTCTCTGTGAGAACACTATGATTTGTCGACAAGTTTGCTTTCATTTATAGGGTTCTGAAAGTAATAACACGCGTATTAGCGCTCTTCCCGTCGACAAGGAAACCCTTTTGTACGTTAACGAACACTTACAACGCTCGGAAACCGAAATTTTAATAACAAAACTGGCGTTTGTTGCAGAAATAACATCTGTCCGGCATACTGCAGATATTGTCGTATTTTCGTAATTGGGATAAAGTTCAGTAACCGAGTTAAAAAAATGTTTAATTTTTACACGTTGCGCAGATATAAGCTTGCGCATTCTCACCTACGCAACGGCTTCAACCCTGTGACATATGTCATACAGACTAACAGTCGATGAAAAATGTAAGGTGAAGGGGTTTTTTAAACAAACTTACAAAGGATGCGTATCTGCAAACGACTTCAGTTCTTCATTTTTGGGCGAGTAGACTTTTATTGCTATCACTTCAGTCAAGGCAACTTGCGTACGCTTTGCTGGGAAGGACTGAATCTAACCATAGGGAGCCAGACCAGTGCTGTTACTGACAAATAAAACACGTGACCTGAAAATGCTCCCGTGTTTCAGTGTATGTTGCGGCTGTCTGTAAATTGACACTTTTCTCTGACATCATTTTCACTGGTTTGTAACTAAATTGAAGTTGTTATAATCAATATCCCGAGCAGTATTCATCATGTATAGATTAAATTGAAAACATTAAGAATACAATTCAGTAATTTCTGAATCATCATTGAATTATCACTTTATCTGACAAGTTTAATTGCCTTAGCTTTAGCCGAGTCCTTCGAGTTATACATGCCTAATTGTGAAATCTTATTATTTTTGCAAATTACATTGTCTTACCTACTACAACAACATTATCTCATAAAAAATGTCCTCAACTTTAACCAAGTCCATCCAGTTAATTTTACTTCTCAGTAAGGTCACTTAAGGGAGGCTGCCATTTTGAGTTTAAAACATCGGTAAATCTTGGGAAATTGTCTCTCTAGTACCAAAATTTGCATGGTGAACCCAAATTTTTATTCTTAATTTTGAAAGATGGTCGAAAGATTTTTTGAGTAAAGTTTGAGCAAAAGTTTTAAGTCTTTTATGTTCGAGGCGCATACTACCTTAATGTTATATAGTATCTTCAAAGTAAGAAGCACGTTTCATTAACTTTGCCCCAGCCTATTCATAAATATACTCCTAATTAGGAAAGTTTGTTAAATATGAAAATTAGTTGATGAAAAAACGCTAAACAAATTTCACTAATGTTATATTATAGTATCTTCAATGTACCTAGCAAGTTTCATAAACTTTGGTCAAGTGGTATATCCCTAATTAGGAAAGTTCGTTAAATATGCAAATTAGTATGTAGCTGATGTAAATTTGCAAAATGACTTTCATTACTGTTATATCATAGTATCGTCAACATACACAGCAAGTGTCATCAATTTTGGTATGTCTATCCAGAGATATACCCCTAATTAGGAAAGTGCAAATGAATTGTGCTATCATCGAAACATTTGCATGATCTTGGAATCTGTTACACAGTTCCTTGATTAACATCTGTGAGAAGATATGATATTGTCATTCTGAGAATATGGGATTTCTGAACAAATACTTATGCAAGTTAGCATCGATTATGCAAGCAACATCCACCAAAAATACCGTCAATGACGCTGTACCTTCTCTAATGTGTGGCCACGTCAGGTAATTGGTTGTTGGCATGGAATTGTTGGTAAATAGTTGATGATGTAGGGGCATGAGGTGGGATATGGACCCAAAGAACCCAAAAGTTGATTAAATACATCGATCAAAAAAATTCTAAGCTACAGTATAAACTGCCTAAAGATAGTTCAATGTGGAAAAAAAAGTTAAATAATTCAGAAATAAGAATTAACAGTCCAAAATAGTAATGACGCACTTCCCTACTGACCTGAGTGCATGTGAAATACACAACCTGGCATCTGTAAATTAAATGTATACCAAGTGATCATTTTAAGTTACTTTTAACTGCTTTAATGCATTTTCCAAAGAGTCCTGTGGAAATGATGAAAACGCTTATCTGGTCTTGTGTTTGTAAAACCTCATGGCTGATAATTGTCATAGTATTGAAAAAAAAATTGAAAGTGAAGAAATTACTGTTTTTAATAGGCATATTTTCCTTGAAATACATGACCGTGTAAAGAATATATGCTAAAAGTGTTTAAGAGTAAATTTCTTTTCAAAAAATAATTTAATCTGTGACCAAAGGATTTTTATTCTTTGAGTTTACAAATTCAAACATTGCAATTTGTTCAATCATCTTGTTCAGTGCAAAATTTATAAAATGACTGAAAAATAAAAAAATTGGCAGAATTACAGTCTTTGTGATGTAAAATTATGGGTTGACATCACGATAATTGTTAATCTGTTCAAAGTACTACTATACTATAATTTAAAAAAGAAAAGTTCATGCAGAAACGGTAACATATATTGTCCGCAATGTAGTGTTAATTTTGACTTTATATCAAAATATGCCTTTGCTGGATACCAAATATATAGGGCGAAATATTAAAATCAGCCATGTTCAGCAAAATCCACACAACAGCATTGATCCTTTTCTAATTTGATTTGCTTTGCTTATGTTATCCTTGTATGACAGTCAGTACAATATGGAACTTGAACACAACACAGTGAATAAGTATGCTGTAAATGAAATGGTGTGGCTGCATCCACATGTAGCAATAGGAGTGCCTTTGTCTCTCACCCCTCATTTCCAACCTGTCCCATCCCTGAAAAAATAGTTTGGTCTTATATTTATAATATTAATAATTTCTGTATTTGTTAAAGTGTGCGGATCTCAAAAACGTTTGATCATAAACATTTTCATTGTTTTTTATAGCTGACCAGTCAGTTAACCTGTTTATTTTGAATATTTGCGCATTTTTCCTCAGTTTTTGACATTTTCAGAATACCATCTTATTCAATTTGTCATTTTCTAAAAGTTAAAATGCTCCTTTGTGTGGTCAAGCTTTCCACAAGCATCAAATGTGGTACTTCATATAGCTCAAAGCTGTATTAACCGCCATCTTGGAAATCGCAAAGGATTATGGGGCGACCGCAGTGCTATTGGAGGGGCAAACCCGGAAACATGTCACTGGCGCCATAGAGTTCTAGCATACACATCGTACCAGATACTCCCCTATTTCCGATCATTTCTACTACAGAACTATTATTTAAAGTTGAGATTTAAGTTCTTTTACTTGTTTTCTGTCGTGAAAAGTATTATTATTACCGTCAAGCCGTTTTACAAGATTTTTGAAGACCCAAACGACATCGTGTGTTGCTCCATTGCCAGGGATGCCAAGGAAAGGCGCCGACTTATTTTTTTAAAGTTGAATAAAATGTTCTTTCTGTTTGTGTTAGTCAATTAATCGAAATATTATGTTTCAAATTGATTAAATCATAGACAGTCTCGATTCTCCCGTCTATGATTCCATATTTACTGACTCATTCTTTCTCTTTTTGTGTTCGAAAGGCTTCTTGATTACAGAGAATACTCAACACAGGGCAATTGAAAATTCAAAGCAAAATACTTGGCCAGGTTGTATATATAGCAAAAACTTAAAATTCTACAGACTTTTGATAGTGATGACTTGTTCCAGGCCGTGAAATATGTCAAGTTGAAGTTTTCCCTCTAAAAGATGCGATGCTAGCGTTCGCGTTTTAAAGGCCAGACATGACCGCAATAAAACAGAGTGATGACATCGACCTGAAATCGACATCATTATTGAGGGTTAGCAGTGAACCATAAATATCGGCAAAATAAAACATCAAATGGCTAGACTTGTCACGAGCGAGAGGGGGGTGGGTGTTGGGTTACGCTGTAGCTGCACAGATATTGAAAATGTACATATGCTTTGGGTTTCCGGACATTTGATTAATTTTGAAACGAGTAGAACAAAACCAAGACTGCTGAAGTTACTCTTCATATGTTGGTTTCAGAAGTTTGCTAAAGTTAGAATTATACTTACCGAAAATGGTCGCCGTAGTCATCTGTTAAAAAATATGTCCTTCAACACCACGTTTCTTATGATCGGTGATGTCACATTTTATTATTTTCGTAAGGACAGACTAATGCACTAAACGCTTTTGGACTCTTACCTGCCTGTCAATACTAAATTATATATAATTATATATACTCGTAGTTTGAATGATAAATATGTCGATCTCAAAAAATGTTACCGTTCATGCTATAAATCTGTCATCACATAAAAAACATGTTTCGCGTAAATTTCATGATTATGGTCCTTTCCTATTAGTTTGACCATTGATTGTTTCAGCGGTGTTAATTTCCGATTTATTAAATATTTTAAATCGAAAATATTTTTTCTGGAGGAATTCAGACGTGTTTTAGTAGTTCTGTACAAGGAATGATCGGAAATAGGGGAGTATCTGGTACGATGTGTATGCTAGAACTCTATGGCTCCAGTGACATGTTTCTGGGTTTGCCCCTCCAATAGCACTGCGGTCGCCCCATAATCCTTTGCGATTTCCAAGATGGCGGTTAATACAGCTTTGAGCTATAGGAAGGTCTGCCTCTAGAGGGCGGGCATCATGAACGGTGTTTGTTAGTTATTTCCTCCACATAAATTTCTGATTGTACTGTAAACATTGAACATGGCCGACGTCCGATTTTTAGTCCCCACGGACACCGTCCGGGGGGACTTATAGGTTTGGTCATGTCCGTGCGTGTGTGCGTCCGTGCGTGCGTGTGTGCGTGCGTCCGTCCGTTCACGCAGATATCTCAGAGATGCAAGAAGCGATTTCATTCAAACTTGGTACAAGGATTACTTCATATGTCATACAGATGCACATCGATTTGTTTTGTGATACGATCCAATATGGCCGCCAGGCGGCCATTTTATTACGATTTTTTCATGTACAGAGCCATAACTCAGACATGTTTCAACCGATTTTATTCAAAGTTGGTACAAGGACATTGACCAATGTCATAGATATGCACGTCATTTTGTTTTGTGATACGATCCAATATGGCCGCCAGGCGGCTATTTTATTACGAGTTTTTCATGTACAGAGCCAGATCTCAGACATGTTGCAACCGATTTTATTCAAAGTTGGTACAAGGACATTGACCAATGTCATAGATATGCACATCAATTTGTTTTGTGATACAATCCAATATGGCCGCCAGGCGGCCATTTTATTACGATTTTTTCATGTACAGAGTCATAACTCAGACATGTTTCAACCGATTTTATCAAACGTTGGTACAAGGACATTGACCAATGTCATAGATATGCATGTCGATTTTTTTTGTGATACGATCCAATATGGCCGCCAGGCGGCCATTTTATTACAATATTTTCATATACAGTGCCATAACTCAGACATGTTTTAACCGATTTTATTCAAAGTTGGTACAAGGACATTGACCAATGTCATAGATATGCATGTCAATTTGTTTTGTGATAAAATCCAATATGGCTGCTGTGTGGCCATTTTATTACGATTTTTTCATATGCAGAGGCATAACTCAGGCATATCTCAACCGATTTTATTCAAAGTTGGTACAAGGACATTGATCTATGTCTTACATATGTACGTCAATTTGTTATGTGATACGATCCAATATGGCTGCTAGGCAGCCATTTTATTACGATATTTTCATGTACAGAGCAATAACTCAGACATGTTTCAACGGATTTTATTCAAAGTTGGTACAAGGAGATTGACTAATGTCATACATATGTATGTCAATTTGTTATGTGATACGATCCAATATGGCTGCCTTGCGGCCATTTTATTACGATTTTTTCCTGTCGAGGGCCATAATACTCTAAGGCATATCTTAACCGATTTTATTCAAAGTTGGTACAAGGACATTAACCTTTGTCATACATATGTATGTCAATTTGTTTCTTAATATGACCCAATATGGCTGCATGGCAGCCATTTTGTTACAATTTTTTCGTGTCCTTAGCCAAAACTTGGGCATGTCTCAATTAATGAAGAGGACTCTATCCTCTTAGGACATGTAATCAAAGTACCCATTAACAAGTGGGGACTGTGTCATCAACGATGACTTGTCCTGTCTAAAACTTTCACTCATTTTCGTTCATATGACTCTGAAACTCCAGGAAACGATTGGGAAGAAAGAGTTATCTTGAAATATTGAGGTACTCGCCGATATTTTGCAAAATTTAATGAGAAAAAAAGCAAGGAAAATGCCGACAGGCTTACACAATGACCGTTTTCAGACTCAGAGGCATATGATCATCTGCAGATTAAGCAACAGGCCCATATCACGTGAGGCCATGAGGGGATATCCACGCAACTCAGTACCAAACACTAGCAAACACAGAGTGAGCAAACACAAAGTGAGTACCCCTAACGTCAGCTCAGTAGTCTGTAATAGATCGTAGTCAAGTAAGAACCTTGGAGAAAGGCTTAACACTGTGGCTATGCCGCTAAGTCCCTTTTGATTTTTGTCACAGCTCAAAATCGTTCTCTTGCACCTCAACCTGAACCATGAACACCCCTACCAGTTTATGATATGACCCATCACAATGGCATGACGTCAACGGATCTTGACAGACGGAAGTCTTGACAGACGGAAGTAGTTGACACCAGCAAACTGGTTTTTCAACTCTAATACCTTCTCTGTCTATAAATAGACACGAGAAGGTAAAAACGACTCAGTTCTTGCCAGTCCCAAAAGGTATGTATGTACCAGATTCCTATCCGATAAGCTGTTCTTGAGATATTGCCTCAACAGACACATAGACAGACAGACAACGGTACGACCTAAGCTCAAATGTGTGAACACATGAGCTAAAAATAAAATGTACTAGTTATTTTATTATTTCGATGTTGTCGTTGTTGTGGGTACTTGTACTAGAACATTAAGTTTATCATTGGCCTTTCATGACATCAACTCAGTGAAATATTACAACTTCCTGCACTGCTACACAATCTGCCCTAAACTGTTGCCCCTTCTCTCTTTCATATCAACAAAACTAATATGAAAACGACAAATAAAGACAGCAAAAAAAGTTCCATTTCATTCTTCAATAACACTATTAATAATGAGCAAGCTCCATATGATCCTATCTTCAGGGAATTAGCACTACGATGGTCCATAAAACTCATGATTTTTTTCGCCATATTCCGTGATCTTACTATCCTCTTCATGAAGTTCTGGAATACCAAAATATTATCTTTTAACACATGATGAAAGGGACAAAGTCTGCCATTTTTCACGAATTTTGTTTCATACGAGATACTACTTATATTGTTTGACATGTTGAAAAGATACTGAATGAATGTGTAACCGTGCATATATTCGACCCCGGTTTTAGACACGATAAATGAAACCACTGCGAAAATGAATTAATGGTCATAACCATTAATTAATTCATTTTGAGCTGAGACACAACCTGATGGGTCACGATCATGCCCTTTAAGTTGCCACAAGTATCTCATCAAGCAGCTTGGCGTATTATAGATTCCTCTACTCCATTGGGGTATCCATCCTCACATCCTGTGTATACATAACGACCTATATCTTTTTCTGAATAGGTTTGTCACATTTTACAAGGAGTTCAAACATCAAATATGTAAATCTGAGTAGGAGACAACAGACTAGCCTTCAGGTATCCACTTTGTGCACACTTCTTATGAAACTTGTTGCAAGAAACATATTTTCGCATTCTTGTTTGTGTGAAACTAGAAAAGATAAGTGTTGAGTAAACAGAGAAATTTGACAGCAAAAGTGCATAGAACAATGTTTCGAATAATACCATTAACATGTTTTGCAGTTTTATGAGATGGCAACCTCACTACAAAGCTATCTGTCAAATTACAAAGCCACCCGAGAAAAAGATGTTTTGGCAAAAAGTGAAAACTAGCAAAAATTTTATGCAGATTTCATCATCACTTGAAAGTAGTGAAAAAGGTCATGACTGCAAACTTATGAACCAAACTTTATTGCTAATAGACTGTTTCAGAGAAGCAGAGTTTTGAAAAAAACATTACGGAAAAAAGGAGAAATTCAAAAAATATTTGAACATGCAGATTTTGCTTGTTTACAGAATTTATGACATCCTCCAAGAAGCTGCTCATCAAAAGCTACATCTGAGAAAATGTTTGATGAAACATGAGAAAATCAGCCAAACAAATCTGCGTACGCAAATTCCCTAATCATGTGAACAAAATTGAAGTTTAGTCATCCTGAGTGCTTTGCACATAAAAGGTTTCATGGAGGACCACTGACATCACAATCAACCTACCTATACCAACAGCTCTGAGTCTCTGACGGCAGAGCTGAGGTTAAAAATATTTTCATGCAAGAATCCTGAAGATCCAGAAAGAGACCTGAAAGTCTTACATTTAAAACCAAGATTGTGAAGACAAGTCAGTGGGAGACTGTCAACTGGCAGAGATGCTGAAGGACTCGAAGAATGTGCACTGATATTTTCAAAGTTGACGATTCCAGCAGCTCTCTTTGAGGAGATACAGAAAGTTCATAAAGAAATTCAGTAGTGTACTCAAGTTTTGAAGGTGGTGAATACTGCAATTTCCTAATATCCACGTCTGATTCAGCCTGAATCCAGCTATCTTATCCATACCCAATTCAAAATGCATATCCAGATATCTACTATACTGATAATATCAACATTCAACCTAGATATCCCGCTATCTTACATCCATACCCAATTCAACATGCACATCCAGATATCTACTGTACTGATAATGTCAACATTTAATCTAGATATCCCGCTATCTTACATCCATACCAAATTCAAACATGCACATCCAGATATCTACTGTACTGATAATATCAACATTCAACCTAGCTATCCCGCTATCTTACATCCATACCCAATTCAACATGCATATCCAGATATCTACTGTACTGATAATATCAACATTCAACCTAGATATCCCGCTATAATACAGCCATACCCAATTCAACATGCATATCCAGATATCTACTGTACTGATAATATCAACATTCAACCTAGCTATCCCGCTATCTTACATCTATACCCAATTAAACATGCACATCCAGATATCTACTGTACTGATAATGTCAACATTTAATCTAGATATCCCGCTACCTTACATCCATACCAAATTCAAACATGCATATCCAGATATCTACTGTACTGATAATATCAACATTCAACCTAGATATCCCGCTATCTTACAGCCATACCCAATTCAACATGCATATCCAGATGTCTACTGTACTGATAATATCAACATTCAACCTAGCTACCCCGCTTTCTTACATCCATACCCAATGCAACATGCATATCGAGATATCTACTGATAATATCAACATTCAATTCAACCTAGATATCTAGCCAGATATCTAACACCCATATCTCGTATCTACATCTAATGCAACCTAGATATACAGATATGTAATATCCATATGCATTTAAATCTGGATATCAAGATACCTAATATCCGTATCTGATTCAATTTGGATATCCAGATACTTAACATCCACATCCAATGCAACATGGTTATATCAAGATACCTAGTATCCGCATCCAATGCAACATTGATATCCAGATACCTAACATCAACATCCAATGCAACATGGATATCCACATACCTAATATCCACATCCAATGCAACATGGATATCAAGATAACTAATATCAACATCCAATGCAACATGGATATCCAGATACCTAGTATCCGCATCCAATGCAATATGGATATCCAGATAACTAATATCCACATCCAATGCAATATGGATATCCAGATAACTAATATCCATATCCAATGCAATATGGATATCCAGATACCTAGTATCCGCATCCAATGCAACATGGATATCCAGATAAGTAATATCAACATCCAATGCAACATGGATATCCAGATAACTAATATCCACATCCAATGCAACATGGATATCCAGATACCTAATATCCACATCAAATGCAACATGGATATCCACATAACTAATATCCACATCCAATGCAACATGGATATCCAGATACCTAATATCCACATCCAATGCAACATGGATATCCAGATAACTAATATCCACATCCAATGCAACATGGATATCCAGATACCTAATATCCACATCCAATGCAACATGGATATCCAGATAGCTAATATCCACATCCAATGCAACATGGATATCCAGATACCTAGTATCCGCATCCAATGCAACATGGATATCCAGATACCTAATATCCACATCCAATGCAACATGGATATCCAGATAACTAATATCCACATCCAATGCAACATGGATATCCAGATAACTAATATCCACATCCAATGCAATATGGATATCCAGATAACTAATATCCACATCCAATGCAATATGGATATCCAGATACCTAGTATCTGCATCCAATGCAACATGGATATCCAGATAACTAATATCCACATCCAATGCAACATGGATATCCAGATACCTAATATCCACATCAAATGCAACATGGATATCCAGATAACTAATATCCACATCCAATGCAATATGGATATCCAGATAACTAATATCCACATCCAATGCAATATGGATATCCAGATAACTAATATCCACATCCAATGCAATATGGATATCCAGATACCTAGTATCTGCATCCAATGCAACATGGATATCCAGATAACTAATATCAACATCCAATGCAACATGGATATCCAGATACCTAATATCCACATCAAATGCAACATGGATATCCAGATAACTAATATCCACATCTAATGCAACATGGATATTCAGATACCTAACATCAACATCCAATGCAACATGGATATCCAGATACCTAATATCCACATCCAATGCAACATGGATATCAAGATACCTAATATCCACATCCAATACAACATGGATATCCAGATACCTAATATCCACATCCAATGCAACATGGATATCCAGATACCTAATATCCACATCAAATGCAACATGGATATCCAGATACCTAACATTCAAATCTGATTCAACCTAGATTCCAGATATTGACGGTACCTTTTAGCAGAGATGAACGATGAATCAGTTGTTCAAACCGTTTCTTTGTATGAACGATATAATTTGCTTGTAATGTAAGCTCTCATTCTCTTTGTCTTGCTTGGGTGTATGTACACTGCAGTTACTAACTCGTCAGGCATCTGTGGGTAATGATCAGCAAGAGTTTGTTGAAATTTACTCCTTTCCTTCATACAGTTACAATATTCATAAAGCTACAGACTTAGAGCAAATTTTATTTCCACAGCAACATTCATTAGACATGTCAGATGCCTTGCTTGAACCTAACGGGCACCCAAATGACAAACATTTTGTGTAGTGTCTCTGTGATGCTGTCACACGTGAAATTTAATCATCATATCAGAGATATCTCGGTAGCCACTTTCATCCAAATTTACCTGTCTATGGTTCCTAACAGACCTTCAAAAACAAGTGAGTTGTACACATGTTTGGTAGAAGGTTTGTGTATGTAAGAACATCAAAACTGTCTATTCCAATTAATTTATCATTACTGACACTGTAGAGTGGATAATACATGAAATTTTGTCGATTTTAATATCCTTATTTTAGGTTGTACAAATCACAATATAATGAATGGGATTTAAAATCAGCAGTTGTTTGACAGTATCTATGGTGACCGTATCTATGGTGACAGTATCTATGGTGAGCAGTTGTTCTGAATTATCAGCTTGGGCAAGCATTGGTGAAATGAAGTTTCCATAGTTACAAATACCACATGCATTTTATGTTGGTATCAAAGCACAATGGTGAAATGTGACTTGTCTTTTCAACATCAATGGTACAGTTCTTGCATGAGCACATCGAAACATCATCATACTCCTCCACCTATTAGATTCTGTAATGTGAAAAAAAAAATAGATTTAACATTCAATTTTTGGAGGACGATGAATTTGGAAAACAAAAATTGACCGAGTATTGGCAAAAGTTTGACATCACGAATTGGCTTGTGATGCTGAAATACCAGTCTGATTGTTGCATTTAATCACCACTGTCTTTGCACAAATTCATTAAATTTCACATCACGCTTGTGTACCATGTGTGTGCAAAGAGAGTGTCATGTGTTTGTTCCATGTACACACAGGAGTATTCCAAACCGCCACCATGTATCTATGATAAATGTCACTCAATAATCGTAACATTTTTTCAATATTCCTAGGAGAATGGAATTTTACAAATTTTGATCATATCAAACAAATACTGGCCAAATTCTTAATTTACATGGCATTACTATGCAGATCAGTGCCATTCTATGACATATGAAATGAAACATACCCCTAGGATAATATTAAATATCAATATGGCTGAGCAGTATCCAAGCAATGTACAACATGTACACTACTCAACATTTCACTCACTTCTTCACAATCTGTATCACATCTTCATCATCCAGGGTGTGTTCTTTGCCAACTTTCTGAGGGTTGTGTTTCACAGACGATCCCCAGACCAGAGCGTATTTGAACTCCTTCATGATAGCTTTATGCAAATTGTTACAGAAATCTTCCACTGATGATTGGCCGTTTTTCAAAACAACTGGTGATTCATAATCTGGCAGCTGTCCCTTTGGTTTTGTGTAACTGTCATATCAGGTGAAATAATAATAATAATAATAGTGACAATAAAAAGTACATTTGTAATACGCCTGATCACTGAGAACAGAGCTCAAGGTGCAATAATGACAAAGTACATTATATCAGAGGCAATATTGAATCACTGGGAATGGAGACTGGGCTAACGAACAAGGTTAAACTACTGTTTAAAGAGAAAAGTCTTGAGGGAACGGTGGAAGGAAAGGGCAGAGTTCGAGTGGCGAAGGTCACAAGGAAGTTTGTTCCAAAATGCAGGGCAAACGTGAGAGAAAGCTCTCTCACCAAAGTCTTTGTTGAAACTCTTGGAATACTGAGAAGTCGAGAATCTGAGGAAGAGTGGACTTGTCTTTTTTGAGTGTATTGATGTAGAAATTCAGAGTGATATCGTGGTCCTGTACCCATAACTGAATTGAAGCAAGTAGATACAACTTTGTAGTGGATAACTAATAGGCAGACAGTGTAATTTTGCAAAAGGGGTTGGACATGATTGTACTTTTTAACATTACAGACGAGATAAGCGACAGCATTTTGCACTTTTCACAACTTGTCCATAAGCTGTTTAGGGCAACCAGAAAGGAGACAGTTACAACAATCAAAAAATACCGTCAATGACGCTGTACCTTCTCTAATGTGTGGCCAGGTCAGGTAATTGGTTGTTGGCATGGAGTTGTTGGTAAATAGTTGATGATGTAGGGGCATGAGGTGGGATATGGACCCAAAGAACCCAAAAGATGATTAAATACATCAATCAAAAAAATTCTAAGCTACAGTATAAACTGCCTAAAGATAGTTCAATGTGGAAAAAAGTTAAACAATTCAGAAATAAGAATTAACAGTCCAAAATAGTAATGACGCACTTCCTTACTGACCTGAGTGCATGTGAAATACACAACCTGGCATCTGTAAATTAAATGTATACCAAGTGATCATTTCCAGTCACTTTTAACTGTTTTTAATGGATTTTCCAAAGAGTCCTGTGGAAATGATGAAAAACGCTTATCTGGTCTTGTGTTTGTATAACCTCATGGCTGATAATTGTCATAGTATTGAAAAAAAATTGAAAGTGAAGAAATTACTGTTTTTAAATAGGCATATTTTCCTTGAAATACATGACCGTGTAAAGAATATATGCTAAAAGTGTTTAAGAGTAAATTTCTTTTCAAAAAATAATTTAATTTGTGACCAAAGGATTTTTATTCTTTGAGTTTACAAATTCAAACATTGCAATTTGTTCAATCATCTTGTGCAGTGCAAAATTTATAAAATGACTGAAAAACAAAAAAAATTGGCAGAATTACAGTCTTTGTGATGTAAAATTATGGGTTGACATCACGATAACTGTTGATCTGTTTGAAGTACTAATATACTATAATTTAAAAAAGAAAAATTCATGCAGAAACGGTAAAATATATTGTCAGCAATGTAGTGTTAATTTTGACTTTACATCAAAATATGCCTTTGCTGGATACCAAATATATAGGGCGAAATATCAGCCATGTTCAGCAAAATCCACACAACAGCATTGATCCTTTTCTAATTTGATTTGATTTGCTTATGTTATCCTTGTATGACAGTCAGTACAATATGGAACTTGAACACAACACAGTGAATAAGTATGCTGTAAATGAAATGGTGTGGCTGCATCCACATGCAGCAATAGGAGTGCCTTTGTCTCTCACCCCTCATTTCCAACCTGTCCCATCCCTGAAAAAATAGTTTGGTCTTATATTTATAATGTTAATAATTTCTGTATTTGTTAAAATGTGCGCATCTCAAATACTTTTGATCATAAACATTTTCATTGTTTTTTATAGCTGACCAATCAGTTAACCTGTTTATTTTGAATATTTGCGCATTTTTCCTCAGTATTTGACATTTTCTGAATACCTTCTTATTCAGTTTGTCATTTTCTAAAAGTTTAAATGCTCCATTGTGTGGTCAAGCTTTCCACAAGCATCAAATGTGGTACTTCATATAGGAGGGTCTGCCTCTAGAGGGCGGGCATCATGAACACTCCTGTGTTTGTTAGTTAATTCCTCCACGTAAACTTCTGATTGTACTGTAAACATTGAACATGGCCGACGTCCGATTTTCCTGTCTAAAACTTTCACTCATTTTCGTTCATATGACTCTGAAACTCCAGGAAACGATTGGGAAGAAAGGGTTATCTTGAAATATTGAGGTACTCGCCGATATTTTGCAAAATTAAATGAGAAAAAATGCAAGGAAAATGCCGACAGGCTTACACAATGACAGTTTTCAGACTCGGAGGCATATGATCATCTCTGCAGATTATGCAACAGGCCCAGATCACGTGAGGCCATGAGGCGATATCCACGCACTCAGTACCAAACACTAGGCGCTCACAGAGTGAGCAAACACAAAGTGAGTACCCCTAACGTCAGCTCGGTAGTCTGTAATAGATTGTAGTCAACTAAGAAACCTTGGAGAAAGGCTTAACACTGTGGCTATGCCGCTAAGTCCCTTTTGATTTTTGTCATAGCTCAAAATCGTTCTCCCACACCTCAACCTGAGCCATGAACACCCCCACCAGTTTATGATATGACCCATCACAATGGCATGACGTCAACGGATCTTGACAGACGGAAGTCTTGACAGACGGAAGTTCTTGACAGCAGCATATTGGTTTTCAACTCTAATACCTTCTCTGTCTATAAATAGACACGAGAAGGTAATAATGAATGTTGACATTTTTTCCTTCCAACATTTGTTGAAATTAATCATTTCACTGCACACAATTGTTATCTATTTTTCCCGTATTTGCCTGTTTTTTAAAAGGACTAATTAACAAAGCCACGTTTCTAGAGTGGCATCGGCAAAAACAGAAATTTGAGCTGGAATGGGCAGAACTGCTCTTATCCCTGTGGTAGAGTAACACTTATTTGACAATTCTGTGCAACAACGGTATGGACCTCAAGCAGATGAGCTCACTTCAATTTCAAACTTTGCTGTAGAGAATGATGAAGTCACAACAAAACGTTGATGTTGCATGGTAAATATCAATGAATCAGGTAACAGTGATAAAATCATCTAAATGGATCAGAAAATCACATGACCAAGGAATCAGAACATCTGAGAATTCTGCAAATCAGGCCAGACTAAGCTAAAAAGACAGTTTTTAATAATGTTTTATGGTATGTTCATTACTTTTTTCTGGAAAAAAAATACATTTTCATGTTCTTCTCTCCCGGATACATAGAAATTCAAACTATTAGTCCAATAAACATTAAATATTATTAACAATATGCAATGGTAATGTTGACAAATGAATTCTAGTCTGGATTTAAATTCACTTGTTAGGCCAAGAAAAATAAAGTTTGTTTCTATTCCTCGCACGCGTCGATTCAGACCCACTGCGTCAACCTTCTTTTCTGCTCAAGAGTGAATAAAAAAATAAACGCAAAAATACGCGATGATAGTGCATAACACAGTGCTGTATAAAACAGAACTGTAAAAAAAATAATTGACACTAATAATTCATTCAGAACTGTACACATATGTCACTGTTATATTACGCTATCAAAACTGTGCATTGTTGAACTAAAAGTCAAACTGCAGAACTGTTGCCATACAAAAATAATAAAGCAACACTGCTGTGCATTTATCTCTGTGTGCATTCCTATGTTGTTATCATGTTTTTTCCGCGTTCTTGTTGATTGAAGAATTAAAAAAATTTCACAGTAAAAAAAACTGCGTCACCGATTCATTTTTGAAACATCTCTGGGATAAGAAACAAACTTTTTCTTTTTCTTGGCCTAAGCAATAACATTTGACATTGCATGTGTAGAGATTGTTTTGACAAGTTGAAAACTTATAATTTCTGCATGAAATGTAGAACAAGAAACTTAGTTTTACATAGAGAAGAAAACTACTGGAAAAACAACAAACGATAAAGCTAAGTTGGCTTTAAGAATTATTCCTTCCAACCCTCTTTTTTGAATGAAATTTTGTTGAAAATGGTGCAAGATAACCAACGACATTCCTTCTGCATCATAATCACTAATAGTGCCATACCCAAATACCTCCTCATCATTATTTTCTTACAAAAAAAATTCTTTGAAAACTGTGTTAAGTGTTTATTTTAAGCCAATCATTTATATTTGCTGTGGCTGAGAATTCAATTTTGTCAAGCTATAAAGCTTTTGCAGTTGTAGGTTTCTTACTATATATATAGCTGCATGCACACAACATCGGACACTGCTGTTAGAAATTCAGACAAATTTTGTCAGTGTTGTATGCGTCGCAGTTGTTGAAGTCTGGAATCTAAGCAGTTGATAAGTCTTTCAGTGTACATTGTTACATTATAAGTCACCATTAAAATTTTGTAATCATCATGCTTGCAAGTGTAATTTCAAAAAATGTAATCTAAATTTTGAACAAATATTTATTTTGCAGAATAATGAGAGAAAAATTACTTCATTTGCAAACAGCCCTATTGGGAAGACATACAGCTTCATTAAAACTTCTAAACTACGGACACTTTATTGGCTTCAACACTTACATTCTTACTAGGTTGAGATATTCCCAAATCTTCTCTAAAAGATCATCAAAGTTCCATTTGTGATGAGCAGATATCGGAACACAGTGGGGAATCTTGTAAATAACATCCAATTCCTGAGAGAAAAGTGTGAAAACTGTAAGACTATCGAGTAATAAAATCCTGAACTATGAATTAATTTTTTGTTGGGTGAGTGCATTGATATAGACCAGACACACCAATATTTGTTTATAGACAGTCATGCTCTGTACGGTAGAAAGTGCTACCCATTAATATTGGTAGGATCATATCTATGCATTGTAGTCCTGAACAGTGAACTTTAATATTATTGTCATCCTGCTGAGTAAAAATTTCCATTTTTGTTATTTTAACATCGATTCAGATCTTGTATACTACAAGAAACCCTAAATATAAAAACATAGCATGACTACATCATTATTGTAATAGACCTAGAGTGAGAAACAAGGTTATAGTTACTGAACAGCTTTGTGTCTAAATTTGATTATACCAATATGTTTGAAGACATTGCTGGCTTACTTGTCAATGGTTATTTCACTGTTGAGCTGTTAAAATGAGGGCCCTCTGTGTTTGATTGGAAAATATACAGATCGGCACACACACACACACACACACAACAAAGACATAAACAGTGTTCTCCCTGAATAAGGTAACAAGGGCGTGGTGCCCTCTTGTGAATTCCGAGCGCCCCCTTGCCAGAAATGAAAAAGATTCATTTTTTTGAAAAATAAAACAATAAAATGTACGGGGAAAAAAAGTTGACAGTGATTTACAAGCAAAATGCAAGCGTGAGCGTCGATCCTGCAGGCTGCAATCGTAATTCTCATCAATCTTGCAAATCTCGCGAGTTTGTGATGTCATCCGAGACCACTACCCCATGTGCAACTCATTGATGGCAGCCATATTTGCATGGCACAGGCCGTAACGTTAGCCATGGTCCCTCCATACGGACCGTGCATTAGGTAACCGACTTAGCTGAGTAAACATGCCAAGGAGCTTGAGGGTAACCAAGGACAGCACAGTACACTGAAGTTTTTATAGGAGGTTAGAATTTCGCTTGTGTATTCCTTCCCAAAACATACGGTGTCGCTCAAATTTGATCAGAATTGGTACATACCAGTATGGGTTAGCAAAAATCAACAATAAATGTTGTTTCTATCTGTTCAGCGCAGGAAAATTGTACGTTGATGTTATGACAATGATTTCTGCACAGTACAACCAGAAAAACAACAAGAAATATTTAAACCAGAAAAACAAGAATGACAAAAGTAATTAAGGTCTGAAACTTTAGGTACTGGAGGTCAACTTTAGCAACATGCATAGCTGAAAGGCAGCTAGCCCCTCTTAGTTTGACCATAGACGGTCTTCCTCCCCTCTACCGACGGTCTTCCTCCCCTCTACTGTCTATGGTTTGGGCAGTTCTGTTAATATGTAACAATTCATAAACAACTCCCCTCTACTGACGGTCTTCCACCCCTCTACTGTCTATGGTTTAGGCAGTTCTGTTAATATGTAACAGTTCATAAACAATGACAGGAAATGACTCAAGATAAGTGGAGTTTGCCTGTTTCTTACTGGCATGTAACTCCTGCACACATGCAGAATTTCCCTTTTTCTCACCTCATTTGCACATTTTTGACACTGATATGTTCATTTGAACAAATTCACATCTCAACCCCTACATCTACCTATACACCAAATACTGAGATGGTAGCTTTGGCGGTATGGGAGCCTTTGTGTGTGACGGACATACATCTGCACATACCCACAAATATACAGACATACAGTCATCATATAAGCTCTTTTTGGTATTTATATATAAAACCAAATATGAGCTAACAAAACGACCTATTTTTAGTCTAAGTCGGACGTGTACGTGTATCAGGCTGAGAACACGTAACCTTAAGTGTTATGGTGATAATTTTGACATCGATGAATAAATGTATGTCTGTCGCTATGTTTTCGTTTTCAAAAAATGTAATCTTCATTGAAATCAGTGAACTTGAATAAAAGTTATGGAACACTGTCTCAGATTTCTTTTCCTTTGAGTTTTTTATACGAAAAAAATCTGAAAAAAAACTCCCCAAGTGCCACCAAATAACACCATTTTAATCTCTGTTTTTCAAAAGCTCCAACGGCAGGAGGGGGGACACCCTCTCCTGACCTCCCCCTGCGACCGCTGTCGCGGTCGCATGTGGTGCTTTGCACCACATCTTCGCCCTCTTATAAAAAAATCTTGGGAGAACACTGATAAATATTCATTCTATTTCACTTCTCTAAAAAAAAGGTCTCTTTTTCAATCAATCAATCTACAAACAAACAGAACCACTTGGAGAATAAAATGAACATTGTACAAAACGTATGTTCCAAACAACAGGCATTGAACTACTTTGTACATGTAGATGATTCAAACTATTAAAGATTGCATGAAAATAAATGAAACCATCAACAATTAAAAAAACTCACCGGAATAGATATTTGATCAATTTTATTTAGCACATAGATACATGGGATGAAAGACCTGTTTCCTTCGATGACATCAATTAGGTCGTCTGCTGTGCTATCTGCTCTCAGTGTCACATCAGCATTGTGGATCTTGTATTCCGACAAGATAGTTTTCACAGTGTCAAGGTCCAGCTGCGACTGTGCACAGGTCGCTGTCAGATTAATGCCGCCTTTGTCTTTCTTCCGGAAAGCGATGTTTGGCGGTTTTTTGTTCAACCTGACGATAGGGAAATTATAACAAATTTGATTTTAGTAAAATTTGATAGTGATATCAAATGATTTCAAATAAGTGTCAAAAAAAGAGTGTTTTTAACTTTCTCCTGCAGATTGAATCATTTTTCAACCAAGTTAAATTTTGTTGAATAATCTTTTGTTAATGAAATCATCAAGAATAAAATAACGCAATGATACGGTGTCGCTCACATTTGATCAGAATTGGTACATACCAGTACCAATAATCCTTAAATTAAATTCTAAGTTTCAAATTGTTCAGAAACTAATAAAATTGAAGAAGCCTTTAGTAAATAATGTCTGAGCACACAAATCAAGGGGAATTGTGGGTAGTCTCACTTACTGTGGAGCAGGTCTGTTAATATGTAACAGTTCATAAACAGTGACAGGAAATGACTCAGGTCAGTGGAGTTGCCTGTTTCAGTCACTGGCATGCCACCACTCCTGCACATTTGCAGGATTTCCCTTTTTCTTACCTCATTTGCACATTTTTGACACTGACATGTTCATTTGAACAATGTCACATCTCAACCCCTGCGTTTACCTGTACACCAAATACTGAGATGGCAGCTTTGGCGGTATGGGAGCTTTTGCGTGTGACGGACATACATCCGCACATACATACCCACATACATACAGCCATACAGACGCCACTGACTCACCATATAAGCTCTTTTTGGTATTTATATACATACCAAATATGAGCTAATAAGAAGTTCAAGTTGAAGTAATTAATAACGGTGAGTGTGATTTTGATATTTCAAAAACCTAAATCAATGTTTTGAATATTGATCAGCATGAAACAAACGTCATTGACTTATCTAATAAAGTGGAAATTGTGGCAGACAATTTGCTTTGCAAGATCATTGAAAACTGGATGTACGTTCAAGTACCAGCAAATTCAGAACTGCAATTATGAAGAGTAATCCCTTGCTGGTAAAATGTTTACAGCTTCTCCACAGAGCTTTGAGTAGACTTGGAAATGTGCCTGCCT